>NW_026893645.1:0-600000 GCF_032452875.1 Bos javanicus | reverse complement strand
GATCAGTCACGTGATCAGTGCATGATCAGGCACGTGATCAGTGCATGATCAGTCACGTGATGGGTGCATGATCAGTCACGTGACCAGTACATGGTAGCTACATGATCATTGCATGATCAGCCACGTGAGTAGTGCATGATAGCCACGTGATCAGTGCATGATCAGTCACGTGATCAGTGCATGATCAGCCATGTGATCAGTGCATGATCAGGCACGTGATCAGTGCATGATCAGCCACGTGATCAGTGCATGATAGCCACGTGATCAGTGCATGATCAGTCACGTGATCAGTGCATGATCAGTCACGTGATCAGTGCATGATCAGCCACGTGATCAGTGCATGATCAGCCACGTGATCAGTGCATGATCAGTCACGTGATCAGTGCATGGTAGCCACGTGATCAGTGCATGATCAGCCACGTGATCAGTGCATGATAGCCACGTGATCAGTGCATGATCAGTCACGTGATCAGTGCATGATCAGTCACGTGATCAGTGCATGATCAGTCACTGATCAGTGCATGATCAATTACGTGATCAGTGCATGATCAGTCACGTGATCAGTGCATGATAGCTACGTGATCAGTGCATGATCAGCCACGTGATCAGTGCATGATAGCCACGTGATCAGTGCATGATCAGTCACATGATCAGTGTATGATCATCCACGTGATCAGTGCATGATCAGTCATGTGATCAGTGCATGATATAGACGTGATCAGTGCATGATCAGTCACGTGATCAGTGCATGATCAGCCACGTGATCAGTGCATGATAGCCACGTGATCAGTGCATGATAGCCAGTGATCAGTGCATGATCAGTCACGTGATCAGTGCATGATCAGCCACGTGATCAGTGCATGATAGCCACTGATCAGTGCATGATCAGTCACGTGATCAGTGCATGATCAGTCACGTGATCAGTGCATGATCAGCCACGTGATCAGTGCATGATCAGTTACGTGATCAGTGCATGATCAGTCACGTGATCAGTGCATGATCAGCCACGTGATCAGTGCATGATCAGTCACGTGATCAGTGCATGATCAGTCACGTGATCAGTGCATGATCAGCCACGTGATCAGTGCATGATCAGTCACGTGATCAGTGTGTGATCAGCCACGTGATCAGTGCATGATATCAGTGCATGATAGCCACGTGATCAGTGCATGATAGCCACGTGATCAGTGCATGATCAGTCACGTGATACGTGTGTGATCAGCCACGTGATCAGTGCATGATATCCACGTGATCAGTGCATGATAGCCACGTGATCAGTGCATGATAGTCACGTGATCAGTGCATGATCAGTCACGTGATACGTGTGTGATCAGCCACGTGATCAGTGCATGATGAGCCACGTGATCAGTGCAGGATCAATTACGTGATCAGTGCATGATCAGTCACGTGACCAGTACATGGTTGCTACGTGATCGTTGCATGATCAGCCACGTGAGCAGAGCATGATAGCCACGTGATCAGTGCATGATCAGTCACGTGATCAGTACATGATCAGTCACGTGAACAGTGCATGATCATTTACGTGATCTGTGCATGATCAGTCACGTGACCAGTATATGGTAGCTACGTGATCATTCCATGACGAGCCACGTGAGCAGTGCATGATAGCCACGTGATGTGTGCATGATGAGTTACGTGAGCAGAGTATGATCAGCCACGTGATCAGTGCATGAGTGCCACGTGATCAGTGCATGATATGTCACGTGACAGGTGTGTGATCAGCCACGTGAACAGTGCATGTTCAGCCACGTGATCAGTGCATGATAGCCACGTGATCAGTGCATGATCAGTTACGTGAGCAGTGTATGATCAGCCACGTGATCAGTGCATGGTCAGACACGTGAACAGTGTATGATCAGCCACGTGATCAGTGCATGATATCCAAGTGATCAGTGCATGATCAATCACGTGATCAGTGTATGATCAGCCACGTGAACAGTGCATGCTCAGTCACGTGATCAGGGCCTGCTGAGCTGCGTGATTACTGTCTGCTCATCTGCTTGACAATTGCCAGCTGAGCTGCACGATTCCTGCCTGTCATCTGCTTGACAATTGCCAGCTGTGCTGCGTAATTCCTGCCTGCTCAGCTGCTTGATTATTGCCAGCTGAGCAGCATGATTCCTCACAGCTGAGTTCCATGATTATTGCCTGCTGACTGTTTGATTCGTGCCTACTCAGCTCTTTGTTTATTGCCTCCAGAGGCACATGATCAGTGTATGATAGCAAACATGATCAGCGCATGATCAGTCACATGATCAGCGCCATTAAGTCACGTGATCACTACATGATAGTCATGTGATCAGTCCATGCTCAGTCACGGTATCAGTGCATGATCAGCCACGTGATCAGTGCATGATCTGTCACATGATTAGTGTATGATCATCCACGTGATCAGTGCATGGGCAGTCATGTGATCAGTGCATGATATAGACGTGATCAGTGCATGATCAGTCTCGTGATCAGTGCATGATAGCCACGTGATCAGTGCATGATCAGTCACCTGATGGGTGTATGATCATTCACGTGACCTGTACATGGTAGCTACATGATCATTGCATGATCAGCCACGTGAGTAGTGCATGATAGCCACGTGATCACTGCATGATCAGTCACGTGATCAGTGCATGATCAGTCATGTGACCAGTACATGGTAGCTGCGTGATCATGCATGATCAGCCACGTGAGCAGTGCATGATAGCCACGTGATCAGTGCATGATCAGACACGTGATCAGTGCATGATCAGTCACGTGATCAGTGCATGATCAGCCACGTGATCAGTGCATGATCAGCCACGTGATCAGTGCATGATCAGCCACGTGATCAGTGCATGATCAGTCACGTGATCAGTGCATGATCAGTCACGTGATCAGTGCATGATAGCTACGTGATCAGTGCATGATCAGCCACGTGATCAGTGCATGATAGCCACGTGATCAGTGCATGATCAGCCACGTGATCAGTGCATGATCAGTCACGTGATCAGTGCATGATCAGCCACGTGATCAGTGCATGATAGCCACGTGATCAGTGCATGACAATTACGTGATCAGTGCATGATCAGTCACGTGATCAGTGCATGATAGCCACGTGATCAGTGCATGATCAGTCACGTGATCGTGTGTGATCAGCCACGTGATCAGTGCATGATATCCACGTGATCAGTGCATGATAGCCACGTGATCAGTGCATGATCAGTCACGTGATCAGTGCATGATCAGTCACGTGATCAGTGTGTGATCAGCCACGTGATCAGTGCATGAGCCACGTGATCAGTGCATGATCAATTACGTGATCAGTGCATGATCAGTCACGTGACCAGTACATGGTAGCTACGTGATCATTGCATGATCAGCCACGTGATCAGTGCATGATAGCCACGTGATCAGTGCATGATCAGTCACGTGATCAGTGCATGATCAGTCACGTGATCAGTGCATGATCATTTACGTGATCAGTGCATGATCAGTCACGTGACCAGTATATGGTAGCTACGTGATCATTGCATGACAGCCACGTGATCAGTGCATGATAGCCACGTGATCAGTGCATGATCAGTTACGTGATCAGTGTATGATCAGCCACGTGATCAGTGCATGATCAGTCACGTGATCAGTGCATGATCAGCCACGTGATCAGTGCATGATAGCCACGTGATCAGTGCATGATCAGTCACGTGATCAGTGCATGATCAGCCACGTGATCAGTGCATGATCAGCCACGTGATCAGTGCATGATAGCCACGTGATCAGTGCATGATCAGTCACGTGATCAGTGCATGATCAGCCACGTGATCAGTGCATGATCAGACACGTGATCAGTGTATGATCAGCCACGTGATCAGTGCATGATAGCCACGTGATCAGTGCATGATCAGTCACGTGATCAGTGTATGATCAGCCACGTGATCAGTGCATGATCAGTCACGTGATCAGTGCATGATGAGCTGCGTGATTCTGTCTGCTCATCTGCTTGACAATTGCCAGCTGAGCTGCACGATTCCTGCCTGTCATCTGCTTGACAATTGCCAGCTGTGCTGTGTAATTCCTGCCTGATAGCTGCATGATCATTGCCACTGATCAGCATGATTCACGTGAACAGTGCATGCTCAGTCACGTGATCAGGGCCTGCTGAGCTGCGTGATTACTGTCTGCTCATCTGCTTGACAATTGCCAGCTGAGCTGCACGATTCCTGCCTGTCATCTGCTTGACAATTGCCAGCTGTGCTGCGTAATTCCTGCCTGCTCAGCTGCTTGATTATTGCCAGCTGAGCAGCATGATTCCTCACAGCTGAGTTCCATGATTATTGCCTGCTGACTGTTTGATTCGTGCCTACTCAGCTCTTTGTTTATTGCCTCCAGAGGCACATGATCAGTGTATGATAGCAAACATGATCAGCGCATGATCAGTCACATGATCAGTGCCATTAAGTCACGTGATCAGTACATGATAGTCATGTGATCAGTCCATGCTCAGTCACGGTATCAGTGCATGATCAGCCACGTGATCAGTGCATGATCAGTCACGTGATCAGTGCATGATCATCCACGTGATCAGTGCATGATCAGTCACGTGATCAGTGCATGATAGCCACGTGATCAGTGCATGATCAGTCACGTGATCAGGTGCATGATCAGTCACGTGACCAGTACATGGTAGCTACATGATCATTGCATGATCAGCCACGTGAGTAGTGCATGATAGCCACGTGATCAGTGCATGATCAGTCACGTGATCAGTGCATGATCAGTCACGTGATCAGTGCATGGTAGCTGCGTGATCATGCATGATCAGCCACGTGATCAGTGCATGATAGCCACGTGATCAGTGCATGATCAGCCACGTGATCAGTGCATGATCAGTCATGTGATCAGTGCATGATCAGCCCGTGATCAGTGCATGATCAGTCCCGTGATCAGTGCATGATCAGCCACGTGATCAGTGCATGATAGCCACGTGATCAGTGCATGATCAGTCACGTGATCAGTGCATGATCAGTCACGTGATCAGTGTATGATCAGCCACGTGAACAGTGCATGCTCAGTCACGTGATCAGGGCCTGCTGAGCTGCGTGATTACTGTCTGCTCATCTGCTTGACAATTGCCAGCTGAGCTGCACGATTCCTGCCTGTCATCTGCTTGACAATTGCCACCTGTGCTGCATAATTCCTGCCTGCTCATCTACTTGATTATTGCCAGCTGAGCAGCATGATTTCTCAGAGCTGAGTTCCATGATTATTGCCTGACTGATTCCTGCCTACTCAGCTCTTTGTTCATTGCATCCAGAGGCACATGATCAGTGTATGACAGAAACATGATCAGTGCATGATCAGTCACATGATCAGTGCATGATAAGCCACGTGATCAGTGCATGATCAGTCACGTGATCAGTGCATGATCAGTCACGTGATCAGTGCATGATAGCTGCGTGATCAGTGCATGATCAGCCACGTGATCAGTGCATGATCAGTCACGTGATCAGTGCATGATCAGCCACGTGATCAGTGCATGATAGCCACGTGATCAGTGCATGATCAGCCACGTGATCAGTGCATGATAGCCACGTGATCAGTGCATGATCAGTCACGTGATCAGTGTATGATCAGCCACGTGATCAGTGCATGATAGCCACGTGATCAGTGCATGATCAGTTACGTGATCAGTGCATGATCAGTCACGTGATCAGTGCATGGTAGCTACGTGATCAGTGCATGATCAGCCACGTGATCAGTGCATGATAGCCACGTGATCAGTGCATGATCAGTCACGTGATCAGTGCATGATCAGCCACGTGATCAGTGCATGATCAGTCACGTGATCAGGGCCTGCTGAGCTGCGTGATTACTGTCTGCTCATCTGCTTGACAATTGCCAGCTGAGCTGCACGATTCCTGCCTGTCATCTGCTTGACAATTGCCACCTGTGCTGCACAATTCCTGCCTGCTCAGCTACTTGATTATTGCCAGCTGAGCAGCATGATTTCTCAGAGCTGAGTTCCATGATTATTGCCTACTGATTCCTGCCTACTCAGCTCTTTGTTCATTGCATCCAGAGGCACATGATCAGTGTATGATAGAAACATGATCAGTGCATGATCAGTCACATGATCAGTGCATGATAAGCCACGTGATCAGTGCATGATCAGTTACGTGATCAGTGCATGATCAGTCACGTGATCAGTGCATGGTAGCTGCGTGATCAGTGCATGATCAGCCACGTGATCAGTGCATGATCAGTCACGTGATCAGTGCATGATCAGCCACGTGATCAGTGCATGATCAGCCACGTGATCAGTGCATGATAGCCACGTGATCAGTGCATGATAGCCACGTGATCAGTGCATGATCAGTCACGTGATAGTGCATGATCAGCCACGTGATCAGTGCATGATCAGCCACGTGATCAGTGCATGATCAGTTACGTGATCAGTGCATGATCAGTCACGTGATCAGTGCATGGTCAGCTACGTGATCAGTGCATGATCAGCCACGTGATCAGTGCATGATAGCCACGTGATCAGTGCATGATCAGTCACGTGATCAGTGCATGATCAGCCACGTGAACAGTGCATGCTCAGTCACGTGATCAGGGCCTGCTGAGCTGCGTGATTACTGTCTGCTCATCTGCTTGACAATTGCCAGCTGAGCTGCACGATTCCTGCCTGTCATCTGCTTGACAATTGCCAGCTGTGCTGCGTAATTCCTGCCTGCTCAGCTGCTTGATTATTGCCAGCTGAGCAGCATGATTCCTCACAGCTGAGTTCCATGATTATTGCCTGCTGACTGATTCGTGCCTACTCAGCTCTTTGTTCATTGCCTCCAGAGGCACATGATCAGTGTATGATAGCAAACATGATCAGTGCATGATCAGTCACATGATCAGTGCATGATAAGCCACGTGATCAGTGCATGATCAGTCATGTGATCAGTGCATGATCAGTCACGTGATCAGTGCATGATAGCCACGTGATCAGTGCATGATCAGCCACGTGATCAGTGCATGATTCCACGTGATCAGTGCATGATCAGTCACGTGATCAGTGCATGATCAGCCACGTGATCAGTGCATGATCAGCCACGTGATCAGTGCATGATCAGTCACGTGATCAGTGCATGATCAGCCACGTGATCAGTGCATGATCAGCCACGTGATCAGTGCATGATAGCCACGTGATCAGTGCATGATCAGTCACGTGATCAGTGCATGATCAGCCACGTGATCAGTGCATGATCAGCCACGTGATCAGTGCATGATCAGCCACGTGATCAGTGCATGATAGCCACGTGATCAGTGCATGATCAGTCACGTGATCAGTGCATGATCAGTCACGTGATCAGTGCATGATCAGCCACGTGATCAGTGCATGATCAGTCACGTGATCAGTGCATGATAGCCACGTGATCAGTGCATGATCAGCCACGTGATCAGTGCATGATAGCCACGTGATCAGTGCATGATAGCCACGTGATCAGTGCATGATCAGCCACGTGATCAGTGCATGATCAGCCACGTGATCAGTATGATCAGCCACGTGATCAGTGCATGATAGCCACGTGATCAGTGCATGATCAGTCACGTGATCAGTGCATGATCAGCCACGTGATCAGTGCATGATCAGCCACGTGATCAGTATGATCAGCCACGTGATCAGTGCATGATCAGCCACGTGATCAGTGCATGATCAGCCACGTGATCAGTGCATGATCAGTCACGTGATCAGTGCATGATCAGTCACGTGATCAGTGCATGGTACCTGCGTGATCATGCATGATCAGCCACGTGATCAGTGCATGATAGCCACGTGATCAGTGCATGATCAGTCACGTGATCAGTGCATGATCAGCCACGTGATCAGTGCATGATCAGCCACGTGATCAGTGCATGATCAGTCACGTGATCAGTGCATGATCAGCCACGTGATCAGTGCATGATCAGCCACGTGATCAGTGCATGATAGCCACGTGATCAGTGCATGATCAGTCACGTGATCATGTGTGATCAGCCACGTGATCAGTGCATGATCAGCCACGTGATCAGTGCATGATAGCCACGTGATCAGTGCATGATCAGTCACGTGATCAGTGCATGATCAGTCACGTGATCAGTGCATGATCAGTCACGTGATCAGTGCATGATCAGCCACGTGATCAGTGCATGATAGCCACGTGATCAGTGCATGATCAGCCACGTGATCAGTGCATGATCAGCCACGTGATCAGTGCATGATCAGTCACGTGATCAGTGCATGATCAGCCACGTGATCAGTGCATGATCAGTCACGTGATCAGTGCATGATCAGCCACGTGATCAGTGCATGATAGCCACGTGATCAGTGCATGATAGCCACGTGATCAGTGCATGATCAGTCACGTGATCATGTGTGATCAGCCACGTGATCAGTGCATGATATCCACGTGATCAGTGCATGATAGCCACGTGATCAGTGCATGATCAGTCACGTGATCAGTGCATGATCAGTCACGTGATCAGTGCATGATCAGTCACGTGATCAGTGCATGATCAGCCACGTGATCAGTGCATGATAGCCACGTGATCAGTGCATGATCAGTCACGTGATCAGTGCATGATCAGTCACGTGATCAGTGCATGATCAGTCACGTGATCAGTGCATGATCAGCCACGTGATCAGTGCATGATCAGTCACGTGATCAGTGCATGATCAGCCACGTGATCAGTGCATGATCAGTCACGTGATCAGTGCATGATCAGTCACGTGACCAGTACATGGTAGCTACGTGATCAGTGCATGATCAGCCACGTGATCAGTGCATGATAGCCACGTGATCAGTGCATGATCAGCCACGTGATCAGTGCATGATCAGTCACGTGATCAGTGCATGATCAGCCACGTGATCAGTGCATGATCAGTCATGTAGTCAGTGCATGATAGCCCGTGATCAGTGCATGATCAGTCACGTGATCAGTGTATGATCAGCCACGTGATCAGTGCATGATAGCCACGTGATCAGTGCATGATCAGTCACGTGATCAGTGTATGATCAGCCACGTGAACAGTGCATGCTCAGTCACGTGATCAGGGCCTGCTGAGCTGCGTGATTACTGTCTGCTCATCTGCTTGACAATTGCCAGCTGAGCTGCACGATTCCTGCCTGTCATCTGCTTGACAATTGCCAGCTGTGCTGCATAATTCCTGCCTGCTCAGCTGCTTGATTATTGCCAGCTGAGCAGCATGATTTCTCACAGCTGAGTTCCATGATTATAGCCTGCTGACTGATTCGTGCCTACTCAGCTCTTTGTTCATTGCCTCCAGAGGCACATGATCAGTGTATGACACCAAACATGATCAGTGCATGATCAGTCACATGATCAGTGCATGATAAGCCACGTGATCAGTGCATGATCAGTCATGTGATCAGTGCATGATCAGTCACGTGATCAGTGCATGGTAGCTGCGTGATCAGTGCATGATCAGCCACGTGATCAGTGCATGATGCCACGTGATCAGTGCATGATCAGTCACGTGATCAGTGCATGATCAGCCACGTGATCAGTGCATGATCAGCCACGTGATCAGTGCATGATCAGCCACGTGATCAGTGCATGATCAGCCACGTGATCAGTGCATGATCAGTCACGTGACCAGTACATGGTAGCTACGTGATCATTGCATGATCAGCCACGTGATCAGTGCATGATAGCCACGTGATCAGTGCATGATCAGTCACGTGATCAGTGCATGATCAGTCACGTGATCAGTGCATGATCAGCCACGTGATCAGTGCATGATCAGTCACGTGATCAGTGCATGACAGCCACGTGATCAGTGCATGATAGCCACGTGATCAGTGCATGATCAGTCACGTGATCAGTGCATGATCAGTCACGTGATCAGTGCATGATCAGCACGTGATCAGTGCATGTCAGTCATGTGTCAGTGCATGATAGCCCGTGATCAGTGCATGATCAGTCCCGTGATCAGTGCATGATCAGCCACGTGATCAGTGCATGATAGCCACGTGATCAGTGCATGATCAGTCACGTGATCAGTGCATGATCAGCCACGTGATCAGTGCATGATAGCCACGTGATCAGTGCATGATCAGTCACGTGATCAGTGTGTGATCAGCCACGTGAACAGTGCATGCTCAGTCACGTGATCAGGGCCTGCTGAGCTGCGTGATTACTGTCTGCTCATCTGCTTGACAATTGCCAGCTGAGCTGCACGATTCCTGCCTGTCATCTGCTTGACAATTGCCAGCTGTGCTGCATAATTCCTGCCTGCTCAGCTACTTGATTATTGCCAGCTGAGCAGCATGATTTCTCAGAGCTGAGTTCCATGATTATTGCCTACTGATTCCTGCCTACTCAGCTCTTTGTTCATTGCCTCCAGAGGCACATGATCAGTGTATGACAGAAACATGATCAGCACATGATCAGTCACATGATCATGCATGATAAGCCACGTGATCAGTGCATGATCAGTTACGTGATCAGTGCATGATCAGTCACGTGATCAGTGCATGTAGCTGCGTGATCAGTGCATGATCAGCCACGTGATCAGTGCATGATAGCCACGTGATCAGTGCATGATCAGTCACGTGATCAGTGCATGATCAGTCACGTGATCAGTGCATGATCAGCCACGTGATCAGTGCATGATCAGCCACGTGATCAGTGCATGATCAGTCACGTGATCAGTGCATGGTAGCCACGTGATCAGTGCATGATCAGCCACGTGATCAGTGCATGATAGCCACGTGATCAGTGCATGATCAGTCACGTGATCAGTGCATGATCAGTCACGTGATCAGTGCATGATCAGTCACTGATCAGTGCATGATCAATCACGTGATCAGTGCATGATCAGTCACGTGATCAGTGCATGATAGCTACGTGATCAGTGCATGATCAGCCACGTGATCAGTGCATGATAGCCACGTGATCAGTGCATGATCAGTCACATGATCAGTGTATGATCATCCACGTGATCAGTGCATGATCAGTCATGTGATCAGTGCATGATATAGACGTGATCAGTGCATGATCAGTCACGTGATCAGTGCATGATCAGCCACGTGATCAGTGCATGATAGCCACGTGATCAGTGCATGATAGCCAGTGATCAGTGCATGATCAGTCACGTGATCAGTGCATGATCAGCCACGTGATCAGTGCATGATAGCCACTGATCAGTGCATGATCAGTCACGTGATCAGTGCATGATCAGTCACGTGATCAGTGCATGATCAGCCACGTGATCAGTGCATGATCAGCCACGTGATCAGTGCATGATCAGTCACGTGATCAGTGCATGATCAGTCACGTGATCAGTGCATGATCAGTCACGTGATCAGTGCATGATCAGCCACGTGATCAGTGCATGATCAGTCACGTGATCAGTGCATGATCAGTCACGTGATCAGTGCATGATCAGCCACGTGATCAGTGCATGATCAGTCACGTGATCAGTGTGTGATCAGCCACGTGATCAGTGCATGATATCAGTGCATGATAGCCACGTGATCAGTGCATGATAGCCACGTGATCAGTGCATGATCAGTCACGTGATACGTGTGTGATCAGCCACGTGATCAGTGCATGATATCCACGTGATCAGTGCATGATAGCCACGTGATCAGTGCATGATAGTCACGTGATCAGTGCATGATCAGTCACGTGATACGTGTGTGATCAGCCACGTGATCAGTGCATGATGAGCCACGTGATCAGTGCAGGATCAATTACGTGATCAGTGCATGATCAGTCACGTGACCAGTACATGGTTGCTACGTGATCGTTGCATGATCAGCCACGTGAGCAGAGCATGATAGCCACGTGATCAGTGCATGATCAGTCACGTGATCAGTACATGATCAGTCACGTGAACAGTGCATGATCATTTACGTGATCTGTGCATGATCAGTCACGTGACCAGTATATGGTAGCTACGTGATCATTCCATGACGAGCCACGTGAGCAGTGCATGATAGCCACGTGATGTGTGCATGATGAGTTACGTGAGCAGAGTATGATCAGCCACGTGATCAGTGCATGAGTGCCACGTGATCAGTGCATGATATGTCACGTGACAGGTGTGTGATCAGCCACGTGAACAGTGCATGTTCAGCCACGTGATCAGTGCATGATAGCCACGTGATCAGTGCATGATCAGTTACGTGAGCAGTGTATGATCAGCCACGTGATCAGTGCATGGTCAGACACGTGAACAGTGTATGATCAGCCACGTGATCAGTGCATGATATCCAAGTGATCAGTGCATGATCAATCACGTGATCAGTGTATGATCAGCCACGTGAACAGTGCATGCTCAGTCACGTGATCAGGGCCTGCTGAGCTGCGTGATTACTGTCTGCTCATCTGCTTGACAATTGCCAGCTGAGCTGCACGATTCCTGCCTGTCATCTGCTTGACAATTGCCAGCTGTGCTGCGTAATTCCTGCCTGCTCAGCTGCTTGATTATTGCCAGCTGAGCAGCATGATTCCTCACAGCTGAGTTCCATGATTATTGCCTGCTGACTGTTTGATTCGTGCCTACTCAGCTCTTTGTTTATTGCCTCCAGAGGCACATGATCAGTGTATGATAGCAAACATGATCAGCGCATGATCAGTCACATGATCAGCGCCATTAAGTCACGTGATCACTACATGATAGTCATGTGATCAGTCCATGCTCAGTCACGGTATCAGTGCATGATCAGCCACGTGATCAGTGCATGATCTGTCACATGATTAGTGTATGATCATCCACGTGATCAGTGCATGGGCAGTCATGTGATCAGTGCATGATATAGACGTGATCAGTGCATGATCAGTCTCGTGATCAGTGCATGATAGCCACGTGATCAGTGCATGATCAGTCACCTGATGGGTGTATGATCATTCACGTGACCTGTACATGGTAGCTACATGATCATTGCATGATCAGCCACGTGAGTAGTGCATGATAGCCACGTGATCACTGCATGATCAGTCACGTGATCAGTGCATGATCAGTCATGTGACCAGTACATGGTAGCTGCGTGATCATGCATGATCAGCCACGTGAGCAGTGCATGATAGCCACGTGATCAGTGCATGATCAGACACGTGATCAGTGCATGATCAGTCACGTGATCAGTGCATGATCAGCCACGTGATCAGTGCATGATCAGTCACGTGATCAGTGCATGATCAGCCACGTGATCAGTGCATGATCAGCCACGTGATCAGTGCATGATCAGTTACGTGATCAGTGCATGATCAGTCACGTGATCAGTGCATGATAGCTACGTGATCAGTGCATGATCAGCCACGTGATCAGTGCATGATAGCCACGTGATCAGTGCATGATCAGCCACGTGATCAGTGCATGATCAGTCACGTGATCAGTGCATGATCAGCCACGTGATCAGTGCATGATAGCCACGTGATCAGTGCATGACAGTTACGTGATCAGTGCATGATCAATCACGTGATCAGTGCATGATAGCCACGTGATCAGTGCATGATCAGTCACGTGATCAGTGTGTGATCAGCCACGTGAACAGTGCATGCTCAGTCACGTGATCAGGGCCTGCTGAGCTGCGTGATTACTGTCTGCTCATCTGCTTGACAATTGCCAGCTGAGCTGCACGATTCCTGCCTGTCATCTGCTTGACAATTGCCACCTGTGCTGCATAATTCCTGCCTGCTCATCTGCTTGATTATTGCCAGCTGAGCAGCATGATTTCTCAGAGCTGAGTTCCATGATTATTGCCTACTGATTCCTGCCTACTCAGCTCTTTGTTCATTGCCTCCAGAGGCACATGATCAGTGTATGACACAAACATGATCAGCACATGATCAGTCACATGATCAGTGCATGATAAGCCACGTGATCAGTGCATGATCAATTACGTGATCAGTGCATGATCAGTCATGTGATCAGTGCATGATAGCCACGTGATCAGTGCATGATCAGCCACGTGATCAGTGCATGATAGCCACGTGATCAGTGCATGATCAGCCACGTGATCAGTGCATGATAGCCACGTGATCAGTGCATGATCAGTCACGTGATCAGTGCATGATCAGCCACGTGATCAGTGCATGATAGCCACGTGATCAGTGCATGATAGCCACGTGATCAGTGCATGATCAGTCACGTGATCAGTGCATGATCAGTCACGTGATCAGTGTGATCAGCCACGTGATCAGTGCATGATCAGCCACGTGATCAGTGCATGATCAGTCACGTGATCAGTGCATGATCAGTCACGTGACCAGTACATGGTAGCTACGTGATCGTGCATGATCAGCCACGTGAGCAGTGCATGATAGCCACGTGATCAGTGCATGATCAGTCACGTGATCAGTGCATGATCAGTCACGTGATCAGTGCATGATCAGCCACGTGATCAGTGCATGATCAGTCACGTGACCAGTATATGGTAGCTCATGATCAGTGCATGACGTACCACGTGATCAGTGCATGATAGCCACGTGATCAGTGCATGATCAGTCACGTGATCAGTGCATGATCAGCCACGTGATCAGTGCATGAGTGCCACGTGATCAGTGCATGATCAGCCACGTGATCAGTGCATGATAGCCACGTGATCAGTGCATGATCAGTCACGTGATCAGTGCATGATCAGCCACGTGATCAGTGCATGATCAGTCACGTGATCAGTGCATGATCAGTCACGTGACCAGTACATGGTAGCTACGTGATCATTGCATGATCAGCCACGTGATCAGTGCATGATAGCCACGTGATCAGTGCATGATCAGTCACGTGATCAGTGCATGATCAGCCACGTGATCAGTGCATGATCAGTCACGTGATCAGTGCATGATCAGCCACGTGATCAGTGCATGATAGCCACGTGATCAGTGCATGATCAGTCACGTGATCAGTGCATGATCAGTCACGTGATCAGTGCATGATCAGCCACGTGATCAGTGCATGATCAGCCACGTGATCAGTGCATGATCAGTCACGTGATCAGTGCATGATAGCCACGTGATCAGTGCATGATCAGCCACGTGATCAGTGCATGATAGCCACGTGATCAGTGCATGATCAGTCACGTGATCAGTGCATGATCAGTCACGTGATCAGTGCATGATCAGTCACTGATCAGTGCATGATCAATTACGTGATCAGTGCATGATCAGTCACGTGATCAGTGCATGATAGCTACGTGATCATTGCATGATCAGCCACGTGATCAGTGCATGATAGCCACGTGATCAGTGCATGATCAGTCACGTGATCAGTGCATGATCATCCACGTGATCAGTGCATGATCAGTCACGTGATCAGTGCATGATATAGACGTGATCAGTGCATGATCAGTCACGTGATCAGTGCATGATCAGCCACGTGATCAGTGCATGATAGCCACGTGATCAGTGCATGATAGCCAGTGATCAGTGCATGATCAGTCACGTGATCAGTGCATGATCAGCCACGTGATCAGTGCATGATAGCCACGTGATCAGTGCATGATCAGTCACGTGATCAGTGCATGATCAGTCACGTGATCAGTGCATGATCAGCCACGTGATCAGTGCATGATCAGCCACGTGATCAGTGCATGATCAGTCACGTGATCAGTGCATGATCAGCCACGTGATCAGTGCATGATCAGTCACGTGATCAGTGCATGATCAGTCACGTGATCAGTGCATGATCAGCCACGTGATCAGTGCATGATCAGTCACGTGATCAGTGCATGATCAGCCACGTGATCAGTGCATGATATCAGTGCATGATAGCCACGTGATCAGTGCATGATAGCCACGTGATCAGTGCATGATCAGTCACGTGATCGTGTGTGATCAGCCACGTGATCAGTGCATGATATCCACGTGATCAGTGCATGATAGCCACGTGATCAGTGCATGATAGTCACGTGATCAGTGCATGATCAGTCACGTGATACGTGTGTGATCAGCCACGTGATCAGTGCATGATGAGCCACGTGATCAGTGCAGGATCAATTACGTGATCAGTGCATGATCAGTCACGTGACCAGTACATGGTTGCTACGTGATCGTTGCATGATCAGCCACGTGAGCAGAGCATGATAGCCACGTGATCAGTGCATGATCAGTCACGTGATCAGTACATGATCAGTCACGTGAACAGTGCATGATCATTTACGTGATCTGTGCATGATCAGTCACGTGACCAGTATATGGTAGCTACGTGATCATTCCATGACGAGCCACGTGAGCAGTGCATGATAGCCACGTGATGTGTGCATGATGAGTTACGTGAGCAGAGTATGATCAGCCACGTGATCAGTGCATGAGTGCCACGTGATCAGTGCATGATATGTCACGTGACAGGTGTGTGATCAGCCACGTGAACAGTGCATGTTCAGCCACGTGATCAGTGCATGATAGCCACGTGATCAGTGCATGATCAGTTACGTGAGCAGTGTATGATCAGCCACGTGATCAGTGCATGGTCAGACACGTGAACAGTGTATGATCAGCCACGTGATCAGTGCATGATATCCAAGTGATCAGTGCATGATCAATCACGTGATCAGTGTATGATCAGCCACGTGAACAGTGCATGCTCAGTCACGTGATCAGGGCCTGCTGAGCTGCGTGATTACTGTCTGCTCATCTGCTTGACAATTGCCAGCTGAGCTGCACGATTCCTGCCTGTCATCTGCTTGACAATTGCCAGCTGTGCTGCGTAATTCCTGCCTGCTCAGCTGCTTGATTATTGCCAGCTGAGCAGCATGATTCCTCACAGCTGAGTTCCATGATTATTGCCTGCTGACTGTTTGATTCGTGCCTACTCAGCTCTTTGTTTATTGCCTCCAGAGGCACATGATCAGTGTATGATAGCAAACATGATCAGCGCATGATCAGTCACATGATCAGCGCCATTAAGTCACGTGATCACTACATGATAGTCATGTGATCAGTCCATGCTCAGTCACGGTATCAGTGCATGATCAGCCACGTGATCAGTGCATGATCTGTCACATGATTAGTGTATGATCATCCACGTGATCAGTGCATGGGCAGTCATGTGATCAGTGCATGATATAGACGTGATCAGTGCATGATCAGTCTCGTGATCAGTGCATGATAGCCACGTGATCAGTGCATGATCAGTCACCTGATGGGTGTATGATCATTCACGTGACCTGTACATGGTAGCTACATGATCATTGCATGATCAGCCACGTGAGTAGTGCATGATAGCCACGTGATCACTGCATGATCAGTCACGTGATCAGTGCATGATCAGTCATGTGACCAGTACATGGTAGCTGCGTGATCATGCATGATCAGCCACGTGAGCAGTGCATGATAGCCACGTGATCAGTGCATGATCAGACACGTGATCAGTGCATGATCAGTCACGTGATCAGTGCATGATCAGCCACGTGATCAGTGCATGATCAGCCACGTGATCAGTGCATGATCAGCCACGTGATCAGTGCATGATCAGTCACGTGATCAGTGCATGATCAGTCACGTGATCAGTGCATGATAGCTACGTGATCAGTGCATGATCAGCCACGTGATCAGTGCATGATAGCCACGTGATCAGTGCATGATCAGCCACGTGATCAGTGCATGATCAGTCACGTGATCAGTGCATGATCAGCCACGTGATCAGTGCATGATAGCCACGTGATCAGTGCATGATCAGTCACGTGATCAGTGCATGATCAGTCACGTGATCAGTGCATGATAGCCACGTGATCAGTGCATGATCAGTCACGTGATCAGTGTGTGATCAGCCACGTGATCAGTGCATGATATCCACGTGATCAGTGCATGATAGCCACGTGATCAGTGCATGATCAGTCACGTGATCAGTGCATGATCAGTCACGTGATCAGTGTGATCAGCCACGTGATCAGTGCATGATCAGCCACGTGATCAGTGCATGATCAATTACGTGATCAGTGCATGATCAGTCACGTGATCAGTGCATGATAGCCACGTGATCATGCATGATCAGCCACGTGATCAGTGCATGATAGCCACGTGATCAGTGCATGATCAGTCACGTGATCAGTGCATGATCAGTCACGTGATCAGTGCATGATCAGCCACGTGATCAGTGCATGATAGCCACGTGATCAGTGCATGATCAGTCACGTGATCAGTGCATGATCAGTCACGTGATCAGTGCATGATAGCTACGTGATCAGTGCATGATCAGCCACGTGATAGTGCATGATAGCCACGTGATCAGTGCATGATCAGCCACGTGATCAGTGCATGATAGCCACGTGATCAGTGCATGATCAGTCATTGATCAGTGCATGATCAGCCACGTGATCAGTGCATGATCAGCCACGTGATCAGTGCATGATAGCCACGTGATCAGTGCATGATCAGTCACGTGATCAGTGCATGATCAGTCACGTGATCAGTGCATGATCAGTCACATGATCAGTGCATGATCATCCACGTGATCAGTGCATGATCAGTCACGTGATCAGTGCATGATATAGACGTGATCAGTGCATGATCAGTCACGTGATCAGTGCATGATAGCCACGTGATCAGTGCATGATCAGTCACGTGATCAGTGCATGATCAGTCACGTGATCAGTGCATGATCAGTCACGTGATCAGTGCATGATCAGCCACGTGATCAGTGCATGATCAGTCACGTGATCAGTGCATGATCAGTCACGTGACCAGTACATGGTAGCTGCGTGATCAGTGCATGATCAGCCACGTGATCAGTGCATGATCAGTCACGTGATCAGTGCATGATCAGTCACGTGATCAGTGCATGATCAGCCACGTGATCAGTGCATGATATCCACGTGATCAGTGCATGATAGCCACGTGATCAGTGCATGATCAGTCACGTGATCAGTGCATGATCAGTCACGTGATCAGTGCATGATCAGCCACGTGATCAGTGCATGATCAGCCACGTGATCAGTGCATGATCAATTACGTGATCAGTGCATGATCAGTCACGTGACCAGTACATGGTAGCTACGTGATCATTGCATGATCAGCCACGTGATCAGTGCATGATAGCCACGTGATCAGTGCATGATCAGCCACGTGATCAGTGCATGATCAGTCACGTGATCATGTGTGATCAGCCACGTGATCAGTGCATGATATCCACGTGATCAGTGCATGATAGCCACGTGATCAGTGCATGATAGCCACGTGATCAGTGCATGATCAGCCACGTGATCAGTGCATGATCAGCCACGTGATCAGTGCATGATCAATTACGTGATCAGTGCATGATCAGTCACGTGACCAGTACATGGTTGCTACGTGATCGTTGCATGATCAGCCACGTGAGCAGTGCATGATAGCCACGTGATCAGTGCATGATCAGTCACGTGATCAGTGCATGATCAGTCACGTGATCAGTGCATGATCATTTACGTGATCAGTGCATGATCAGTCACGTGACCAGTATATGGTAGCTACGTGATCATTGCATGACAGCCACGTGATCAGTGCATGATAGCCACGTGATCAGTGCATGATCAGTCACGTGATCAGTGTATGATCAGCCACGTGATCAGTGCATGAGTGCCACGTGATCAGTGCATGATAGTCACGTGATCAGTGTGTGATCAGTCACGTGATCAGTGCATGATCAGCCACGTGATCAGTGCATGATAGCCACGTGATCAGTGCATGATCAGTCACGTGATCAGTGCATGATCAGCCACGTGATCAGTGCATGATCAGTCACTGATCAGTGTATGATCAGTCACGTGATCAGTGCATGATAGCTACATGATCAGTGCATGATCAGCCACGTGATCAGTGCATGATAGCCACGTGATCAGTGCATGATCAGTCACGTGATCAGTGCATGATCAGTCATGTGATCAGTGCATGATCAGTCACGTGATCAGTGCATGATCAGCCACGTGATCAGTGCATGATAGCCACGTGATCAGTGCATGATCAGCCACGTGATCAGTGCATGATCAGTCACGTGATCAGTGCATGATCAGCCACGTGATCAGTGCATGATCAGTCACGTGATCAGTGCATGATCAGCCACGTGATCAGTGCATGATAGCCACGTGATCAGTGCATGATCAGTCACGTGATCAGTGCATGATCAGTCACGTGATCAGTGCATGATCAGCCACGTGATCAGTGCATGATCAGCCACGTGATCAGTGCATGATCAATCACGTGATCAGTGCATGATCAGTCACGTGATCAGTGCATGGTAGCTACGTGATCAGTGCATGATCAGCCACGTGATCAGTGCATGATAGCCACGTGATCAGTGCATGATAGCCACGTGATCAGTGCATGATCAGTCATGTGATCGTGCATGATCAGCCACGTGATCAGTGCATGATATCCACGTGATCAGTGCATGATCAGCCACGTGATCAGTGCATGATAGCCACGTGATCAGTGCATGATCAGTCACGTGATCATGTGTGATCAGCCACGTGATCAGTGCATGATCAGCCACGTGATCAGTGCATGATCAATTACGTGATCAGTGCATGATCAGTCACGTGACCAGTACATGGTAGCTACGTGATCAGTGCATGATCAGCCACGTGATCAGTGCATGATAGCCACGTGATCAGTGCATGATCAGTCACGTGATCAGTGCATGATCAGTCACGTGATCAGTGCATGATCAGTCACGTGATCAGTGCATGATCAGTCACGTGATCAGTGCATGGTAGCTACGTGATCAGTGCATGATCAGCCACGTGATCAGTGCATGATAGCCACGTGATCAGTGCATGATCAGTCACGTGATCAGTGCATGATCAGTTACGTGATCAGTGCATGATCAGTCACGTGATCAGTGCATGATAGCTACGTGATCAGTGCATGATCAGCCACGTGATCAGTGCATGATAGCCACGTGATCAGTGCATGATCAGTCACGTGATCAGTGCATGATCAGCCACGTGATCAGTGCATGATGCCACGTGATCAGTGCATGATCAGCCACGTGATCAGTGCATGATCAGCCACGTGATCAGTGCATGATCAGTCACGTGATCAGTGCATGATCAGTCACGTGATCAGTGCATGATCAGCACGTGATCAGTGCATGATCAGTCATGTGATCAGTGCATGATAGCCCGTGATCAGTGCATGATCAGTCCCGTGATCAGTGCATGATCAGCCACGTGATCAGTGCATGATAGCCACGTGATCAGTGCATGATCAGTCACGTGATCAGTGCATGATCAGCCACGTGATCAGTGCATGATAGCCACGTGATCAGTGCATGACATCACGTGATCAGTGCATGATCAGTCACGTGATCAGTGTATGATCAGCCACGTGAACAGTGCATGCTCAGTCACGTGATCAGGGCCTGCTGAGCTGCGTGATTACTGTCTGCTCATCTGCTTGACAATTGCCAGCTGAGCTGCACGATTCCTGCCTGTCATCTGCTTGACAATTGCCAGCTGTGCTGCATAATTCCTGCCTGCTCATCTGCTTGATTATTGCCAGCTGAGCAGCATGATTTCTCACAGCTGAGTTCCATGATTATTGCCTGCTGACTGATTCGTGCCTACTCAGCTCTTTGTTCATTGCCTCCAGAGGCACATGATCAGTGTATGATAGCAAACATGATCAGCACATGATCAGTCACATGATCAATGCATGATAAGCCACGTGATCAGTGCATGATCAGTCACGTGATCAGTGCATGATCAGTCATGTGACCAGTGCATGGTAGCTGCGTGATCAGTGCATGATCAGCCACGTGATCAGTGCATGATAGCCACGTGATCAGTGCATGATCAGTCACGTGATCAGTGCATGATCAGTCACGTGATCAGTGCATGATCAGCCACGTGATCAGTGCATGATAGCCACGTGATCAGTGCATGATAGCCACGTGATCAGTGCATGATCAGTCACGTGATCAGTGCATGATCAGTCACATGATCGTGTGTGATCAGCCACGTGATCAGTGCATGATCAGCCACGTGATCAGTGCATGATCAGTCACGTGATCAGTGCATGATCAGTCACGTGACCAGTACATGATAGCTACGTGATCAGTGCATGATCAGCCACGTGATCAGTGCATGATAGCCACGTGATCAGTGCATGATCAGCCACGTGATCAGTGCATGATAGCCACGTGATCAGTGCATGATCAGTCACGTGATCAGTGTGATCAGCCACGTGATCAGTGCATGATCAGCCACGTGATCAGTGCATGATCAGCCACGTGATCAGTGCATGATCAGTCACGTGATCAGTGCATGATAGTCACGTGATCAGTGCATGATCAGCCACGTGATCAGTGCATGATCAGCCACGTGATCAGTGCATGATCATCACGTGATCAGTGCATGATCAGTCACGTGACCAGTACATGGTAGCTACGTGATCATTGCATGATCAGCCACGTGAGCAGTGCATGATAGCCACGTGATCAGTGCATGATCAGTCACGTGATCAGTGCATGATCAGCCACGTGATCAGTGCATGATGCCACGTGATCAGTGCATGATCAGTCACGTGATCAGTGTATGATCAGCCACGTGATCAGTGCATGATAGCCACGTGATCAGTGCATGATCAGTCACGTGATCAGTGCATGATCAGTCACGTGATCAGTGCATGATCAGCCACGTGATCAGTGCATGATCAGTTACGTGATCAGTGCATGATCAGTCACGTGACAGTGCATGATCAGCCACGTGATCAGTGCATGATCAGCCACGTGATCAGTGCATGATCAGCCACGTGATCAGTGCATGATCAGTTACGTGAGCAGTGTATGATCAGCCACGTGATCAGTGCATGGTCAGACACGTGAACAGTGTATGATCAGCCACGTGATCAGTGCATGATATCCAAGTGATCAGTGCATGATCAATCACGTGATCAGTGTATGATCAGCCACGTGAACAGTGCATGCTCAGTCACGTGATCAGGGCCTGCTGAGCTGCGTGATTACTGTCTGCTCATCTGCTTGACAATTGCCAGCTGAGCTGCACGATTCCTGCCTGTCATCTGCTTGACAATTGCCAGCTGTGCTGCGTAATTCCTGCCTGCTCAGCTGCTTGATTATTGCCAGCTGAGCAGCATGATTCCTCACAGCTGAGTTCCATGATTATTGCCTGCTGACTGTTTGATTCGTGCCTACTCAGCTCTTTGTTTATTGCCTCCAGAGGCACATGATCAGTGTATGATAGCAAACATGATCAGCGCATGATCAGTCACATGATCAGCGCCATTAAGTCACGTGATCACTACATGATAGTCATGTGATCAGTCCATGCTCAGTCACGGTATCAGTGCATGATCAGCCACGTGATCAGTGCATGATCAGCCACGTGATCAGTGCATGATCAGCCACGTGATCAGTGCATGATCATCACGTGATCAGTGCATGATCAGTACGTGATCAGTGCATGATCAGTCACGTGATCAGTGCATGATCAGTCACGTGATCAGTGCATGATCAGCCACGTGATCAGTGCATGATAGCCACGTGATCAGTGCATGATCAGTCACGTGATCAGTGCATGATCAGTCACGTGATCAGTGCATGATCAGCCACGTGATCAGTGCATGATCAGCCACGTGATCAGTGCATGATAGCCACGTGATCAGTGCATGATCAGCCACGTGATCAGTGCATGATCAGTCACGTGATCAGTGCATGATCAGCCACGTGATCAGTGCATGATCAGCCACGTGATCAGTGCATGATAGCCACGTGATCAGTGCATGATCAGTCACGTGATCAGTGCATGATCAGTCACGTGATCAGTGCATGATCAGCCACGTGATCAGTGCATGATAGTCACGTGATCAGTGCATGATCAGTCACGTGATCAGTGCATGATCAGTCACGTGATCAGTGCATGATCAGCCACGTGATCAGTGCATGATCAATTACGTGATCAGTGCATGATCAGTCACGTGACCAGTACATGGTAGCTACGTGATCATTGCATGATCAGCCACGTGATCAGTGCATGATAGCCACGTGATCAGTGCATGATCAGTCACGTGATCAGTGCATGATCAGTCACGTGATCAGTGCATGATCAGTTACGTGATCAGTGCATGATCAGTCACGTGACCAGTATGGTAGCTACGTGATCAGTGCATGATCAGCCACGTGATCAGTGCATGATCAGCCACGTGATCAGTGCATGATCAGTCACGTGATCAGTGCATGATCAGCCACGTGATCAGTGCATGATAGCCACGTGATCAGTGCATGATCAGTCACGTGATCAGTGCATGATCAGTCACGTGATCAGTGCATGATCAGCACGTGATCAGTGCATGATCAGTCATGTGTCAGTGCATGATAGCCCGTGATCAGTGCATGATCAGTCCCGTGATCAGTGCATGATCAGCCACGTGATCAGTGCATGATAGCCACGTGATCAGTGCATGATCAGTCACGTGATCAGTGCATGATCAGCCACGTGATCAGTGCATGATAGCCACGTGATCAGTGCATGACAATCACGTGATCAGTGCATGATCAGTCACGTGATCAGTGCATGATAGCCACGTGATCAGTGCATGATCAGTCACGTGATCAGTGTGTGATCAGCCACGTGATCAGTGCATGCTCAGTCACGTGATCAGGGCCTGCTGAGCTGCGTGATTACTGTCTGCTCATCTGCTTGACAATTGCCAGCTGAGCTGCACGATTCCTGCCTGTCATCTGCTTGACAATTGCCACCTGTGCTGCATAATTCCTGCCTGCTCATCTACTTGATTATTGCCAGCTGAGCAGCATGATTTCTCAGAGCTGAGTTCCATGATTATTGCCTACTGATTCCTGCCTACTCAGCTCTTTGTTCATTGCCTCCAGAGGCACATGATCAGTGTATGATACCAAACATGATCAGCACATGATCAGTCACATGATCAGTGCATGATAAGCCACGTGATCAGTGCATGATCAGTCACGTGATCAGTGCATGATCAGCCACGTGATCAGTGCATGATCAGCCACGTGATCAGTGCATGATAGCCACGTGATCAGTGCATGATCAGCCACGTGATCAGTGCATGATCAGCCACGTGATCAGTGCATGATCAGCCACGTGATCAGTGCATGATCAGACACGTGAACAGTGTATGATCAGCCACGTGATCAGTGCATGATAGCCACGTGATCAGTGCATGATCAGTCACGTGATCAGTGTATGATCAGCCACGTGAACAGTGCATGCTCAGTCACGTGATCAGGGCCTGCTGAGCTGCGTGATTACTGTCTGCTCATCTGCTTGACAATTGCCAGCTGAGCTGCACGATTCCTGCCTGTCATCTGCTTGACAATTGCCAGCTGTGCTGCGTAATTCCTGCCTGCTCAGCTGCTTGATTATTGCCAGCTGAGCAGCATGATTCCTCACACCTGAGTTCCATGATTATTGCCTGCTGACTGTTTGATTCGTGCCTACTCAGCTCTTTGTTTATTGCCTCCAGAGGCACATGATCAGTGTATGATAGCAAACATGATCAGCGCATGATCAGTCACATGATCAGCGCCATTAAGTCACGTGATCACTACATGATAGTCATGTGATCAGTCCATGCTCAGTCACGGTATCAGTGCATGATCAGCCACGTGATCAGTGCATGATCTGTCACATGATCAGTGTATGATCATCCACGTGATCAGTGCATGGGCAGTCATGTGATCAGTGCATGATATAGACGTGATCAGTGCATGATCAGTCACGTGATCAGTGCATGATAGCCACGTGATCAGTGCATGATCAGTCACCTGATGGGTGTATGATCATTCACGTGACCTGTACATGGTAGCTACATGATCATTGCATGATCAGCCACGTGAGTAGTGCATGATAGCCACGTGATCAGTGCATGATCAGTCACGTGATCAGTGCATGATCAGTCATGTGACCAGTACATGGTAGCTGCGTGATCATGCATGATCAGCCACGTGATCAGTGCATGATCAGCCACGTGATCAGTGCATGATCAGCCACGTGATCAGTGCATGATCAGTCACGTGATCAGTGCATGATAGCCACGTGATCAGTGCATGATCAGCCACGTGATCAGTGCATGATAGCCACGTGATCAGTGCATGATCAGTCACGTGATCAGTGCATGATCAGTCACGTGATCAGTGCATGATCAGCCACGTGATCAGTGCATGATCAGCCACGTGATCAGTGCATGATCAGCCACGTGATCAGTGCATGATAGCCACGTGATCAGTGCATGATCAGTCACGTGATCAGTGCATGATCAGTCACGTGATCAGTGCATGATCAGCCACGTGATCAGTGCATGATCAGCCACGTGATCAGTGCATGATCAGTCACGTGATCAGTGCATGATCAGTCACGTGATCAGTGCATGATAGCTACGTGATCAGTGCATGATCAGCCACGTGATCAGTGCATGATAGCCACGTGATCAGTGCATGATCAGTCACGTGATCAGTGCATGATCAGTCACGTGATCAGTGCATGATCAGTCACGTGATCAGTGTGTGATCAGCCACGTGATCAGTGCATGATGAGCCACGTGATCAGTGCATGATCAGTTACGTGATCAGTGCATGATCAGTCACGTGATCAGTGCATGATAGTACGTGATCAGTGCATGATCAGCCACGTGATCAGTGCATGATAGCCACGTGATCAGTGCATGATCAGCCACGTGATCAGTGCATGATCAGCCACGTGATCAGTGCATGATCAGTCACGTGATCAGTGTGATCAGCCACGTGATCAGTGCATGATCAGCCACGTGATCAGTGCATGATCAGCCACGTGATCAGTGCATGATAGCCACGTGATCAGTGCATGATCAGTCACGTGATCAGTGCATGATCAGCCACGTGATCAGTGCATGATCAGCCACGTGATCAGTGCATGATCAGTCACGTGATCAGTGCATGATCAGTCACGTGACCAGTACATGGTAGCTACATGATCAGTGCATGATCAGCCACGTGATCAGTGCATGATAGCCACGTGATCAGTGCATGATCAGTCACGTGATCAGTGCATGATCAGTCATGTGATCAGTGCATGATCAGGCACGTGATCAGTGCATGATCAGCCACGTGATCAGTGCATGATAGCCACGTGATCAGTGCATGATCAGTCACGTGATCAGTGCATGATCAGTCACGTGATCAGTGCATGATCAGCCACGTGATCAGTGCATGATCAGCCACGTGATCAGTGCATGATCAGCCACGTGATCAGTGCATGATCAGTCACGTGATCAGTGCATGATCAGTCACGTGATCAGTGCATGGTAGCTACGTGATCAGTGCATGATCAGCCACGTGATCAGTGCATGATAGCCACGTGATCAGTGCATGATCAGTCACGTGATCAGTGCATGATCAGTCACGTGATCAGTGCATGATAGCCACGTGATCAGTGCATGATCAGCCACGTGATCAGTGCATGATCAGCCACGTGATCAGTGCATGATAGCCACGTGATCAGTGCATGATCAGTCACGTGATCAGTGCATGATCAGTCACGTGATCAGTGCATGATCAGCCACGTGATCAGTGCATGATCAGCCACGTGATCAGTGCATGATCAATTACGTGATCAGTGCATGATCAGTCACGTGATCAGTACATGTAGCTACGTGATCATTGCATGATCAGCCACGTGATCAGTGCATGATAGCCACGTGATCAGTGCATGATCAGCCACGTGATCAGTGCATGATCAGCCACGTGATCAGTGCATGATCAGTCACGTGATCAGTGCATGATCAGCCACGTGATCAGTGCATGTCAGTCATGTATCAGTGCATGATAGCACGTGATCAGTGCATGATCAGTCCCGTGATCAGTGCATGATCAGCCACGTGATCAGTGCATGATCAGCCACGTGATCAGTGCATGATCAGTCACGTGATCAGTGCATGATCAGTCACGTGATCAGTGTATGATCAGCCACGTGAACAGTGCATGCTCAGTCACGTGATCAGGGCCTGCTGAGCTGCGTGATTACTGTCTGCTCATCTGCTTGACAATTGCCAGCTGAGCTGCACGATTCCTGCCTGTCATCTGCTTGACAATTGCCAGCTGTGCTGCGTAATTCCTGCCTGCTCAGCTGCTTGATTATTGCCAGCTGAGCAGCATGATTTCTCACAGCTGAGTTCCATGATTATTGCCTGCTGACTGATTCCTGCCTACTCAGCTCTTTGTTCATTGCCTCCAGAGGCACATGATCAGTGTATGACAGCAAACATGATCAGTCACATGATCAGTGCATGATAAGCCACGTGATCAGTGCATGATCAATCATGTGATCAGTGCATGATCAGTCATGTGATCAGTACATGGTAGCTGCGTGATCAGTGCATGATCAGCCACGTGATCAGTGCATGATAGCCACGTGATCAGTGCATGATCAGTCACGTGATCAGTGCATGATCAGTCACGTGATCAGTGCATGATCAGTCACGTGATCAGTGCATGATCAGTCACGTGATCAGTGCATGATCAGTCACGTGATCAGTGCATGGTAGCTACGTGATCAGTGCATGATCAGCCACGTGATCAGTGCATGATAGCCACGTGATCAGTGCATGATAGCCACGTGATCAGTGCATGATCAGTCACGTGATCAGTGCATGATCAGCCACGTGATCAGTGCATGATAGCCACGTGATCAGTGCATGATAGCCACGTGATCAGTGCATGATCAGTCACGTGATCAGTGCATGATCAGTCACGTGATCAGTGCATGATCAGCCACGTGATCAGTGCATGATCAGCCATGATCAGTGCATGATCAATTACGTGATCAGTGCATGATCAGTCACGTGATCAGTGCATGATAGCTACGTGATCAGTGCATGATCAGCCACGTGATCAGTGCATGATAGCCACGTGATCAGTGCATGATAGCCACGTGATCAGTGCATGATAGCCACGTGATCAGTGCATGATCAGTCACGTGATCATGTGTGATCAGCCACGTGATCAGTGCATGATGAGCCACGTGATCAGTGCATGATCAATTACGTGATCAGTGCATGATCAGTCACGTGACCAGTACATGGTTGCTACGTGATCAGTGCATGATCAGCCACGTGAGCAGTGCATGATAGCCACGTGATCAGTGCATGATCAGTCACGTGATCAGTGCATGATCAGTCACGTGATCAGTGCATGATCATTCACGTGATCAGTGCATGATCAGTCACGTGACCAGTATATGGTAGCTACGTGATCATTCCATGATCAGCCACGTGAGCAGTGCATGATAGCCACGTGATGTGTGCATGATCAGTTACGTGAGCAGTGTATGATCAGCCACGTGATCAGTGCATGAGTGCCACGTGATCAGTGCATGATATGTCACGTGACAGTGTGTGATCAGCCACGTGATCAGTGCATGATCAGCCACGTGATCAGTGCATGATAGCCACGTGATCAGTGCATGATCAGTTACGTGATCAGTGTATGATCAGCCACGTGATCAGTGCATGATCAGACACGTGATCAGTGCATGATCAGCCACGTGATCAGTGCATGATATCCACGTGATCAGTGCATGATCATCACGTGATCAGTGCATGATCAGCCACGTGATCAGTGCATGATCAGCCACGTGATCAGTGCATGATCAGTCACGTGATCAGTGCATGATCAGTCATGTGATCAGTGCATGATCAGGCACGTGATCAGTGCATGATCAGCCACGTGATCAGTGCATGATAGCCACGTGATCAGTGCATGATCAGTCACGTGATCAGTGCATGATCAGTCACGTGATCAGTGCATGATCAGCCACGTGATCAGTGCATGATCAGCCACGTGATCAGTGCATGATCAATCACGTGATCAGTGCATGATCAGTCACGTGACAGTGCATGATAGCTACGTGATCAGTGCATGATCAGCCACGTGATCAGTGCATGATAGCCACGTGATCAGTGCATGATCAGTCACGTGATCAGTGCATGATCAGTCACGTGATCAGTGCATGATCAGTCACGTGATCAGTGCATGATAGCTACGTGATCAGTGCATGATCAGCCACGTGATCAGTGCATGATAGCCACGTGATCAGTGCATGATCAGTCACGTGATCAGTGCATGATCAGCCACGTGATCAGTGCATGATGCCACGTGATCAGTGCATGATCAGCCACGTGATCAGTGCATGATCAGCCACGTGATCAGTGCATGATCAGTCACGTGATCAGTGCATGATCAGTCACGTGATCAGTGCATGATCATCACGTGATCAGTGCATGATCAGTCATGTGATCAGTGCATGATAGCCCGTGATCAGTGCATGATCAGTCCCGTGATCAGTGCATGATCAGCCACGTGATCAGTGCATGATAGCCACGTGATCAGTGCATGATCAGTCACGTGATCAGTGCATGATCAGCCACGTGATCAGTGCATGATCAGCCACGTGATCAGTGCATGACAGTCACGTGATCAGTGCATGATCAGTCACGTGATCAGTGTGTGATCAGCCACGTGATCAGTGCATGATCAGTCACGTGATCAGGGCCTGCTGAGCTGCGTGATTACTGTCTGCTCATCTGCTTGACAATTGCCAGCTGAGCTGCACGATTCCTGCCTGTCATCTGCTTGACAATTGCCACCTGTGCTGCATAATTCCTGCCTGCTCATCTACTTGATTATTGCCAGCTGAGCAGCATGATTTCTCAGAGCTGAGTTCCATGATTATAGCCTGCCTACTCAGCTCTTTGTTCATTGCCTCCAGATGCACATGATCAGTGTATGACACCAAACATGATCAGCACATGATCAGTCACATGATCAGTGCATGATAAGCCACGTGATCAGTGCATGATCAATTACGTGATCAGTGCATGATCAGTCACGTGACCAGTACATGGTAGCTGTGATCAGTGCATGATCAGCCACGTGATCAGTGCATGATAGCCACGTGATCAGTGCATGATCAGTCACGTGATCAGTGCATGATCAGTCACGTGATCAGTGCATGATCAGCCACGTGATCAGTGCATGATCAGTCACGTGATCAGTGCATGATCAGTCACGTGACCAGTGCATGATAGCCACGTGATCAGTGCATGATCAGCCACGTGATCAGTGCATGATCAGCCACGTGATCAGTGCATGATCAGTTACGTGAGCAGTGTATGATCAGCCACGTGATCAGTGCATGGTCAGACACGTGAACAGTGTATGATCAGCCACGTGATCAGTGCATGATATCCAAGTGATCAGTGCATGATCAATCACGTGATCAGTGTATGATCAGCCACGTGAACAGTGCATGCTCAGTCACGTGATCAGGGCCTGCTGAGCTGCGTGATTACTGTCTGCTCATCTGCTTGACAATTGCCAGCTGAGCTGCACGATTCCTGCCTGTCATCTGCTTGACAATTGCCAGCTGTGCTGCGTAATTCCTGCCTGCTCAGCTGCTTGATTATTGCCAGCTGAGCAGCATGATTCCTCACAGCTGAGTTCCATGATTATTGCCTGCTGACTGTTTGATTCGTGCCTACTCAGCTCTTTGTTTATTGCCTCCAGAGGCACATGATCAGTGTATGATAGCAAACATGATCAGCGCATGATCAGTCACATGATCAGCGCCATTAAGTCACGTGATCACTACATGATAGTCATGTGATCAGTCCATGCTCAGTCACGGTATCAGTGCATGATCAGCCACGTGATCAGTGCATGATCAGCCACGTGATCAGTGCATGATCAGCCACGTGATCAGTGCATGATCATCACGTGATCAGTGCATGATCAGTACGTGATCAGTGCATGATCAGTCACGTGATCAGTGCATGATCAGTCACGTGATCAGTGCATGATCAGCCACGTGATCAGTGCATGATAGCCACGTGATCAGTGCATGATCAGTCACGTGATCAGTGCATGATCAGTCACGTGATCAGTGCATGATCAGTCACGTGATCAGTGCATGATCAGCCACGTGATCAGTGCATGATAGCCACGTGATCAGTGCATGATCAGTCACGTGATCAGTGCATGATCAGTCACGTGATCAGTGCATGATCAGCCACGTGATCAGTGCATGATCAGTCACGTGATCAGTGCATGATAGCCACGTGATCAGTGCATGATCAGCCACGTGATCAGTGCATGATAGCCACGTGATCAGTGCATGATCAGTCACGTGATCAGTGCATGATCAGTCACGTGATCAGTGCATGATCAGCCACGTGATCAGTGCATGATCAGTCACGTGATCAGTGCATGATAGCTACGTGATCAGTGCATGATCAGCCACGTGATCAGTGCATGATAGCCACGTGATCAGTGCATGATCAGCCACGTGATCAGTGCATGATCAGTCACGTGATCAGTGCATGATCAGTCACGTGATCAGTGCATGATAGCTACGTGATCAGTGCATGATCAGCCACGTGATCAGTGCATGATAGCCACGTGATCAGTGCATGATCAGCCACGTGATCAGTGCATGATAGCCACGTGATCAGTGCATGATCAGTCACGTGATCAGTGTGTGATCAGCCACGTGATCAGTGCATGATCAGTCACGTGATCAGTGCATGATCAATTACGTGATCAGTGCATGATCAGTCACGTGATCAGTGCATGGTTGCTACGTGATCAGTGCATGATCAGCCACGTGATCAGTGCATGATAGCCACGTGATCAGTGCATGATAGCCACGTGATCAGTGCATGATCAGCCACGTGATCAGTGCATGATCAGTCACGTGATCAGTGCATGATCATTTACGTGATCAGTGCATGATCAGTCACGTGACCAGTATATGGTAGCTACGTGATCATTGCATGATCAGCCACGTGATCAGTGCATGATAGCCACGTGATCAGTGCATGATCAGTTACGTGATCAGTGTATGATCAGCCACGTGATCAGTGCATGAGTGCCACGTGATCAGTGCATGATCAGTCACGTGACAGTGTGTGATCAGCCACGTGATCAGTGCATGATCAGCCACGTGATCAGTGCATGATAGCCACGTGATCAGTGCATGATCAGTTACGTGATCAGTGCATGATCAGCCACGTGATCAGTGCATGATCAGACACGTGATCAGTGCATGATCAGCCACGTGATCAGTGCATGATATCCACGTGATCAGTGCATGATCAGTCACGTGATCAGTGCATGATCAGTCACGTGATCAGTGCATGATCAGCCACGTGATCAGTGCATGATAGCCACGTGATCAGTGCATGATCAGTCACGTGATCAGTGCATGATCAGTCACGTGATCAGTGCATGATCAGCCACGTGATCAGTGCATGATCAATTACGTGATCAGTGCATGATCAGTCACGTGACCAGTGCATGGTAGCTACGTGATCATTGCATGATCAGCCACGTGATCAGTGCATGATAGCCACGTGATCAGTGCATGATCAGTCACGTGATCAGTGCATGATCAGTCACGTGATCAGTGCATGATCAGTCACGTGATCAGTGCATGATCAGTCACGTGATCAGTGCATGTAGCTACGTGATCAGTGCATGATCAGCCACGTGATCAGTGCATGATAGCCACGTGATCAGTGCATGATCAGCCACGTGATCAGTGCATGATCAGCCACGTGATCAGTGCATGATCAGCCACGTGATCAGTGCATGATCAGCCACGTGATCAGTGCATGATACCACGTGATCAGTGCATGATCAGTCACGTGATCAGTGCATGATCAGCCACGTGATCAGTGCATGATAGCCACGTGATCAGTGCATGATAGCCACGTGATCAGTGCATGATCAGTCACGTGATCAGTGCATGATCAGCCACGTGATCAGTGCATGATCAGCCACGTGATCAGTGCATGATAGCCACGTGATCAGTGCATGATAGTCACGTGATCAGTGCATGATAGTCACGTGATCAGTGCATGATCAGCCACGTGATCAGTGCATGATAGTCACGTGATCAGTGCATGATCAGTCACGTGATCAGTGCATGATCAGTCACGTGATCAGTGCATGATCAGCCACGTGATCAGTGCATGATCAATTACGTGATCAGTGCATGATCAGTCACGTGACCAGTACATGGTTGCTACGTGATCATTGCATGATCAGCCACGTGATCAGTGCATGATAGCCACGTGATCAGTGCATGATCAGTCACGTGATCAGTGCATGATCAGTCACGTGATCAGTGCATGATCATTTACGTGATCAGTGCATGATCAGTCACGTGACCAGTATATGGTAGCTACGTGATCAGTGCATGATCAGCCACGTGATCAGTGCATGATCAGCCACGTGATCAGTGCATGATAGCCACGTGATCAGTGCATGATCAGTCACGTGATCAGTGCATGATCAGTCACGTGATCAGTGCATGATCAGCACGTGATCAGTGCATGTCAGTCATGTGTCAGTGCATGATAGCACGTGATCAGTGCATGATCAGTCCCGTGATCAGTGCATGATCAGCCACGTGATCAGTGCATGATAGCCACGTGATCAGTGCATGATCAGTCACGTGATCAGTGCATGATCAGCCACGTGATCAGTGCATGATAGCCACGTGATCAGTGCATGACAATTACGTGATCAGTGCATGATCAGTCACGTGATCAGTGCATGATAGCCACGTGATCAGTGCATGATCAGTCACGTGATCAGTGTATGATCAGCCACGTGAACAGTGCATGCTCAGTCACGTGATCAGGGCCTGCTGAGCTGCGTGATTACTGTCTGCTCATCTGCTTGACAATTGCCAGCTGAGCTGCACGATTCCTGCCTGTCATCTGCTTGACAATTGCCACCTGTGCTGCATAATTCCTGCCTGCTCATCTGCTTGATTATTGCCAGCTGAGCAGCATGATTTCTCAGAGCTGAGTTCCATGATTATTGCCTACTGATTCCTGCCTACTCAGCTCTTTGTTCATTGCCTCCAGAGGCACATGATCAGTGTATGACACCAAACATGATCAGCACATGATCAGTCACATGATCAGTGCATGATAAGCCACGTGATCAGTGCATGATCAGTCACGTGATCAGTGCATGATCAGCCACGTGATCAGTGCATGATCAGTCATGTGATCAGTGCATGATAGCTGCGTGATCAGTGCATGATCAGCCACGTGATCAGTGCATGATCAGTCACGTGATCAGTGCATGATCAGCCACGTGATCAGTGCATGATCAGTCACGTGATCAGTGCATGATAGCCACGTGATCAGTGCATGATCAGCCACGTGATCAGTGCATGATAGCCACGTGATCAGTGCATGATCAGTCACGTGATCGTGTGTGATCAGCCACGTGATCAGTGCATGATCAGTGCATGATAGCCACGTGATCAGTGCATGATCAGCCACGTGATCAGTGCATGATCAGTCACGTGACCAGTACATGGTTGCTACGTGATCGTTGCATGATCAGCCACGTGAGCAGAGCATTATAGCCACGTGATCAGTGCATGATCAGTCACGTGATCAGTACATGATCAGTCACGTGAACAGTGCATGATCATTTACGTGATCTGTGCATGATCAGTCACGTGACCAGTATATGGTAGCTACGTGATCATTCCATGACGAGCCACGTGAGCAGTGCATGATAGCCACGTGATGTGTGCATGATCAGTTACGTGAGCAGAGTATGATCAGCCACGTGATCAGTGCATGAGTGCCACGTGATCAGTGCATGATATGTCACGTGACAGGTGTGTGATCAGCCACGTGAACAGTGCATGTTCAGCCACGTGATCAGTGCATGATAGCCACGTGATCAGTGCATGATCAGACACGTGAACAGTGTATGATCAGCCACGTGATCAGTGCATGATATCCAAGTGATCAGTGCATGATCAATCACGTGATCAGTGTATGATCAGCCACGTGAACAGTGCATGCTCAGTCACGTGATCAGGGCCTGCTGAGCTGCGTGATTACTGTCTGCTCATCTGCTTGACAATTGCCAGCTGAGCTGCACGATTCCTGCCTGTCATCTGCTTGACAATTGCCAGCTGTGCTGCGTAATTCCTGCCTGCTCAGCTGCTTGATTATTGCCAGCTGAGCAGCATGATTCCTCACAGCTGAGTTCCATGATTATTGCCTGCTGACTGTTTGATTCGTGCCTACTCAGCTCTTTGTTTATTGCCTCCAGAGGCACATGATCAGTGTATGATAGCAAACATGATCAGCGCATGATCAGTCACATGATCAGCGCCATTAAGTCACGTGATCACTACATGATAGTCATGTGATCAGTCCATGCTCAGTCACGGTATCAGTGCATGATCAGCCACGTGATCAGTGCATGATCTGTCACATGATTAGTGTATGATCATCCACGTGATCAGTGCATGGGCAGTCATGTGATCAGTGCATGATATAGACGTGATCAGTGCATGATCAGTCTCGTGATCAGTGCATGATAGCCACGTGATCAGTGCATGATCAGTCACCTGATGGGTGTATGATCATTCACGTGACCTGTACATGGTAGCTACATGATCATTGCATGATCAGCCACGTGAGTAGTGCATGATAGCCACGTGATCACTGCATGATCAGTCACGTGATCAGTGCATGATCAGTCATGTGACCAGTACATGGTAGCTGCGTGATCATCGCATGATCAGCCACGTGATCAGTGCATGATCAGCCACGTGATCAGTGCATGATCAGCCACGTGATCAGTGCATGATCAGTCACGTGATCAGTGCATGATAGCCACGTGATCAGTGCATGATCAGCCACGTGATCAGTGCATGATAGCCACGTGATCAGTGCATGATCAGTCACGTGATCAGTGCATGATCAGTCACGTGATCAGTGCATGATCAGCCACGTGATCAGTGCATGATCAGCCACGTGATCAGTGCATGATCAGCCACGTGATCAGTGCATGATAGCCACGTGATCAGTGCATGATCAGTCACGTGATCAGTGCATGATCAGTCACGTGATCAGTGCATGATCAGCCACGTGATCAGTGCATGATCAGCCACGTGATCAGTGCATGATCAATTACGTGATCAGTGCATGATCAGTCACGTGATCAGTGCATGATAGCACGTGATCAGTGCATGATCAGCCACGTGATCAGTGCATGATAGCCACGTGATCAGTGCATGATCAGTCACGTGATCAGTGCATGATCAGCCACGTGATCAGTGCATGAGTCAGTGTCATGCATGCATAGCCCGTGATCAGTGCATGATCAGTCCCGTGATCAGTGCATGATCAGCCACGTGATCAGTGCATGATAGCCACGTGATCAGTGCATGATCAGTCACGTGATCAGTGCATGATCAGTCACGTGATCAGTGTATGATCAGCCACGTGAACAGTGCATGCTCAGTCACGTGATCAGGGCCTGCTGAGCTGCGTGATTACTGTCTGCTCATCTGCTTGACAATTGCCAGCTGAGCTGCACGATTCCTGCCTGTCATCTGCTTGACAATTGCCAGCTGTGCTGCGTAATTCCTGCCTGCTCAGCTGCTTGATTATTGCCAGCTGAGCAGCATGATTTCTCAGAGCTGAGTTCCATGATTATTGCCTGCTGACTGATTCGTGCCTACTCAGCTCTTTGTTCATTGCCTCCAGAGGCACATGATCAGTGTATGATACCAAACATGATCAGTGCATGATCAGTCACATGATCAGTGCATGATAAGCCACGTGATCAGTGCATGATCAGTCATGTGATCAGTGCATGATCAGTCATGTGATCAGTGCATGGTAGCTGCGTGATCAGTGCATGATCAGCCACGTGATCAGTGCATGATCAGTCACGTGATCAGTGCATGATAGCCACGTGATCAGTGCATGATCAGTCACGTGATCAGTGCATGATCAGTCACGTGATCAGTGCATGATCAGTCACGTGATCAGTGCATGATCAGTCACGTGATCAGTGCATGATCAGTCACGTGATCAGTGCATGATCAGCCACGTGATCAGTGCATGATAGCCACGTGATCAGTGCATGATCAGTCACGTGATCAGTGCATGATCAGTCACGTGATCAGTGCATGATCAGCCACGTGATCAGTGCATGATCAGCCACGTGATCAGTGCATGATCAATTACGTGATCAGTGCATGATCAGTCACGTGATCAGTGCATGATAGCTACGTGATCAGTGCATGATCAGCCACGTGATCAGTGCATGATAGCCACGTGATCAGTGCATGATCAGCCACGTGATCAGTGCATGATCAGTCACGTGATCAGTGCATGATAGCCACGTGATCAGTGCATGATCAGTCACGTGATCAGTGCATGATCAGTCACGTGATCAGTGCATGATCAGCCACGTGATCAGTGCATGATCAGCCACGTGATCAGTGCATGATCAATTACGTGATCAGTGCATGATCAGTCACGTGATCAGTGCATGGTAGCTACGTGATCATTGCATGATCAGCCACGTGATCAGTGCATGATAGCCACGTGATCAGTGCATGATCAGCCACGTGATCAGTGCATGATCAGTCACGTGATCAGTGCATGATCAGTCACGTGATCAGTGCATGATCAGCCACGTGATCAGTGCATGTCAATCATGTATCAGTGCATGATAGCACGTGATCAGTGCATGATCAGTCCCGTGATCAGTGCATGATCAGCCACGTGATCAGTGCATGATAGCCACGTGATCAGTGCATGATCAGTCACGTGATCAGTGCATGATCAGTCACGTGATCAGTGCATGATCAGCCACGTGATCAGTGCATGATCAGTCACGTGATCAGTGCATGATCAGCTGCGTGATCAGTGCATGATCAGTCACGTGATCAGTGCATGATAGCTGTGTGATCAGTGCATGATCAGCCACGTGATCAGTGCATGATCAGCCACGTGATCAGTGCATGATCAGCCACGTGATCAGTGCATGATAGCCACGTGATCAGTGCATGATCAGTCACGTGATCGTGTGTGATCAGCCACGTGATCAGTGCATGATCAGCCACGTGATCAGTGCATGATAGCCACGTGATCAGTGCATGATCAGTCACGTGATCAGTGCATGATCAGTCACGTGATCAGTGTGTGATCAGCCACGTGATCAGTGCATGATCAGCCACGTGATCAGTGCATGATCAGCCACGTGATCAGTGCATGATCAGTCACGTGATCAGTGCATGATAGCCACGTGATCAGTGCATGATCAGCCACGTGATCAGTGCATGATAGCCACGTGATCAGTGCATGATAGCCACGTGATCAGTGCATGAGAGCCACGTGATCAGTGCATGATCAGTCACGTGATACATGTGTGATCAGCCACGTGATCAGTGCATGATGAGCCACGTGATCAGTGCATGATCAATTACGTGATCAGTGCATGATCAGTCACGTGACCAGTACATGGTTGCTACGTGATCTTGCATGATCAGCCACGTGAGCAGAGCATGATAGCCACGTGATCAGTGCATGATCAGTCACGTGATCAGTACATGATCAGTCACGTGAACAGTGCATGATCATTTACGTGATCTGTGCATGATCAGTCACGTGACCAGTATATGGTAGCTACGTGATCATTCCATGACGAGCCACGTGAGCAGTGCATGATAGCCACGTGATGTGTGCATGATCAGTTACGTGAGCAGAGTATGATCAGCCACGTGATCAGTGCATGAGTGCCACGTGATCAGTGCATGATATGTCACGTGACAGGTGTGTGATCAGCCACGTGAACAGTGCATGTTCAGCCACGTGATCAGTGCATGATAGCCACGTGATCAGTGCATGATCAGTTACGTGAGCAGTGTATGATCAGCCACGTGATCAGTGCATGGTCAGACACGTGAACAGTGTATGATCAGCCACGTGATCAGTGCATGATATCCAAGTGATCAGTGCATGATCATCACGTGATCAGTGTATGATCAGCCACGTGAACAGTGCATGCTCAGTCACGTGATCAGGGCCTGCTGAGCTGCGTGATTACTGTCTGCTCATCTGCTTGACAATTGCCAGCTGAGCTGCACGATTCCTGCCTGTCATCTGCTTGACAATTGCCAGCTGTGCTGCGTAATTCCTGCCTGCTCAGCTGCTTGATTATTGCCAGCTGAGCAGCATGATTCCTCACACCTGAGTTCCATGATTATTGCCTGCTGACTGTTTGATTCGTGCCTACTCAGCTCTTTGTTTATTGCCTCCAGAGGCACATGATCAGTGTATGATAGCAAACATGATCAGCGCATGATCAGTCACATGATCAGCGCCATTAAGTCACGTGATCACTACATGATAGTCATGTGATCAGTCCATGCTCAGTCACGGTATCAGTGCATGATCAGCCACGTGATCAGTGCATGATCAGTCACGTGATCAGTTCATGATAGCCATGTGATCAGTGCATGATCAGTCACGTGATCAGTGCATGATCAGTCACGTGATCAGTGCATGATCAGCCACGTGATCAGTGCATGATCAGTCACCTGATGGGTGTATGATCAGTCACGTGACCAGTACATGGTAGCTACATGATCATTGCATGATCAGCCACGTGAGTAGTGCATGATAGCCACGTGATCAGTGCATGATCAGTCACGTGATCAGTGCATGATCAGTCATGTGATCAGTGCATGATCAGGCACGTGATCAGTGCATGATCAGCCACGTGATCAGTGCATGATAGCCACGTGATCAGTGCATGATCAGTCACGTGATCAGTGCATGATCAGTCACGTGATCAGTGCATGATCAGCCACGTGATCAGTGCATGATCAGCCACGTGATCAGTGCATGATCAGTCACGTGATCAGTGCATGATCAGTCACGTGATCAGTGCATGATCAGTCACGTGATCAGTGCATGATAGCTACGTGATCAGTGCATGATCAGCCACGTGATCAGTGCATGATAGCCACGTGATCAGTGCATGATCAGTCACGTGATCAGTGCATGATCAGTCACGTGATCAGTACATGGTAGCTGCGTGATCATGCATGATCAGCCACGTGATCAGTGCATGATAGCCACGTGATCAGTGCATGATCAGTCACGTGATCAGTGCATGATCAGCCACGTGATCAGTGCATGATCAGCCACGTGATCAGTGCATGATCAGCCACGTGATCAGTGCATGATAGCCACGTGATCAGTGCATGATCAGTCACGTGATCAGTGCATGATCAGTCACGTGATCAGTGCATGATCAGCCACGTGATCAGTGCATGATCAGCCACGTGATCAGTGCATGATCAATTACGTGATCAGTGCATGATCAGTCACGTGACCAGTACATGGTAGCTACGTGATCATTGCATGATCAGCCACGTGATCAGTGCATGATAGCCACGTGATCAGTGCATGATCAGCCACGTGATCAGTGCATGATCAGTCACGTGATCAGTGCATGATCAGCCACGTGATCAGTGCATGATCAGTCACGTGATCAGTGCATGATCAGCCACGTGATCAGTGCATGATAGCCACGTGATCAGTGCATGATCAGTCACGTGATCAGTGCATGATCAGTCACGTGATCAGTGCATGATCAGCCACGTGATCAGTGCATGATCAGCCACGTGATCAGTGCATGATCAATTACGTGATCAGTGCATGATCAGTCACGTGATCAGTGCATGGTAGCTACGTGATCATTGCATGATCAGCCACGTGAGCAGTGCATGATAGCCACGTGATCAGTGCATGATCAGCCACGTGATCAGTGCATGATCAGTCACGTGATCAGTGCATGATCAGTCACGTGATCAGTGCATGATCAGCCACGTGATCAGTGCATGTCAGTCATGTATCAGTGCATGATAGCACGTGATCAGTGCATGATCAGTCCCGTGATCAGTGTATGATCAGCCACGTGATCAGTGCATGATAGCCACGTGATCAGTGCATGATCACATGATCAGTGCATGATCAGTCACGTGATCAGTGTATGATCAGCCACGTGAACAGTGCATGCTCAGTCACGTGATCAGGGCCTGCTGAGCTGCGTGATTACTGTCTGCTCATCTGCTTGACAATTGCCAGCTGAGCTGCACGATTCCTGCCTGTCATCTGCTTGACAATTGCCACCTGTGCTGCGTAATTCCTGCCTGCTCATCTGCTTGATTATTGCCAGCTGAGCAGCATGATTTCTCAGAGCTGAGTTCCATGATTATAGCCTGCTGACTGATTCCTGCCTACTCAGCTCTTTGTTCATTGCCTCCAGAGGCACATGATCAGTGTATGACACCAAACATGATCAGCACATGATCAGTCACATGATCAGTGCATGATAAGCCACGTGATCAGTGCATGATCAATCATGTGATCAGTGCATGATCAGTCATGTGATCAGTGCATGGTAGCTGCGTGATCAGTGCATGATCAGCCACGTGATCAGTGCATGATCAGTCACGTGATCAGTGCATGATCAGTCACGTGATCAGTGTGTGATCAGCCACGTGATCAGTGCATGATATCCACGTGATCAGTGCATGATAGCCACGTGATCAGTGCATGATCAGTCACGTGATCAGTGCATGATCAGTCACGTGATCAGTGCATGATCAGCCACGTGATCAGTGCATGATCAGCCACGTGATCAGTGCATGATCAGTCACGTGATCAGTGCATGATCAGTCACGTGATCAGTGCATGATAGCTACGTGATCAGTGCATGATCAGCCACGTGATCAGTGCATGATAGCCACGTGATCAGTGCATGATCAGCCACGTGATCAGTGCATGATCAGTCACGTGATCAGTGCATGATCAGCCACGTGATCAGTGCATGATCAATTACGTGATCAGTGCATGATCAGTCACGTGACCAGTACATGGTTGCTACGTGATCGTTGCATGATCAGCCACGTGAGCAGTGCATGATAGCCACGTGATCAGTGCATGATCAGTCACGTGATCAGTGCATGATCAGTCACGTGATCAGTGCATGATCATTTACGTGATCTGTGCATGATCAGTCACGTGACCAGTATATGGTAGCTACGTGATCATTCCATGACAGCCACGTGAGCAGTGCATGATAGCCACGTGATGTGTGCATGATCAGTTACGTGAGCAGTGTATGATCAGCCACGTGATCAGTGCATGAGTGCCACGTGATCAGTGCATGATATGTCACGTGACAGTGTGTGATCAGCCACGTGATCAGTGCATGTTCAGCCACGTGATCAGTGCATGATAGCCACGTGATCAGTGCATGATCAGTTACGTGATCAGTGTATGATCAGCCACGTGATCAGTGCATGATCAGACACGTGATCAGTGTATGATCAGCCACGTGATCAGTGCATGATATCCACGTGATCAGTGCATGATCATCACGTGATCAGTGTATGATCAGCCACGTGAACAGTGCATGCTCAGTCACGTGATCAGGGCCTGCTGAGCTGCGTGATTACTGCCTGCTCATCTGCTTGACAATTGCCAGCTGAGCAGCATGATTCCTCACACCTGAGTTCCATGATTATTGCCTGCTGACTGTTTGATTCGTGCCTACTCAGCTCTTTGTTTATTGCCTCCAGAGGCACATGATCAGTGTATGATAGCAAACATGATCAGTGCATGATCAGTCACATGATCAGTGCCATTAAGTCACGTGATCACTGCATGATAGTCATGTGATCAGTCCATGCTCAGTCACGGTATCAGTGCATGATCAGCCACGTGATCAGTGCATGATAGCCACGTGATCAGTGCATGATCAGTCACGTGATCATGCATGATCAGTCACGTGATCAGTGCATGATAGCTACGTGATCAGTGCATGATCAGCCACGTGATCAGTGCATGATAGCCACGTGATCAGTGCATGATCAGTCACGTGATCAGTGCATGATCAGTCACGTGATCAGTGCATGATCAGGCACGTGATCAGTGCATGATCAGCCACGTGATCAGTGCATGATAGCCACGTGATCAGTGCATGATCAGTCACGTGATCAGTGCATGATCAGCCACGTGATCAGTGCATGTCAGTCATGTATCAGTGCATGATAGCCCGTGATCAGTGCATGATCAGTCCCGTGATCAGTGCATGATCAGCCACGTGATCAGTGCATGATAGCCACGTGATCAGTGCATGATCAGTCACGTGATCAGTGCATGATCAGTCACGTGATCAGTGTGTGATCAGCCACGTGAACAGTGCATGCTCAGTCACGTGATCAGGGCCTGCTGAGCTGCGTGATTACTGTCTGCTCATCTGCTTGACAATTGCCAGCTGAGCTGCACGATTCCTGCCTGTCATCTGCTTGACAATTGCCACCTGTGCTGCGTAATTCCTGCCTGCTCATCTACTTGATTATTGCCAGCTGAGCAGCATGATTTCTCAGAGCTGAGTTCCATGATTATAGCCTGCTGACTGATTCCTGCCTACTCAGCTCTTTGTTCATTGCCTCCAGAGGCACATGATCAGTGTATGACACCAAACATGATCAGCACATGATCAGTCACATGATCAGTGCATGATAAGCCACGTGATCAGTGCATGATCAATTATGTGATCAGTGCATGATCAGTCATGTGATCAGTGCATGGTAGCTGCGTGATCAGTGCATGATCAGCCACGTGATCAGTGCATGATAGCCACGTGATCAGTGCATGATCAGTCACGTGATCAGTGCATGATCAGTCACGTGATCAGTGCATGATCAGTCACGTGATCAGTGCATGATAGCCACGTGATCAGTGCATGATCAGTCACGTGATAGTGTGTGATCAGCCACGTGATCAGTGCATGATAGCCACGTGATCAGTGCATGATAGCCACGTGATCAGTGCATGATCAGTCACGTGATCAGTGCATGATCAGTCACGTGATCGTGTGTGATCAGCCACGTGATCAGTGCATGATGAGCCACGTGATCAGTGCATGATCAATTACGTGATCAGTGCATGATCAGTCACGTGACCAGTACATGGTTGCTACGTGATCAGTGCATGATCAGCCACGTGATCAGTGCATGATAGCCACGTGATCAGTGCATGATCAGTCACGTGATCAGTGCATGATCAGTCACGTGATCAGTGCATGATCAGTTACGTGATCAGTGCATGATCAGTCACGTGACCAGTATATGTAGCTACGTGATCATTGCATGACAGCCACGTGATCAGTGCATGATAGCCACGTGATCAGTGCATGATCAGTCACGTGATCAGTGTATGATCAGCCACGTGATCAGTGCATGATACCACGTGATCAGTGCATGATAGTCACGTGATCAGTGTGTGATCAGCCACGTGATCAGTGCATGATCAGCCACGTGATCAGTGCATGATAGCCACGTGATCAGTGCATGATCAGTCACGTGATCAGTGCATGATCAGCCACGTGATCAGTGCATGATCAGCCACGTGATCAGTGCATGATCAGCCACGTGATCAGTGCATGATCAGCCACGTGATCAGTGCATGATCAGCCACGTGATCAGTGCATGATCAGCCACGTGATCAGTGCATGATGCCACGTGATCAGTGCATGATCAGTCACGTGATCAGTGCATGATCAGCCACGTGATCAGTGCATGATAGCCACGTGATCAGTGCATGATCAGTCACGTGATCAGTGCATGATCAGTCACGTGATCAGTGCATGATCAGCCACGTGATCAGTGCATGATCAATTACGTGATCAGTGCATGATCAGTCACGTGACAGTGCATGATAGCCACGTGATCAGTGCATGATCAGCCACGTGATCAGTGCATGATCAGCCACGTGATCAGTGCATGATCAGTTACGTGATCAGTGTATGATCAGCCACGTGATCAGTGCATGGTCAGACACGTGAACAGTGTATGATCAGCCACGTGATCAGTGCATGATATCCAAGTGATCAGTGCATGATCAATCACGTGATCAGTGTATGATCAGCCACGTGAACAGTGCATGCTCAGTCACGTGATCAGGGCCTGCTGAGCTGCGTGATTACTGTCTGCTCATCTGCTTGACAATTGCCAGCTGAGCTGCATGATTCCTGCCTGTCATCTGCTTGACAATTGCCAGCTGTGCTGCGTAATTCCTGCCTGCTCAGCTGCTTGATTATTGCCAGCTGAGCAGCATGATTCCTCACAGCTGAGTTCCATGATTATTGCCTGCTGACTGTTTGATTCGTGCCTACTCAGCTCTTTGTTTATTGCCTCCAGAGGCACATGATCAGTGTATGATAGCAAACATGATCAGCGCATGATCAGTCACATGATCAGCGCCATTAAGTCACGTGATCACTACATGATAGTCATGTGATCAGTCCATGCTCAGTCACGGTATCAGTGCATGATCAGCCACGTGATCAGTGCATGATCAGCCACGTGATCAGTGCATGATCAGCCACGTGATCAGTGCATGATCATCACGTGATCAGTGCATGATCAGTACGTGATCAGTGCATGATCAGTCACGTGATCAGTGCATGATCAGTCACGTGATCAGTGCATGATCAGCCACGTGATCAGTGCATGATAGCCACGTGATCAGTGCATGATCAGTCACGTGATCAGTGCATGATCAGTCACGTGATCAGTGCATGATCAGCCACGTGATCAGTGCATGATCAGCCACGTGATCAGTGCATGATAGCCACGTGATCAGTGCATGATAGCCACGTGATCAGTGCATGATCAGTCACGTGATCAGTGCATGATCAGCCACGTGATCAGTGCATGATCAGCCACGTGATCAGTGCATGATAGCCACGTGATCAGTGCATGATCAGTCACGTGATCAGTGCATGATCAGTCACGTGATCAGTGCATGATCAGCCACGTGATCAGTGCATGATAGTCACGTGATCAGTGCATGATCAGTCACGTGATCAGTGCATGATCAGTCACGTGATCAGTGCATGATCAGCCACGTGATCAGTGCATGATCAATTACGTGATCAGTGCATGATCAGTCACGTGACCAGTACATGGTAGCTACGTGATCAGTGCATGATCAGCCACGTGATCAGTGCATGATAGCCACGTGATCAGTGCATGATCAGTCACGTGATCAGTGCATGATCAGTCACGTGATCAGTGCATGATCATTTACGTGATCAGTGCATGATCAGTCACGTGACCAGTGCATGGTAGCTACGTGATCAGTGCATGATCAGCCACGTGATCAGTGCATGATCAGCCACGTGATCAGTGCATGATCAGTCACGTGATCAGTGCATGATCAGCCACGTGATCAGTGCATGATAGCCACGTGATCAGTGCATGATCAGTCACGTGATCAGTGCATGATCAGTCACGTGATCAGTGCATGATCAGCACGTGATCAGTGCATGATCAGTCATGTAGTCAGTGCATGATAGCCCGTGATCAGTGCATGATCAGTCCCGTGATCAGTGTATGATCAGCCACGTGATCAGTGCATGATAGCCACGTGATCAGTGCATGATCAGTCACGTGATCAGTGCATGATCAGCCACGTGATCAGTGCATGATAGCCACGTGATCAGTGCATGACAATTACGTGATCAGTGCATGATCAGTCACGTGATCAGTGCATGATAGCCACGTGATCAGTGCATGATCAGTCACGTGATCAGTGTGTGATCAGCCACGTGAACAGTGCATGATCAGTCACGTGATCAGGGCCTGCTGAGCTGCGTGATTACTGTCTGCTCATCTGCTTGACAATTGCCAGCTGAGCTGCACGATTCCTGCCTGTCATCTGCTTGACAATTGCCACCTGTGCTGCATAATTCCTGCCTGCTCATCTACTTGATTATTGCCAGCTGAGCAGCATGATTTCTCAGAGCTGAGTTCCATGATTATTGCCTACTGATTCCTGCCTACTCAGCTCTTTGTTCATTGCCTCCAGAGGCACATGATCAGTGTATGATACCAAACATGATCAGCACATGATCAGTCACATGATCAGTGCATGATAAGCCACGTGATCAGTGCATGATCAGTCACGTGATCAGTGCATGATCAGCCACGTGATCAGTGCATGATCAGCCACGTGATCAGTGCATGATAGCCACGTGATCAGTGCATGATCAGCCACGTGATCAGTGCATGATCAGCCACGTGATCAGTGCATGATCAGCCACGTGATCAGTGCATGATCAGACACGTGAACAGTGTATGATCAGCCACGTGATCAGTGCATGATAGCCACGTGATCAGTGCATGATCAGTCACGTGATCAGTGTATGATCAGCCACGTGAACAGTGCATGCTCAGTCACGTGATCAGGGCCTGCTGAGCTGCGTGATTACTGTCTGCTCATCTGCTTGACAATTGCCAGCTGAGCTGCACGATTCCTGCCTGTCATCTGCTTGACAATTGCCAGCTGTGCTGCGTAATTCCTGCCTGCTCAGCTGCTTGATTATTGCCAGCTGAGCAGCATGATTCCTCACACCTGAGTTCCATGATTATTGCCTGCTGACTGTATGATTCATGCCTACTCAGCTCTTTGTTTATTGCCTCCAGAGGCACATGATCAGTGTATGATAGCAAACATGATCAGCGCATGATCAGTCACATGATCAGCGCCATTAAGTCACGTGATCACTACATGATCAGTCATGTGATCAGTCCATGCTCAGTCACGGTATCAGTGCATGATCAGCCACGTGATCAGTGCATGATCTGTCACATGATCAGTGTATGATCATCCACGTGATCAGTGCATGGGCAGTCATGTGATCAGTGCATGATATAGACGTGATCAGTGCATGATCAGTCACGTGATCAGTGCATGATAGCCACGTGATCAGTGCATGATCAGTCACCTGATGGGTGTATGATCATTCACGTGACCTGTACATGATACAGCATTGCATGATGACGTGATAGTGCATGATAGCCACGTGATCAGTGCATGATCAGTCACGTGATCAGTGCATGATCAGTCATGTGACCAGTACATGGTAGCTGCGTGATCATGCATGATCAGCCACGTGATCAGTGCATGATCAGCCACGTGATCAGTGCATGATCAGCCACGTGATCAGTGCATGATCAGTCACGTGATCAGTGCATGATAGCTACGTGATCAGTGCATGATCAGCCACGTGATCAGTGCATGATAGCCACGTGATCAGTGCATGATCAGTCACGTGATCAGTGCATGATCAGTCACGTGATCAGTGCATGATCAGCCACGTGATCAGTGCATGATCAGCCACGTGATCAGTGCATGATCAGCCACGTGATCAGTGCATGATAGCCACGTGATCAGTGCATGATCAGTCACGTGATCAGTGCATGATCAGCCACGTGATCAGTGCATGATCAGTCATGTATCAGTGCATGATAGCACGTGATCAGTGCATGATCAGTCCCGTGATCAGTGCATGATCAGCCACGTGATCAGTGCATGATCAGCCACGTGATCAGTGCATGATCAGTCACGTGATCAGTGCATGATCAGTCACGTGATCAGTGTGTGATCAGCCACGTGAACAGTGCATGCTCAGTCACGTGATCAGGGCCTGCTGAGCTGCGTGATTACTGTCTGCTCATCTGCTTGACAATTGCCAGCTGAGCTGCACGATTCCTGCCTGTCATCTGCTTGACAATTGCCAGCTGTGCTGCGTAATTCCTGCCTGCTCATCTACTTGATTATTGCCAGCTGAGCAGCATGATTTCTCAGAGCTGAGTTCCATGATTATTGCCTGCTGACTGATTCGTGCCTACTCAGCTCTTTGTTCATTGCCTCCAGAGGCACATGATCAGTGTATGACACCAAACATGATCAGCACATGATCAGTCACATGATCAGTGCATGATAAGCCACGTGATCAGTGCATGATCAATTATGTGATCAGTGCATGATCAGTCATGTGATCAGTGCATGGTAGCTGCGTGATCAGTGCATGATCAGCCACGTGATCAGTGCATGATAGCCACGTGATCAGTGCATGATCAGTCACGTGATCAGTGCATGATCAGTCACGTGATCAGTGCATGATCAGTCACGTGATCAGTGCATGATCAGTCACGTGATCAGTGCATGATCAGTCACGTGACCAGTGCATGGTAGCTACGTGATCAGTGCATGATCAGCCACGTGATCAGTGCATGATAGCCACGTGATCAGTGCATGATAGCCACGTGATCAGTGCATGATCAGTCACGTGATCAGTGTGTGATCAGCCACGTGATCAGTGCATGATAGCCACGTGATCAGTGCATGATAGCCACGTGATCAGTGCATGATCAGTCACGTGATCAGTGCATGATCAGTCACGTGATCAGTGCATGATCAGCCACGTGATCAGTGCATGATCAGCCATGATCAGTGCATGATCAATTACGTGATCAGTGCATGATCAGTCACGTGATCAGTGCATGATAGCCACGTGATCAGTGCATGATCAGCCACGTGATCAGTGCATGATAGCCACGTGATCAGTGCATGATCAGCCACGTGATCAGTGCATGATCAGATCACACGTGATCAGTGCATGATCAGTCACGTGAGTACATGTGTGATGCATGCCACGTGATCAGTGCATGATAGCCACGTGATCAGTGCATGATCAGTCACGTGATCAGTGCATGATCAGTCACGTGATCAGTGCATGATCATCACGTGAGTGCATGATCAGTCACGTGTGTGCATGATCATCACGTGATCAGTGCATGATCAGTCACGTGATCAGTGATCAGCCACGTGATCAGTGCATGATCAGCCACGTGATCAGTGCATGATCAGCCACGTGATCAGTGCATGATCAGTCACGTGATCAGTGCATGATCAGCCACGTGATCAGTGCATGATCAGACACGTGATCAGTGTATGATCAGCCACGTGATCAGTGCATGATATCCACGTGATCAGTGCATGATCATCACGTGATCAGTGCATGATCAGCCACGTGATCAGTGCATGATCAGCCACGTGATCAGTGCATGATCAGTCACGTGATCAGTGCATGATCAGTCATGTGATCAGTGCATGATCAGGCACGTGATCAGTGCATGATCAGCCACGTGATCAGTGCATGATAGCCACGTGATCAGTGCATGATCAGTCACGTGATCAGTGCATGATCAGTCACGTGATCAGTGCATGATCAGCCACGTGATCAGTGCATGATCAGCCACGTGATCAGTGCATGATCAATTACGTGATCAGTGCATGATCAGTCACGTGATCAGTACATGGTAGCTACGTGATCAGTGCATGATCAGCCACGTGATCAGTGCATGATAGCCACGTGATCAGTGCATGATCAGTCACGTGATCAGTGCATGATCAGTCACGTGATCAGTGCATGATCAGTCACGTGATCAGTGCATGATAGCTACGTGATCAGTGCATGATCAGCCACGTGATCAGTGCATGATAGCCACGTGATCAGTGCATGATCAGTCACGTGATCAGTGTATGATCAGCCACGTGATCAGTGCATGAGTGCCACGTGATCAGTGCATGATCAGCCACGTGATCAGTGCATGATCAGCCACGTGATCAGTGCATGATCAGTCACGTGATCAGTGCATGATCAGTCACGTGATCAGTGCATGATCATCACGTGATCAGTGCATGATCAGTCATGTGATCAGTGCATGATAGCCCGTGATCAGTGCATGATCAGTCCCGTGATCAGTGCATGATCAGCCACGTGATCAGTGCATGATAGCCACGTGATCAGTGCATGATCAGTCACGTGATCAGTGCATGATCAGCCACGTGATCAGTGCATGATAGCCACGTGATCAGTGCATGATCAGCCACGTGATCAGTGCATGATCAGTCACGTGATCAGTGTGTGATCAGCCACGTGAACAGTGCATGCTCAGTCACGTGATCAGGGCCTGCTGAGCTGCGTGATTACTGTCTGCTCATCTGCTTGACAATTGCCAGCTGAGCTGCACGATTCCTGCCTGTCATCTGCTTGACAATTGCCACCTGTGCTGCATAATTCCTGCCTGCTCATCTACTTGATTATTGCCAGCTGAGCAGCATGATTTCTCAGAGCTGAGTTCCATGATTATAGCCTGCCTACTCAGCTCTTTGTTCATTGCCTCCAGATGCACATGATCAGTGTATGACACCAAACATGATCAGCACATGATCAGTCACATGATCAGTGCATGATAAGCCACGTGATCAGTGCATGATCAATTACGTGATCAGTGCATGATCAGTCACGTGACCAGTACATGGTAGCTGCGTGATCAGTGCATGATCAGCCACGTGAGCAGTGCATGATAGCCACGTGATCAGTGCATGATCAGTCACGTGATCAGTGCATGATCAGTCACGTGATCAGTGCATGATCAGCCACGTGATCAGTGCATGATCAGTCACGTGATCAGTGCATGATCAGTCACGTGACCAGTACATGGTAGCCACGTGATCAGTGCATGATCAGCCACGTGATCAGTGCATGATCAGCCACGTGATCAGTGCATGATCAGTTACGTGAGCAGTGTATGATCAGCCACGTGATCAGTGCATGGTCAGACACGTGAACAGTGTATGATCAGCCACGTGATCAGTGCATGATATCCAAGTGATCAGTGCATGATCAATCACGTGATCAGTGTATGATCAGCCACGTGAACAGTGCATGCTCAGTCACGTGATCAGGGCCTGCTGAGCTGCGTGATTACTGTCTGCTCATCTGCTTGACAATTGCCAGCTGAGCTGCACGATTCCTGCCTGTCATCTGCTTGACAATTGCCAGCTGTGCTGCGTAATTCCTGCCTGCTCAGCTGCTTGATTATTGCCAGCTGAGCAGCATGATTCCTCACACCTGAGTTCCATGATTATTGCCTGCTGACTGTTTGATTCGTGCCTACTCAGCTCTTTGTTTATTGCCTCCAGAGGCACATGATCAGTGTATGATAGCAAACATGATCAGCGCATGATCAGTCACATGATCAGCGCCATTAAGTCACGTGATCACTACATGATAGTCATGTGATCAGTCCATGCTCAGTCACGGTATCAGTGCATGATCAGCCACGTGATCAGTGCATGATCAGCCACGTGATCAGTGCATGATCAGCCACGTGATCAGTGCATGATCATCCACGTGATCAGTGCATGATCAGTACGTGATCAGTGCATGATCAGTCACGTGATCAGTGCATGATCAGTCACGTGATCAGTGCATGATCAGCCACGTGATCAGTGCATGATAGCCACGTGATCAGTGCATGATCAGTCACGTGATCAGTGCATGATCAGTCACGTGATCAGTGCATGATCAGGCACGTGATCAGTGCATGATCAGCCACGTGATCAGTGCATGATAGCCACGTGATCAGTGCATGATCAGTCACGTGATCAGTGCATGATCAGTCACGTGATCAGTGCATGATCAGCCACGTGATCAGTGCATGATCAGTCACGTGATCAGTGCATGATAGCTGCGTGATCAGTGCATGATCAGCCACGTGATCAGTGCATGATAGCCACGTGATCAGTGCATGATCAGTCACGTGATCAGTGCATGATCAGTCACGTGATCAGTGCATGATCAGCCACGTGATCAGTGCATGATCAGTCACGTGATCAGTAGCTTGTGATCATTGCATGATCAGCCACGTGATCAGTGCATGATAGCCACGTGATCAGTGCATGATCAGCCACGTGATCAGTGCATGATCAATTACGTGATCAGTGCATGATCAGTCACGTGATCAGTGCATGGTAGCTACGTGATCAGTGCATGATCAGCCACGTGATCAGTGCATGATAGCCACGTGATCAGTGCATGATCAGCCACGTGATCAGTGCATGATAGCCACGTGATCAGTGCATGATCAGTCACGTGATAGTGTGTGATCAGCCACGTGATCAGTGCATGATGAGTCACGTGATCAGTGCATGATCAATTACGTGATCAGTGCATGATCAGTCACGTGACCAGTACATGGTTGCTACGTGATCAGTGCATGATCAGCCACGTGAGCAGTGCATGATAGCCACGTGATCAGTGCATGATAGCCACGTGATCAGTGCATGATCAGCCACGTGATCAGTGCATGATCAGTCACGTGATCAGTGCATGATCATTTACGTGATCAGTGCATGATCAGTCACGTGACCAGTATATGGTAGCTACGTGATCATTGCATGATCAGCCACGTGAGCAGTGCATGATAGCCACGTGATCAGTGCATGATCAGTTACGTGAGCAGTGTATGATCAGCCACGTGATCAGTGCATGAGTGCCACGTGATCAGTGCATGATCAGTCACGTGACAGTGTGTGATCAGCCACGTGATCAGTGCATGATCAGCCACGTGATCAGTGCATGATAGCCACGTGATCAGTGCATGATCAGTTACGTGATCAGTGTATGATCAGCCACGTGATCAGTGCATGATCAGACACGTGATCAGTGTATGATCAGCCACGTGATCAGTGCATGATATCCACGTGATCAGTGCATGATCAGTCACGTGATCAGTGCATGATCAGTCACGTGATCAGTGCATGATCAGCCACGTGATCAGTGCATGATAGCCACGTGATCAGTGCATGATCAGTCACGTGATCAGTGCATGATCAGTCACGTGATCAGTGCATGATCAGCCACGTGATCAGTGCATGATCAATTACGTGATCAGTGCATGATCAGTCACGTGACCAGTACATGGTAGCTACGTGATCATTGCATGATCAGCCACGTGATCAGTGCATGATAGCCACGTGATCAGTGCATGATCAGTCACGTGATCAGTGCATGATCAGTCACGTGATCAGTGCATGATCAATCACGTGATCAGTGCATGATCAGTCACGTGATCAGTGCATGTAGCTACGTGATCAGTGCATGATCAGCCACGTGATCAGTGCATGATAGCCACGTGATCAGTGCATGATCAGCTACGTGATCAGTGCATGATCAGCCACGTGATCAGTGCATGATCAGACACGTGATCAGTGCATGATCAGCCACGTGATCAGTGCATGATACCACGTGATCAGTGCATGATCAGTCACGTGATCAGTGCATGATCAGCCACGTGATCAGTGCATGATAGCCACGTGATCAGTGCATGATAGCCACGTGATCAGTGCATGATCAGTCACGTGATCAGTGCATGATCAGCCACGTGATCAGTGCATGATCAGCCACGTGATCAGTGCATGATAGCCACGTGATCAGTGCATGATCAGTCACGTGATCAGTGCATGATAGGCACGTGATCAGTGCATGATCAGCCACGTGATCAGTGCATGATAGTCACGTGATCAGTGCATGATCAGTCACGTGATCAGTGCATGATCAGTCACGTGATCAGTGCATGATGAGCCACGTGATCAGTGCATGATCAATTACGTGATCAGTGCATGATCAGTCACGTGACCAGTACATGGTTGCTACGTGATCATTGCATGATCAGCCACGTGATCAGTGCATGATAGCCACGTGATCAGTGCATGATCAGTCACGTGATCAGTGCATGATCAGTCACGTGATCAGTGCATGATCATTTACGTGATCAGTGCATGATCAGTCACGTGACCAGTATATGGTAGCTACGTGATCAGTGCATGATCAGCCACGTGATCAGTGCATGATCAGCCACGTGATCAGTGCATGATAGCCACGTGATCAGTGCATGATCAGTCACGTGATCAGTGCATGATCAGTCACGTGATCAGTGCATGATCATGCACGTGATCAGTGCATGTGAGTCATGTAGTCAGTGCATGATAGCACGTGATCAGTGCATGATCAGTCCCGTGATCAGTGCATGATCAGCCACGTGATCAGTGCATGATAGCCACGTGATCAGTGCATGATCAGTCACGTGATCAGTGCATGATCAGCCACGTGATCAGTGCATGATAGCCACGTGATCAGTGCATGACAATTACGTGATCAGTGCATGATCAATCACGTGATCAGTGCATGATAGCCACGTGATCAGTGCATGATCAGTCACGTGATCAGTGTATGATCAGCCACGTGAACAGTGCATGCTCAGTCACGTGATCAGGGCCTGCTGAGCTGCGTGATTACTGTCTGCTCATCTGCTTGACAATTGCCAGCTGAGCTGCACGATTCCTGCCTGTCATCTGCTTGACAATTGCCAGCTGTGCTGCATAATTCCTGCCTGCTCAGCTGCTTGATTATTGCCAGCTGAGCAGCATGATTTCTCACAGCTGAGTTCCATGATTATTGCCTGACTGATTCGTGCCTACTCAGCTCTTTGTTCATTGCCTCCAGAGGCACATGATCAGTGTATGACACCAAACATGATCAGCACATGATCAGTCACATGATCAATGCATGATAAGCCATGTGATCAGTGCATGATCAGTCACGTGATCAGTGCATGATCAGCCACGTGATCAGTGCATGATCAGTCATGTGATCAGTGCATGATAGCTGCGTGATCAGTGCATGATCAGCCACGTGATCAGTGCATGATCAGTCACGTGATCAGTGCATGATCAGCCACGTGATCAGTGCATGATCAGTCACGTGACAGTGCATGTAGCTACGTGATCAGTGCATGATCAGCCACGTGATCAGTGCATGATAGCCACGTGATCAGTGCATGATCAGTCACGTGATAGTGTGTGATCAGCCACGTGACCAGTGCATGTGATCAGTGCATGATAGCCACGTGATCAGTGCATGATAGCCACGTGATCAGTGCATGATCAGTCACGTGATACGTGTGTGATCAGCCACGTGATCAGTGCATGATATCCACGTGATCAGTGCATGATAGCCACGTGATCAGTGCATGATTAGTCACGTGATCAGTGCATGATCAGTCACGTGATACGTGTGTGATCAGCCACGTGATCAGTGCATGATGAGCCACGTGATCAGTGCAGGATCAATTACGTGATCAGTGCATGATCAGTCACGTGACCAGTACATGGTTGCTACGTGATCGTTGCATGATCAGCCACGTGAGCAGAGCATGATAGCCACGTGATCAGTGCATGATCAGTCACGTGATCAGTACATGATCAGTCACGTGAACAGTGCATGATCATTTACGTGATCTGTGCATGATCAGTCACGTGACCAGTATATGGTAGCTACGTGATCATTCCATGACGAACCACGTGAGCAGTGCATGATAGCCACGTGATGTGTGCATGATGAGTTACGTGAGCAGAGTATGATCAGCCACGTGATCAGTGCATGAGTGCCACGTGATCAGTGCATGATATGTCACGTGACAGGTGTGTGATCAGCCACGTGAACAGTGCATGTTCAGCCACGTGATCAGTGCATGATAGCCACGTGATCAGTGCATGGTCAGACACGTGAACAGTGTATGATCAGCCACGTGATCAGTGCATGATATCCAAGTGATCAGTACATGATCAATCACGTGATCAGTGTATGATCAGCCACGTGAACAGTGCATGCTCAGTCACGTGATCAGGGCCTGCTGAGCTGCGTGATTACTGTCTGCTCATCTGCTTGACAATTGCCAGCTGAGCTGCACGATTCCTGCCTGTCATCTGCTTGACAATTGCCAGCTGTGCTGCGTAATTCCTGCCTGCTCAGCTGCTTGATTATTGCCAGCTGAGCAGCATGATTCCTCACAGCTGAGATCCATGATTATTGCCTGCTGACTGTTTGATTCGTGCCTACTCAGCTCTTTGTTTATTGCCTCCAGAGGCACATGATCAGTGTATGATAGCAAACATGATCAGCGCATGATCAGTCACATGATCAGCGCCATTAAGTCACGTGATCACTACATGATAGTCATGTGATCAGTCCATGCTCAGTCACGGTATCAGTGCATGATCAGCCACGTGATCAGTGCATGATCTGTCACATGATTAGTGTATGATCATCCACGTGATCAGTGCATGGGCAGTCATGTGATCAGTGCATGATATAGACGTGATCAGTGCATGATCAGTCTCGTGATCAGTGCATGATAGCCACGTGATCAGTGCATGATCAGTCACCTGATGGGTGTATGATCATTCACGTGACCTGTACATGGTAGCTACATGATCATTGCATGATCAGCCACGTGAGTAGTGCATGATAGCCACGTGATCACTGCATGATCAGTCACGTGATCAGTGCATGATCAGTCATGTGACCAGTACATGGTAGCTGCGTGATCATTGCATGATCAGCCACGTGAGCAGTGCATGATAGCCACGTGATCAGTGCATGATCAGTCACGTGATCAGTGCATGATCAGTCACGTGATCAGTGCATGATCAGCCACGTGATCAGTGCATGATCAGGCACGTGATCAGTGCATGATCAGCCACGTGATCAGTGCATGATAGCCACGTGATCAGTGCATGATCAGTCACGTGATCAGTGCATGATCAGCCACGTGATCAGTGCATGATCAGTCACGTGACAGTGCATGGTAGCTACGTGATCAGTGCATGATCAGCCACGTGATCAGTGCATGATAGCCACGTGATCAGTGCATGATCAGTCACGTGATCAGTGCATGATCAGTCACGTGATCAGTGCATGATCAGCCACGTGATCAGTGCATGATCAGTCACGTGATCAGTGCATGATCAGCCACGTGATCAGTGCATGATAGCCACGTGATCAGTGCATGATCAGTCACGTGATCAGTGCATGATCAGTCACGTGATCAGTGCATGATCAGCCACGTGATCAGTGCATGATCAGCCACGTGATCAGTGCATGATCAATTACGTGATCAGTGCATGATCAGTCACGTGATCAGTGCATGGTAGCTACGTGATCATTGCATGATCAGCCACGTGATCAGTGCATGATAGCCACGTGATCAGTGCATGATCAGTCACGTGATCAGTGCATGATCAGCCACGTGATCAGTGCATGTGAGTCATGTAGTCAGTGCATGATAGCCCGTGATCAGTGCATGATCAGTCCCGTGATCAGTGTATGATCAGCCACGTGATCAGTGCATGATAGCCACGTGATCAGTGCATGATCAGTCACGTGATCAGTGCATGATCAGTCACGTGATCAGTGTGTGATCAGCCACGTGAACAGTGCATGCTCAGTCACGTGATCAGGGCCTGCTGAGCTGCGTGATTACTGTCTGCTCATCTGCTTGACAATTGCCAGCTGAGCTGCACGATTCCTGCCTGTCATCTGCTTGACAATTGCCAGCTGTGCTGCGTAATTCCTGCCTGCTCAGCTGCTTGATTATTGCCAGCTGAGCAGCATGATTTCTCAGAGCTGAGTTCCATGATTATAGCCTGCTGACTGATTCGTGCCTACTCAGCTCTTTGTTCATTGCCTCCAGAGGCACATGATCAGTGTATGATACCAAACATGATCAGCACATGATCAGTCACATGATCAGTGCATGATAAGCCACGTGATCAGTGCATGATCAGTCATGTGATCAGTGCATGATCAGTCATGTGATCAGTGCATGGTAGCTGCGTGATCAGTGCATGATCAGCCACGTGATCAGTGCATGATCAGTCACGTGATCAGTGCATGATAGCCACGTGATCAGTGCATGATCAGTCACGTGATCAGTGCATGATCAGTCACGTGATCAGTGCATGATCAGTCACGTGATCAGTGCATGATCAGTCACGTGATCAGTGCATGATCAGCCACGTGATCAGTGCATGATAGCCACGTGATCAGTGCATGATCAGTCACGTGATCAGTGCATGATCAGTCACGTGATCAGTGCATGATCAGCCACGTGATCAGTGCATGATCAGCCACGTGATCAGTGCATGATCAATTACGTGATCAGTGCATGATCAGTCACGTGATCAGTGCATGATAGCCACGTGATCAGTGCATGATCAGCCACGTGATCAGTGCATGATAGCCACGTGATCAGTGCATGATCAGCCACGTGATCAGTGCATGATCAGTCACGTGATCAGTGCATGATAGCCACGTGATCAGTGCATGATCAGTCACGTGATCAGTGCATGATCAGTCACGTGATCAGTGCATGATCAGCCACGTGATCAGTGCATGATCAGCCACGTGATCAGTGCATGATCAATTACGTGATCAGTGCATGATCAGTCACGTGATCAGTACATGGTAGCTACGTGATCATTGCATGATCAGCCACGTGATCAGTGCATGATAGCCACGTGATCAGTGCATGATCAGCCACGTGATCAGTGCATGATCAGTCACGTGATCAGTGCATGATCAGTCACGTGATCAGTGCATGATCAGCCACGTGATCAGTGCATGTGAATCATGTGTCAGTGCATGATAGCACGTGATCAGTGCATGATCAGTCCCGTGATCAGTGCATGATCAGCCACGTGATCAGTGCATGATAGCCACGTGATCAGTGCATGATCAGTCACGTGATCAGTGCATGATCAGTCACGTGATCAGTGTGTGATCAGCCACGTGATCAGTGCATGATCAGTCACGTGATCAGTGCATGATGAGCTGCGTGATCAGTGCATGATCAGTCACGTGATCAGTGCATGATAGCTGTGTGATCAGTGCATGATCAGCCACGTGATCAGTGCATGATCAGCCACGTGATCAGTGCATGATAGCCACGTGATCAGTGCATGATAGCCACGTGATCAGTGCATGATCAGTCACGTGATCAGTGCATGATCAGCCACGTGATCAGTGCATGATCAGCCACGTGATCAGTGCATGATAGCCACGTGATCAGTGCATGATCAGTCACGTGATCAGTGCATGATCAGTCACGTGATCAGTGCATGATCAGCCACGTGATCAGTGCATGATCAGCCACGTGATCAGTGCATGATCAATTACGTGATCAGTGCATGATCAGTCACGTGATCAGTGCATGATAGCCACGTGATCAGTGCATGATCAGCCACGTGATCAGTGCATGATAGCCACGTGATCAGTGCATGATAGCCACGTGATCAGTGCATGAGAGCCACGTGATCAGTGCATGATCAGTCACGTGATACATGTGTGATCAGCCACGTGATCAGTGCATGATGAGCCACGTGATCAGTGCATGATCAATTACGTGATCAGTGCATGATCAGTCACGTGACCAGTACATGGTTGCTACGTGATCTTGCATGATCAGCCACGTGAGCAGAGCATGATAGCCACGTGATCAGTGCATGATCAGTCACGTGATCAGTACATGATCAGTCACGTGAACAGTGCATGATCATTGACGTGATCTGTGCATGATCAGTCACGTGACCAGTATATGGTAGCTACGTGATCATTCCATGACAGCCACGTGAGCAGTGCATGATAGCCACGTGATGTGTGCATGATCAGTTACGTGAGCAGAGTATGATCAGCCACGTGATCAGTGCATGAGTGCCACGTGATCAGTGCATGATATGTCACGTGACAGGTGTGTGATCAGCCACGTGAACAGTGCATGTTCAGCCACGTGATCAGTGCATGATAGCCACGTGATCAGTGCATGATCAGTTACGTGAGCAGTGTATGATCAGCCACGTGATCAGTGCATGGTCAGACACGTGAACAGTGTATGATCAGCCACGTGATCAGTGCATGATATCCAAGTGATCAGTGCATGATCATCACGTGATCAGTGTATGATCAGCCACGTGAACAGTGCATGCTCAGTCACGTGATCAGGGCCTGCTGAGCTGCGTGATTACTGTCTGCTCATCTGCTTGACAATTGCCAGCTGAGCTGCACGATTCCTGCCTGTCATCTGCTTGACAATTGCCAGCTGTGCTGCGTAATTCCTGCCTGCTCAGCTGCTTGATTATTGCCAGCTGAGCAGCATGATTCCTCACACCTGAGTTCCATGATTATTGCCTGCTGACTGTTTGATTCGTGCCTACTCAGCTCTTTGTTTATTGCCTCCAGAGGCACATGATCAGTGTATGATAGCAAACATGATCAGCGCATGATCAGTCACATGATCAGCGCCATTAAGTCACGTGATCACTACATGATAGTCATGTGATCAGTCCATGCTCAGTCACGGTATCAGTGCATGATCAGCCACGTGATCAGTGCATGATCAGTCACGTGATCAGTTCATGATAGCCATGTGATCAGTGCATGATTTGTCACGTGATCAGTGCATGATCAGGCACGTGATCAGTGCATGATCAGCCACGTGATCAGTGCATGATCAGTCACCTGATGGGTGTATGATCAGTCACGTGACCAGTACATGGTAGCTACATGATCATTGCATGATCAGCCACGTGAGTAGTGCATGATAGCCACGTGATCAGTGCATGATCAGTCACGTGATCAGTGCATGATCAGTCATGTGATCAGTGCATGATCAGGCACGTGATCAGTGCATGATCAGCCACGTGATCAGTGCATGATAGCCACGTGATCAGTGCATGATCAGTCACGTGATCAGTGCATGATCAGTCACGTGATCAGTGCATGATCAGCCACGTGATCAGTGCATGATCAGCCACGTGATCAGTGCATGATCAGCCACGTGATCAGTGCATGATCAGTCACGTGATCAGTGCATGATCAGTCACGTGATCAGTGCATGATAGCTACATGATCAGTGCATGATCAGCCACGTGATCAGTGCATGATAGCCACGTGATCAGTGCATGATCAGTCACGTGATCAGTGCATGATCAGTCACGTGACCAGTACATGGTAGCTGCGTGATCATGCATGATCAGCCACGTGATCAGTGCATGATAGCCACGTGATCAGTGCATGATCAGCCACGTGATCAGTGCATGATCAGCCACGTGATCAGTGCATGATCAGCCACGTGATCAGTGCATGATCAGCCACGTGATCAGTGCATGATAGCCACGTGATCAGTGCATGATCAGTCACGTGATCAGTGCATGATCAGTCACGTGATCAGTGCATGATCAGCCACGTGATCAGTGCATGATCAGCCACGTGATCAGTGCATGATCAATTACGTGATCAGTGCATGATCAGTCACGTGACCAGTACATGGTAGCTACGTGATCATTGCATGATCAGCCACGTGAGCAGTGCATGATAGCCACGTGATCAGTGCATGATCAGCCACGTGATCAGTGCATGATCAGTCACGTGATCAGTGCATGATCAGCCACGTGATCAGTGCATGATCAGTCACGTGATCAGTGTATGTCAGCCACGTGATCAGTGCATGATAGCCACGTGATCAGTGCATGATCAGTCACGTGATCAGTGCATGATCAGTCACGTGATCAGTGCATGATCAGCCACGTGATCAGTGCATGATAGCCACGTGATCAGTGCATGATCAGCCACGTGATCAGTGCATGATCAGTCACGTGATCAGTGCATGATCAGTCACGTGATCAGTGCATGATCAGCCACGTGATCAGTGCATGTCAGTCATGTAGTCAGTGCATGATAGCACGTGATCAGTGCATGATCAGTCCCGTGATCAGTGCATGATCAGCCACGTGATCAGTGCATGATAGCCACGTGATCAGTGCATGATCAGTCACATGATCAGTGCATGATCAGTCACGTGATCAGTGTATGATCAGCCACGTGAACAGTGCATGCTCAGTCACGTGATCAGGGCCTGCTGAGCTGCGTGATTACTGTCTGCTCATCTGCTTGACAATTGCCAGCTGAGCTGCACGATTCCTGCCTGTCATCTGCTTGACAATTGCCAGCTGTGCTGCGTAATTCCTGCCTGCTCATCTGCTTGATTATTGCCAGCTGAGCAGCATGATTTCTCAGAGCTGAGTTCCATGATTATAGCCTGCTGACTGATTCCTGCCTACTCAGCTCTTTGTTCATTGCCTCCAGAGGCACATGATCAGTGTATGACACCAAACATGATCAGCACATGATCAGTCACATGATCAGTGCATGATAAGCCACGTGATCAGTGCATGATCAGTCATGTGATCAGTGCATGATCAGTCATGTGATCAGTGCATGGTAGCTGTGTGATCAGTGCATGATCAGCCACGTGATCAGTGCATGATCAGTCACGTGATCAGTGCATGATCAGTCACGTGATCAGTGCATGATCAGCCACGTGATCAGTGCATGATAGCCACGTGATCAGTGCATGATAGCCACGTGATCAGTGCATGATCAGTCACGTGATCAGTGCATGATCAGTCACGTGATCAGTGCATGATCAGCCACGTGATCAGTGCATGATCAGCCACGTGATCAGTGCATGATCAGTCACGTGATCAGTGCATGATCAGTCACGTGACCAGTGCATGGTAGCTACGTGATCATTGCATGATCAGCCACGTGATCAGTGCATGATAGCCACGTGATCAGTGCATGATCAGCCACGTGATCAGTGCATGATCAGTCACGTGATCAGTGCATGATGAGCCACGTGATCAGTGCATGATCAATTACGTGATCAGTGCATGATCAGTCACGTGACCAGTACATGGTTGCTACGTGATCGTTGCATGATCAGCCACGTGAGCAGTGCATGATAGCCACGTGATCAGTGCATGATCAGTCACGTGATCAGTGCATGATCAGTCACGTGAACAGTGCATGATCATTTACGTGATCTGTGCATGATCAGTCACGTGACCAGTATATGGTAGCTACGTGATCATTCCATGACAGCCACGTGAGCAGTGCATGATAGCCACGTGATGTGTGCATGATGAGTTACGTGAGCAGAGTATGATCAGCCACGTGATCAGTGCATGAGTGCCACGTGATCAGTGCATGATATGTCACGTGACAGGTGTGTGATCAGCCACGTGAACAGTGCATGTTCAGCCACGTGATCAGTGCATGATAGCCACGTGATCAGTGCATGATCAGTTACGTGAGCAGTGTATGATCAGCCACGTGATCAGTGCATGGTCAGACACGTGAACAGTGTATGATCAGCCACGTGATCAGTGCATGATATCCACGTGATCAGTGCATGATCATCACGTGATCAGTGTATGATCAGCCACGTGAACAGTGCATGCTCAGTCACGTGATCAGGGCCTGCTGAGCTGCGTGATTACTGCCTGCTCATCTGCTTGACAATTGCCAGCTGAGCAGCATGATTCCTCACACCTGAGTTCCATGATTATTGCCTGCTGACTGTTTGATTCGTGCCTACTCAGCTCTTTGTTTATTGCCTCCAGAGGCACATGATCAGTGTATGATAGCAAACATGATCAGTGCATGATCAGTCACATGATCAGTGCCATTAAGTCACGTGATCACTACATGATAGTCATGTGATCAGTCCATGCTCAGTCACGGTATCAGTGCATGATCAGCCACGTGATCAGTGCATGATAGCCACGTGATCAGTGCATGATCAGTCACGTGATCAGTGCATGATCAGTCACGTGATCAGTGCATGATAGCTACGTGATCAGTGCATGATCAGCCACGTGATCAGTGCATGATAGCCACGTGATCAGTGCATGATCAGTCACGTGATCAGTGCATGATCAGTCACGTGATCAGTGCATGATCAGGCACGTGATCAGTGCATGATCAGCCACGTGATCAGTGCATGATAGCCACGTGATCAGTGCATGATCAGTCACGTGATCAGTGCATGATCATCCACGTGATCAGTGCATGTCAGTCATGTATCAGTGCATGATAGCCCGTGATCAGTGCATGATCAGTCCCGTGATCAGTGCATGATCAGCCACGTGATCAGTGCATGATAGCCACGTGATCAGTGCATGATCAGTCACGTGATCAGTGCATGATCAGTCACGTGATCAGTGTGTGATCAGCCACGTGAACAGTGCATGCTCAGTCACGTGATCAGGGCCTGCTGAGCTGCGTGATTACTGTCTGCTCATCTGCTTGACAATTGCCAGCTGAGCTGCACGATTCCTGCCTGTCATCTCCTTGACAAATGCCACCTGTGCTGCGTAATTCCTGCCTCCTCATCTACTTGATTATTGCCAACTGAGCAGCATGATTTCTCAGAGCTAAGTTCCATGATTATAGCCTGCTGACTGATTCCTGCCTACTCAGCTCTATGTTCATTGCCTCCAGAGGCACATGATCAGTGTGTGACACCAAACATGATCAGCACATGATCAGTCACATGATCAGTGCATGATAAGCCACGTGATCAGTGCATGATCAATTATGTGATCAGTGCATGATCAGTCATGTGATCAGTGCATGGTAGCTGCGTGATCAGTGCATGATCAGCCACGTGATCAGTGCATGATAGCCACGTGATCAGTGCATGATCAGTCACGTGATCAGTGCATGATCAGTCACGTGATCAGTGCATGATCAGTCACGTGATCAGTGCATGATAGCCACGTGATCAGTGCATGATCAGTCACGTGATCAGTGTGATCAGCCACGTGATCAGTGCATGATAGCCACGTGATCAGTGCATGATAGCCACGTGATCAGTGCATGATCAGTCACGTGATCAGTGCATGATCAGTCACGTGATCGTGTGTGATCAGCCACGTGATCAGTGCATGATGAGCCACGTGATCAGTGCATGATCAATTACGTGATCAGTGCATGATCAGTCACGTGACCAGTACATGGTTGCTACGTGATCAGTGCATGATCAGCCACGTGATCAGTGCATGATAGCCACGTGATCAGTGCATGATCAGTCACGTGATCAGTGCATGATCAGTCACGTGATCAGTGCATGATCAGTTACGTGATCAGTGCATGATCAGTCACGTGATCAGTATATGTAGCTACGTGATCATTGCATGATCAGCCACGTGATCAGTGCATGATAGCCACGTGATCAGTGCATGATCAGTCACGTGATCAGTGTATGATCAGCCACGTGATCAGTGCATGATAGCCACGTGATCAGTGCATGATAGTCACGTGATCAGTGTGTGATCAGCCACGTGATCAGTGCATGATCAGCCACGTGATCAGTGCATGATAGCCACGTGATCAGTGCATGATCAGTTACGTGATCAGTGCATGATCAGCCACGTGATCAGTGCATGATCAGCCACGTGATCAGTGCATGATCAGCCACGTGATCAGTGCATGATCAGTCACGTGATCAGTGCATGATCAGCCACGTGATCAGTGCATGATCAGCCACGTGATCAGTGCATGATCAGCCACGTGATCAGTGCATGATCAGTCACGTGATCGTGTGTGATCAGCCACGTGATCAGTGCATGATATCCACGTGATCAGTGCATGATAGCCACGTGATCAGTGCATGATCAGTCACGTGATCAGTGCATGATCAGTCACGTGATCAGTGCATGATCAGTCACGTGATCAGTGTATGATCAGCCACGTGATCAGTGCATGATCAGCCACGTGATCAGTGCATGATCAGTCACGTGATCAGTGCATGATCAGTCACGTGATCAGTGTATGATCAGCCACGTGATCAGTGCATGGTCAGACACGTCAACAGTGTATGATCAGCCACGTGATCAGTGCATGATATCCAAGTGATCAGTGCATGATCATCACGTGATCAGTGTATGATCAGCCACGTGAACAGTGCATGCTCAGTCACGTGATCAGGGCCTGCTGAGCTGCGTGATTACTGTCTGCTCATCTGCTTGACAACTGCCAGCTGAGCTGCACGATTCCTGCCTGTCATCTGCTTGACAATTGCCAGCTGTGCTGCGTAATTCCTGCCTGCTCAGCTGCTTGATTATTGCCAGCTGAGCAGCATGATTCCTCACACCTGAGTTCCATGATTATTGCCTGCTGACTGTTTGATTCGTGCCTACTCAGCTCTTTGTTTATTGCCTCCAGAGGCACATGATCAGTGTATGATAGCAAACATGATCAGCGCATGATCAGTCACATGATCAGCGCCATTAAGTCACGTGATCACTACATGATAGTCATGTGATCAGTCCATGCTCAGTCACGGTATCAGTGCATGATCAGCCACGTGATCAGTGCATGATCAGTCACGTGATCAGTGCATGATAGCTATGTGATCAGTGCATGATCAGTCACGTGATCAGTGCATGATCAGGCACGTGATCAGTGCATGATCAGCCACGTGATCAGTGCATGATCAGTCACCTGATGGGTGTATGATCAGTCACGTGACCAGTACATGGTAGCTACATGATCATTGCATGATCAGCCACGTGAGTAGTGCATGATAGCCACGTGATCAGTGCATGATCAGTCACGTGATCAGTGCATGATCAGTCATGTGATCAGTGCATGATCAGGCACGTGATCAGTGCATGATCAGCCACGTGATCAGTGCATGATAGCCACGTGATCAGTGCATGATCAGTCACGTGATCAGTGCATGATCAGTCACGTGATCAGTGCATGATCAGCCACGTGATCAGTGCATGATCAGCCACGTGATCAGTGCATGATCAGCCACGTGATCAGTGCATGATCAGTCACGTGATCAGTGCATGATCAGTCACGTGATCAGTGCATGATAGCTACATGATCAGTGCATGATCAGCCACGTGATAGTGCATGATAGCCACGTGATCAGTGCATGATCAGTCACGTGATCAGTGCATGATCAGTCACGTGACCAGTACATGGTAGCTGCGTGATCATGCATGATCAGCCACGTGATCAGTGCATGATAGCCACGTGATCAGTGCATGATCAGCCACGTGATCAGTGCATGATCAGCCACGTGATCAGTGCATGATCAGCCACGTGATCAGTGCATGATCAGCCACGTGATCAGTGCATGATAGCCACGTGATCAGTGCATGATCAGTCACGTGATCAGTGCATGATCAGTCACGTGATCAGTGCATGATCAGCCACGTGATCAGTGCATGATCAGCCACGTGATCAGTGCATGATCAATTACGTGATCAGTGCATGATCAGTCACGTGACCAGTACATGGTAGCTACGTGATCATTGCATGATCAGCCACGTGATCAGTGCATGATAGCCACGTGATCAGTGCATGATCAGCCACGTGATCAGTGCATGATCAGTCACGTGATCAGTGCATGATCAGCCACGTGATCAGTGCATGATCAGTCACGTGATCAGTGTATGTCAGCCACGTGATCAGTGCATGATAGCCACGTGATCAGTGCATGATCAGTCACGTGATCAGTGCATGATCAGTCACGTGATCAGTGCATGATCAGCCACGTGATCAGTGCATGATAGCCACGTGATCAGTGCATGATCAGCCACGTGATCAGTGCATGATCAGTCACGTGATCAGTGCATGATCAGTCACGTGATCAGTGCATGATCAGCCACGTGATCAGTGCATGTCAGTCATGTATCAGTGCATGATAGCACGTGATCAGTGCATGATCAGTCCCGTGATCAGTGCATGATCAGCCACGTGATCAGTGCATGATAGCCACGTGATCAGTGCATGATCAGTCACGTGATCAGTGCATGATCAGTCACGTGATCAGTGTATGATCAGCCACGTGAACAGTGCATGCTCAGTCACGTGATCAGGGCCTGCTGAGCTGCGTGATTACTGTCTGCTCATCTGCTTGACAATTGCCAGCTGAGCTGCACGATTCCTGCCTGTCATCTGCTTGACAATTGCCAGCTGTGCTGCGTAATTCCTGCCTGCTCATCTGCTTGATTATTGCCAGCTGAGCAGCATGATTTCTCACAGCTGAGTTCCATGATTATTGCCTGCTGACTGATTCCTGCCTACTCAGCTCTTTGTTCATTGCCTCCAGAGGCACATGATCAGTGTATGACACCAAACATGATCAGCACATGATCAGTCACATGATCAGTGCATGATAAGCCACGTGATCAGTGCATGATCAGTCATGTGATCAGTGCATGATCAGTCATGTGATCAGTGCATGGTAGCTGCGTGATCAGTGCATGATCAGCCACGTGATCAGTGCATGATCAGTCACGTGATCAGTGCATGATCAGTCACGTGATCAGTGCATGATCAGCCACGTGATCAGTGCATGATAGCCACGTGATCAGTGCATGATAGCCACGTGATCAGTGCATGATCAGTCACGTGATCAGTGCATGATCAGTCACGTGATCAGTGCATGATCAGCCACGTGATCAGTGCATGATCAGCCACGTGATCAGTGCATGATCAGTCACGTGATCAGTGCATGATCAGTCACGTGATCAGTGCATGATAGCTACGTGATCAGTGCATGATCAGCCACGTGATCAGTGCATGATAGCCACGTGATCAGTGCATGATCAGCCACGTGATCAGTGCATGATCAGTCACGTGATCAGTGCATGATCAGCCACGTGATCAGTGCATGATCAATTACGTGATCAGTGCATGATCAGTCACGTGACCAGTACATGGTTGCTACGTGATCGTTGCATGATCAGCCACGTGAGCAGTGCATGATAGCCACGTGATCAGTGCATGATCAGTCACGTGATCAGTGCATGATCAGTCACGTGATCAGTGCATGATCATTTACGTGATCAGTGCATGATCAGTCACGTGACCAGTATATGGTAGCTACGTGATCATTCCATGACAGCCACGTGAGCAGTGCATGATAGCCACGTGATGTGCATGATCAGTTACGTGAGCAGTGTATGATCAGCCACGTGATCAGTGCATGAGTGCCACGTGATCAGTGCATGATATGTCACGTGACAGTGTGTGATCAGCCACGTGAACAGTGCATGTTCAGCCACGTGATCAGTGCATGATAGCCACGTGATCAGTGCATGATCAGTTACGTGAGCAGTGTATGATCAGCCACGTGATCAGTGCATGGTCAGACACGTGATCAGTGTATGATCAGCCACGTGATCAGTGCATGATATCCAAGTGATCAGTGCATGATCATCACGTGATCAGTGTATGATCAGCCACGTGAACAGTGCATGCTCAGTCACGTGATCAGTGCCTGCTGAGCTGCGTGATTACTGCCTGCTCATCTGCTTGACAATTGCCAGCTGAGCAGCATGATTCCTCACACCTGAGTTCCATGATTATTGCCTGACTGACTACTCACTACTCAGCACATGATCATGATAGCCTCCATGATCAGCATGATCAGCCAGTCACGTGATCAGTGCATGATCAGCCACGTGATCAGTGCATGATCAGTCACGTGATCAGTGCATGATCAGTCACGTGATCAGTGCATGATCAGCTACGTGATCAGTGCATGATCAGCCACGTGATCAGTGCATGATAGCCACGTGATCAGTGCATGATCAGTCACGTGATCAGTGCATGATCAGTCACGTGATCAGTGCATGATCAGGCACGTGATCAGTGCATGATCAGCCACGTGATCAGTGCATGATAGCCACGTGATCAGTGCATGATCAGTCACGTGATCAGTGCATGATCAGCCACGTGATCAGTGCATGATCAGTCATGTATCAGTGCATGATAGCCCGTGATCAGTGCATGATCAGTCCCGTGATCAGTGCATGATCAGCCACGTGATCAGTGCATGATAGCCACGTGATCAGTGCATGATCAGTCACATGATCAGTGCATGATCAGTCACGTGATCAGTGTGTGATCAGCCACGTGAACAGTGCATGCTCAGTCACGTGATCAGGGCCTGCTGAGCTGCGTGATTACTGTCTGCTCATCTGCTTGACAATTGCCAGCTGAGCTGCACGATTCCTGCCTGTCATCTGCTTGACAATTGCCACCTGTGCTGCGTAATTCCTGCCTGCTCATCTACTTGATTATTGCCAGCTGAGCAGCATGATTTCTCAGAGCTGAGTTCCATGATTATAGCCTGCTGACTGATTCCTGCCTACTCAGCTCTATGTTCATTGCCTCCAGAGGCACATGATCAGTGTATGACACCAAACATGATCAGCACATGATCAGTCACATGATCAGTGCATGATAAGCCACGTGATCAGTGCATGATCAATTATGTGATCAGTGCATGATCAGTCACGTGATCAGTGCATGGTAGCTGCGTGATCAGTGCATGATCAGCCACGTGATCAGTGCATGATAGCCACGTGATCAGTGCATGATCAGTCACGTGATCAGTGCATGATCAGTCACGTGATCAGTGCATGATCAGTCACGTGATCAGTGCATGATAGCCACGTGATCAGTGCATGATCAGTCACGTGATCAGTGTGATCAGCCACGTGATCAGTGCATGATAGCCACGTGATCAGTGCATGATAGCCACGTGATCAGTGCATGATCAGTCACGTGATCAGTGCATGATCAGTCACGTGATCAGTGTGTGATCAGCCACGTGATCAGTGCATGATGAGCCACGTGATCAGTGCATGATCAATTACGTGATCAGTGCATGATCAGTCACGTGACCAGTACATGGTTGCTACGTGATCAGTGCATGATCAGCCACGTGATCAGTGCATGATAGCCACGTGATCAGTGCATGATCAGTCACGTGATCAGTGCATGATCAGTCACGTGATCAGTGCATGATCAGTTACGTGATCAGTGCATGATCAGTCACGTGACCAGTATATGTAGCTACGTGATCATTGCATGATCAGCCACGTGATCAGTGCATGATAGCCACGTGATCAGTGCATGATCAGTCACGTGATCAGTGTATGATCAGCCACGTGATCAGTGCATGATAGCCACGTGATCAGTGCATGATAGTCACGTGATCAGTGTGTGATCAGCCACGTGATCAGTGCATGATCAGCCACGTGATCAGTGCATGATAGCCACGTGATCAGTGCATGATCAGTCACGTGATCAGTGCATGATCAGCCACGTGATCAGTGCATGATCAGTCACGTGATCAGTGCATGATCAGCCACGTGATCAGTGCATGATCAGTCACGTGATCAGTGCATGATCAGCCACGTGATCAGTGCATGATCAGCCACGTGATCAGTGCATGATCAGCCACGTGATCAGTGCATGATCAGTCACGTGATCAGTGCATGATCAGCCACGTGATCAGTGCATGATAGCCACGTGATCAGTGCATGATAGCCACGTGATCAGTGCATGATCAGTCACGTGATCAGTGCATGATCAGTCACGTGATCAGTGCATGATCAGTCACGTGATCAGTGCATGATCAGCCACGTGATCAGTGCATGATCAGCCACGTGATCAGTGCATGATCAGCCACGTGATCAGTGCATGATCTGTCACGTGATTAGTGTATGATCAGCCACGTGATCAGTGCATGGTCAGACACGTGAACAGTGTATGATCAGCCACGTGATCAGTGCATGATATCCAAGTGATCAGTGCATGATCATCACGTGATCAGTGTATGATCAGCCACGTGAACAGTGCATGCTCAGTCACGTGATCAGGGCCTGCTGAGCTGCGTGATTACTGTCTGCTCATCTGCTTGACAATTGCCAGCTGAGCTGCACGATTCCTGCCTGTCATCTGCTTGACAATTGCCAGCTGTGCTGCGTAATTCCTGCCTGCTCAGCTGCTTGATTATTGCCAGCTGAGCAGCATGATTCCTCACACCTGAGTTCCATGATTATTGCCTGCTGACTGTTTGATTCGTGCCTACTCAGCTCTTTGTTTATTGCCTCCAGAGGCACATGATCAGTGTATGATAGCAAACATGATCAGCGCATGATCAGTCACATGATCAGCGCCATTAAGTCACGTGATCACTACATGATAGTCATGTGATCAGTCCATGCTCAGTCACGGTATCAGTGCATGATCAGCCACGTGATCAGTGCATGATCAGTCACGTGATCAGTGCATGATAGCCACGTGATCAGTGCATGATCAGTCACGTGATCAGTGCATGATCAGTCACGTGATCAGTGCATGATCAGCCACGTGATCAGTGCATGATCAGTCACCTGATGGGTGTATGATCAGTCACGTGACCAGTACATGGTAGCTACATGATCATTGCATGATCAGCCACGTGAGTAGTGCATGATAGCCACGTGATCAGTGCATGATCAGTCACGTGATCAGTGCATGATCAGTCATGTGATCAGTGCATGATCAGGCACGTGATCAGTGCATGATCAGCCACGTGATCAGTGCATGATAGCCACGTGATCAGTGCATGATCAGTCACGTGATCAGTGCATGATCAGTCACGTGATCAGTGCATGATCAGCCACGTGATCAGTGCATGATCAGTCACGTGATCAGTGCATGATCAGTCACGTGATCAGTGCATGATCAGCCACGTGATCAGTGCATGATCAGCCACGTGATCAGTGCATGATCAGCCACGTGATCAGTGCATGATCAGTCACGTGATCAGTGCATGATCAGTCACGTGATCAGTGCATGATAGCTACGTGATCAGTGCATGATCAGCCACGTGATCAGTGCATGATAGCCACGTGATCAGTGCATGATCAGTCACGTGATCAGTGCATGATCAGTCACGTGATCAGTGCATGATAGCTGCGTGATCATGCATGATCAGCCACGTGATCAGTGCATGATAGCCACGTGATCAGTGCATGATCAGCCACGTGATCAGTGCATGATCAGCCACGTGATCAGTGCATGATCAGCCACGTGATCAGTGCATGATCAGCCACGTGATCAGTGCATGATAGCCACGTGATCAGTGCATGATCAGTCACGTGATCAGTGCATGATCAGTCACGTGATCAGTGCATGATCAGCCACGTGATCAGTGCATGATCAGCCACGTGATCAGTGCATGATCAATTACGTGATCAGTGCATGATCAGTCACGTGATCAGTGCATGGTAGCTACGTGATCAGTGCATGATCAGCCACGTGATCAGTGCATGATAGCCACGTGATCAGTGCATGATCAGCCACGTGATCAGTGCATGATCAGTCACGTGACAGTGCATGATAGCTGCGTGATCAGTGCATGATCAGCCACGTGATCAGTGCATGATAGCCACGTGATCAGTGCATGATCAGTCACGTGATCAGTGCATGATCAGTCACGTGATCAGTGCATGATCAGCCACGTGATCAGTGCATGATCAGTCACGTGATCAGTGCATGATAGCACGTGATCAGTGCATGATCAGCCACGTGATCAGTGCATGATAGCCACGTGATCAGTGCATGATCAGCCACGTGATCAGTGCATGATCAGTCACGTGATCAGTGCATGATCAGTCACGTGATCAGTGCATGATAGCTACGTGATCAGTGCATGATCAGCCACGTGATCAGTGCATGATAGCCACGTGATCAGTGCATGATAGCCACGTGATCAGTGCATGATAGCCACGTGATCAGTGCATGATCAGTCACGTGATCAGTGTGTGATCAGCCACGTGATCAGTGCATGATCAGTCACGTGATCAGTGCATGATCAATTACGTGATCAGTGCATGATCAGTCACGTGATCAGTGCATGGTAGCTACGTGATCAGTGCATGATCAGCCACGTGATCAGTGCATGATAGCCACGTGATCAGTGCATGATAGCCACGTGATCAGTGCATGATCAGCCACGTGATCAGTGCATGATCAGTCACGTGATCAGTGCATGATCATTTACGTGATCAGTGCATGATCAGTCACGTGACCAGTATATGGTAGCTACGTGATCATTGCATGATCAGCCACGTGAGCAGTGCATGATAGCCACGTGATCAGTGCATGATCAGTTACGTGATCAGTGTATGATCAGCCACGTGATCAGTGCATGAGTGCCACGTGATCAGTGCATGATCAGTCACGTGACAGTGTGTGATCAGCCACGTGATCAGTGCATGATCAGCCACGTGATCAGTGCATGATAGCCACGTGATCAGTGCATGATCAGTTACGTGATCAGTGCATGATCAGCCACGTGATCAGTGCATGATCAGACACGTGATCAGTGCATGATCAGCCACGTGATCAGTGCATGATATCCACGTGATCAGTGCATGATCAGTCACGTGATCAGTGCATGATCAGTCACGTGATCAGTGCATGATCAGCCACGTGATCAGTGCATGATAGCCACGTGATCAGTGCATGATCAGTCACGTGATCAGTGCATGATCAGTCACGTGATCAGTGCATGATCAGCCACGTGATCAGTGCATGATCAATTACGTGATCAGTGCATGATCAGTCACGTGACCAGTACATGGTAGCTACGTGATCATTGCATGATCAGCCACGTGATCAGTGCATGATAGCCACGTGATCAGTGCATGATCAGTCACGTGATCAGTGCATGATCAGTCACGTGATCAGTGCATGATCAATTACGTGATCAGTGCATGATCAGTCACGTGATCAGTGCATGTAGCTACGTGATCAGTGCATGATCAGCCACGTGATCAGTGCATGATAGCCACGTGATCAGTGCATGATCAGCACGTGATCAGTGCATGATCAGCCACGTGATCAGTGCATGATCAGTCACGTGATCAGTGCATGATCAGCCACGTGATCAGTGCATGATACCACGTGATCAGTGCATGATCAGTCACGTGATCAGTGCATGATCAGCCACGTGATCAGTGCATGATCAGCCACGTGATCAGTGCATGATCAGCCACGTGATCAGTGCATGATCAGTCACGTGATCAGTGCATGATCAGCCACGTGATCAGTGCATGATCAGCCACGTGATCAGTGCATGATAGCCACGTGATCAGTGCATGATCAGTCACGTGATCAGTGCATGATAGCCACGTGATCAGTGCATGATCAGCCACGTGATCAGTGCATGATAGTCACGTGATCAGTGCATGATCAGTCACGTGATCAGTGCATGATCAGTCACGTGATCAGTGCATGATGAGCCACGTGATCAGTGCATGATCAATTACGTGATCAGTGCATGATCAGTCACGTGACCAGTACATGGTTGCTACGTGATCATTGCATGATCAGCCACGTGATCAGTGCATGATAGCCACGTGATCAGTGCATGATCAGTCACGTGATCAGTGCATGATCAGTCACGTGATCAGTGCATGATCATTTACGTGATCAGTGCATGATCAGTCACGTGACCAGTATATGGTAGCTACGTGATCAGTGCATGATCAGCCACGTGATCAGTGCATGATCAGCCACGTGATCAGTGCATGATAGCCACGTGATCAGTGCATGATCAGTCACGTGATCAGTGCATGATCAGTCACGTGATCAGTGCATGATCATGCACGTGATCAGTGCATGTGAGTCATGTATCAGTGCATGATAGCACGTGATCAGTGCATGATCAGTCCCGTGATCAGTGCATGATCAGCCACGTGATCAGTGCATGATAGCCACGTGATCAGTGCATGATCAGTCACATGATCAGTGCATGATCAGCCACGTGATCAGTGCATGATAGCCACGTGATCAGTGCATGACAGTCACGTGATCAGTGCATGATCAGTCACGTGATCAGTGCATGAGAGCCATGTGATCAGTGCATGATCAGTCACGTGATAGGTGTGTGATCAGCCACGTGAACAGTGCATGCTCAGTCACGTGATCAGGGCCTGCTGAGCTTCGTGATTACTGTCTGCTCATCTGCTTGACAATTGCCAGCTGAGCTGTACGATTCCTGCCTGTCATCTCCTTGACAATTGCCACCTGTGCTGCATAATTCCTGCCTGCTCATCTACTTGATTATTGCCAGCTGAGCAGCATGATTTCTCATAGCTGAGTTCCATGATTATTGCCTACTGCTTCCTGCCTACTCAGCTCTTTGTTCATTGCCTCCAGAGGCACATGATCAGTGTATGACACCAAACATGATCAGCACATGATGAATAACATAATCAATGCATGATAAGCCATGTGATCAGTGCATGATCAATTACGTGATCAGTGCATGATCAGCCTCGTGATCAGTGCATGATCAGTCATGTGACCAGTACATGGTAGCTGCGTGATCATTTCATTATCAGCCACGTGATCAGTGCATGATCAGTCACGTGATCAGTGCATGATCAGCCTGGTGATCAGTGCATGATCAGTCACGTGACAGTACATGTAGCTACGTGATCATTGCATGATAGGCCACGTGATCTGTGCATGATAGCCACGTGATCAGTGCATGATCAGTCACGTGATACGTGTGTGATCAGCCAGGTGACCAGTGCATGATATCAGTGCATGATAGCCACGTGAGCAGTCCATGATAGTCACGTGATCAGTGCATGATCAGTCACGTGATACGTGTGTGATCAGCCACGTGATCAGTGCATGATATCCACGTGATCAGTGCATGATAGCCACGTGATCACTTCATGATTAGTCACGTGATCTGTACATGATCAGTCACGTGATACGTGTGTGATCAGCCACCGGATCAGTGCGTGATGAGCCACGTGATCAGTGCAGGATCAATTACGTGATCAGTGCATGATCAGTCACGTGACCAGTACATGGTTGCTACGTGATCGTTGCATGATCAGCCACGTGAGCAGAGCATGATAGCCACGTGATCAGTGCATTATCAGTCACGTGATCAGTACATGATCAGTCACGTTAACAGTGCATGATCATTTACGTGATCTTTGCATGATCAGTCACGTGACCAGTATATGGTAGCTTCGTGATCATTCCATGACGAACCACGTGAGGAGTGCATGATAGCCACGTGATGTGTGCATGATGAGTTACGTGAGCAGAGTATGATCAGCCACGTGATCAGTGCATGAGTGCCACGTGATCAGTGCATGATATGTCACGTGACAGGTGTGTGATCAGCCACGAGATCAGTGCATGGTCAGATACGTGAACAGTGTATGATCAGCCACGTGATCAGTGCATGATATCCAAGTGATCAGTGCATGATCAATCACGTGATCAGTGTATGATCAGCCACGTGAACAGTGCATGCTCAGTCACGTGATCAGGGCCTGCTGAGCTGCGTGATTACTGTCTGCTCATCTGCTTGACAATTGCCAGCTGAGCTGCACGATTCCTGCCTGTCATCTGCTTGACAATTGCCAGCTGTGCTTTGTAATTCCTGCCTGCTAGCTGCTTGATTATTGCCAGCTGAGCAGCATGATTCCTCACAGCTGAGTTCCATGATTCTTGCCTGCTGACTGTATGATTCGTGCCTACTCAGCTCTTTGTTTATTGCCTCCAGAGGCACATGATTAGTGTATGATAGCAAACATGATCAGCGCGTGATCAGTCACATGATCAGCGCCATTAAGTCACGTGATCACTACATGATAGGCATGTGATCAGTCCATGCTCAGTCACGGTATCAGTGCATGATCAGCCACGTGATCAGTGCATGATCTGTCACATGATTAGTGTATGATCATCCACGTGATCAGTGCATGGGCAGTCATGTGATCAGTGCATGATATACACGTGATCAGTGCATGATCAGTCTCGTGATCAGTGCATGATAGCCACGTGATCAGTGCATGATCAGTCACCTGATGGGTGTATGATCATTCACGTGACCTGTACATGGTCGCTACATGATCATTGCATGATCAGCCACGTGAGTAGTGCACGATAGCCACGTGATCACTGCATGATCAGTCACGTGATCAGTGCATGATCAGTCATGTGACCAGTACATGGTAGCTGCGTGAATATCGCATGATCAGCCACGTGAGCAGTGCAAGATAGCCACGTGATCAGTGCATGATCAGTCACGTGATCAGTGCATGATCAGCCACGTGATCAGTGCATGACCAGCCACGTGATCAGTGCATGTCCAGCCAAGTGATCAGTGCATGAGAGCCAAGTGATCAGTGCATGATAGCCACGTGATCAGTGCATTATCAGTCACGTGATCAGTGTATAATCAGCCACGTGATCAGTGCATGATCAGCCACATGATCAGTGCATGATCAACTACGTGATCAGTGTATGATCAGTCACGTAACCAGTACATGGTAGCTACGTGATCATTGCATGATCAGTCACGTGAGCAGTGCATGATCAGCCACATGATCAGTGCATGATCAGCCACGTGATCAGTGCATTATCAGTAACGTGATCAGTGCATGGTCAGTCACGTGATCAGTGCATGATAGCCACGTGATCAGTGCATGATCAGTCACGTGATCAGTGCATGATCAGTCACATGATCAGTGCATGATCAGCCACGTGATCAGTGCATGATCAGCCACGTGATCAGTGCATGATCAGTTACGTGATCAGTGCATGATCAGTCACGTGATCAGTGCATGGTAGCTACGTGATCATTGCATGATCAGCCACGTGATCAGTGCATGATAGCCACGTGATCAGTGCATGATCAGTCACGTGATCAGTGCATGATCAGCCACGTGATCAGTGCATGTGGAGTCATGTAGTCAGTGCATGATAGCCCGTGATCAGTGCATGATCAGTCCCGTGATCAGTGCATGATCAGCCACGTGATCAGTGCATGATAGCCACGTGATCAGTGCATGATCAGTCACGTGATCAGTGCATGATCAGTCACGTGATCAGTGTATGATCAGCCACGTGAACAGTGCATGCTCAGTCACGTGATCAGGGCCTGCTGAGCTGCGTGATTACTGTCTGCTCATCTGCTTGACAATTGCCAGCTGAGCTGCACGATTCCTGCCTGTCATCTGCTTGACAATTGCCAGCTGTGCTGCGTAATTCCTGCCTGCTCAGCTGCTTGATTATTGCCAGCTGAGCAGCATGATTTCTCACAGCTGAGTTCCATGATTATAGCCTGCTGACTGATTCGTGCCTACTCAGCTCTTTGTTCATTGCCTCCAGAGGCACATGATCAGTGTATGATACCAAACATGATCAGTGCATGATCAGTCACATGATCAGTGCATGATAAGCCACGTGATCAGTGCATGATCAGTCATGTGATCAGTGCATGATCAGTCACGTGATCAGTGCATGATAGCTGCGTGATCAGTGCATGATCAGCCACGTGATCAGTGCATGATCAGTCACGTGATCAGTGCATGATAGCCACGTGATCAGTGCATGATCAGTCACGTGATCAGTGCATGATCAGTCACGTGATCAGTGCATGATCAGTCACGTGATCAGTGCATGATCAGTCACGTGATCAGTGCATGATCAGCCACGTGATCAGTGCATGATAGCCACGTGATCAGTGCATGATCAGTCACGTGATCAGTGCATGATCAGTCACGTGATCAGTGCATGATCAGCCACGTGATCAGTGCATGATCAGCCACGTGATCAGTGCATGATCAATTACGTGATCAGTGCATGATCAGTCACGTGATCAGTGCATGATAGCTACGTGATCAGTGCATGATCAGCCACGTGATCAGTGCATGATAGCCACGTGATCAGTGCATGATCAGCCACGTGATCAGTGCATGATCAGTCACGTGATCAGTGCATGATAGCCACGTGATCAGTGCATGATCAGTCACGTGATCAGTGCATGATCAGTCACGTGATCAGTGCATGATCAGCCACGTGATCAGTGCATGATCAGCCACGTGATCAGTGCATGATCAATTACGTGATCAGTGCATGATCAGTCACGTGATCAGTGCATGGTAGCTACGTGATCATTGCATGATCAGCCACGTGATCAGTGCATGATAGCCACGTGATCAGTGCATGATCAGCCACGTGATCAGTGCATGATCAGTCACGTGATCAGTGCATGATCAGTCACGTGATCAGTGCATGATCAGCCACGTGATCAGTGCATGTGGAATCATGTATCAGTGCATGATAGCACGTGATCAGTGCATGATCAGTCCCGTGATCAGTGCATGATCAGCCACGTGATCAGTGCATGATAGCCACGTGATCAGTGCATGATCAGTCACGTGATCAGTGCATGATCAGTCACGTGATCAGTGCATGATCAGCCACGTGATCAGTGCATGATCAGTCACGTGATCAGTGCATGATCAGCTGCGTGATCAGTGCATGATCAGTCACGTGATCAGTGCATGATAGCTGTGTGATCAGTGCATGATCAGCCACGTGATCAGTGCATGATCAGCCACGTGATCAGTGCATGATCAGCCACGTGATCAGTGCATGATAGCCACGTGATCAGTGCATGATCAGTCACGTGATCAGTGCATGATCAGCCACGTGATCAGTGCATGATAGCCACGTGATCAGTGCATGATAGCCACGTGATCAGTGCATGATCAGTCACGTGATCAGTGCATGATCAGTCACGTGATCAGTGCATGATCAGCCACGTGATCAGTGCATGATCAGCCACGTGATCAGTGCATGATCAGCCACGTGATCAGTGCATGATCAGTCACGTGATCAGTGCATGATAGCCACGTGATCAGTGCATGATCAGCCACGTGATCAGTGCATGATAGCCACGTGATCAGTGCATGATAGCCACGTGATCAGTGCATGATAGCCACGTGATCAGTGCATGATCAGTCACGTGATCATGTGTGATCAGCCACGTGATCAGTGCATGATGAGCCACGTGATCAGTGCATGATCAATTACGTGATCAGTGCATGATCAGTCACGTGACCAGTACATGGTTGCTACGTGATCTTGCATGATCAGCCACGTGAGCAGTGCATGATAGCCACGTGATCAGTGCATGATCAGTCACGTGATCAGTGCATGATCAGTCACGTGAACAGTGCATGATCATTTACGTGATCTGTGCATGATCAGTCACGTGACCAGTATATGGTAGCTACGTGATCATTCCATGACAGCCACGTGAGCAGTGCATGATAGCCACGTGATGTGTGCATGATCAGTTACGTGAGCAGAGTATGATCAGCCACGTGATCAGTGCATGAGTGCCACGTGATCAGTGCATGATATGTCACGTGACAGGTGTGTGATCAGCCACGTGAACAGTGCATGTTCAGCCACGTGATCAGTGCATGATAGCCACGTGATCAGTGCATGATCAGTTACGTGAGCAGTGTATGATCAGCCACGTGATCAGTGCATGGTCAGACACGTGAACAGTGTATGATCAGCCACGTGATCAGTGCATGATATCCAAGTGATCAGTGCATGATCATCACGTGATCAGTGTATGATCAGCCACGTGAACAGTGCATGCTCAGTCACGTGATCAGGGCCTGCTGAGCTGCGTGATTACTGTCTGCTCATCTGCTTGACAATTGCCAGCTGAGCTGCACGATTCCTGCCTGTCATCTGCTTGACAATTGCCAGCTGTGCTGCGTAATTCCTGCCTGCTCAGCTGCTTGATTATTGCCAGCTGAGCAGCATGATTCCTCACACCTGAGTTCCATGATTATTGCCTGCTGACTGTTTGATTCGTGCCTACTCAGCTCTTTGTTTATTGCCTCCAGAGGCACATGATCAGTGTATGATAGCAAACATGATCAGCGCATGATCAGTCACATGATCAGCGCCATTAAGTCACGTGATCACTACATGATAGTCATGTGATCAGTCCATGCTCAGTCACGGTATCAGTGCATGATCAGCCACGTGATCAGTGCATGATCAGTCACGTGATCAGTGCATGATAGCCATGTGATCAGTGCATGATCAGTCACGTGATCAGTGCATGATCAGTCACGTGATCAGTGCATGATCAGCCACGTGATCAGTGCATGATCAGTCACCTGATGGGTGTATGATCAGTCACGTGACCAGTACATGGTAGCTACATGATCATTGCATGATCAGCCACGTGAGTAGTGCATGATAGCCACGTGATCAGTGCATGATCAGTCACGTGATCAGTGCATGATCAGTCATGTGATCAGTGCATGATCAGGCACGTGATCAGTGCATGATCAGCCACGTGATCAGTGCATGATAGCCACGTGATCAGTGCATGATCAGTCACGTGATCAGTGCATGATCAGTCACGTGATCAGTGCATGATCAGCCACGTGATCAGTGCATGATCAGCCACGTGATCAGTGCATGATCAGCCACGTGATCAGTGCATGATCAGTCACGTGATCAGTGCATGATCAGTCACGTGATCAGTGCATGATAGCTACGTGATCAGTGCATGATCAGCCACGTGATCAGTGCATGATAGCCACGTGATCAGTGCATGATCAGTCACGTGATCAGTGCATGATCAGTCACGTGACCAGTACATGGTAGCTGCGTGATCATGCATGATCAGCCACGTGATCAGTGCATGATAGCCACGTGATCAGTGCATGATCAGTCACGTGATCAGTGCATGATCAGCCACGTGATCAGTGCATGATCAGCCACGTGATCAGTGCATGATCAGCCACGTGATCAGTGCATGATAGCCACGTGATCAGTGCATGATCAGTCACGTGATCAGTGCATGATCAGTCACGTGATCAGTGCATGATCAGCCACGTGATCAGTGCATGATCAGCCACGTGATCAGTGCATGATCAATTACGTGATCAGTGCATGATCAGTCACGTGACCAGTACATGGTAGCTACGTGATCATTGCATGATCAGCCACGTGAGCAGTGCATGATAGCCACGTGATCAGTGCATGATCAGCCACGTGATCAGTGCATGATCAGTCACGTGATCAGTGCATGATCAGCCACGTGATCAGTGCATGATCAGTCACGTGATCAGTGTATGATCAGCCACGTGATCAGTGCATGATAGCCACGTGATCAGTGCATGATCAGTCACGTGATCAGTGCATGATCAGTCACGTGATCAGTGCATGATCAGCCACGTGATCAGTGCATGATAGCCACGTGATCAGTGCATGATCAGCCACGTGATCAGTGCATGATCAGTCACGTGATCAGTGCATGATCAGTCACGTGATCAGTGCATGATCAGCCACGTGATCAGTGCATGTCAGTCATGTATCAGTGCATGATAGCACGTGATCAGTGCATGATCAGTCCCGTGATCAGTGCATGATCAGCCACGTGATCAGTGCATGATAGCCACGTGATCAGTGCATGATCAGTCACATGATCAGTGCATGATCAGTCACGTGATCAGTGTATGATCAGCCACGTGAACAGTGCATGCTCAGTCACGTGATCAGGGCCTGCTGAGCTGCGTGATTACTGTCTGCTCATCTGCTTGACAATTGCCAGCTGAGCTGCACGATTCCTGCCTGTCATCTGCTTGACAATTGCCAGCTGTGCTGCGTAATTCCTGCCTGCTCATCTGCTTGATTATTGCCAGCTGAGCAGCATGATTTCTCACAGCTGAGTTCCATGATTATTGCCTGCTGACTGATTCGTGCCTACTCAGCTCTTTGTTCATTGCCTCCAGAGGCACATGATCAGTGTATGATAGCAAACATGATCAGCACATGATCAGTCACATGATCAGTGCATGATAAGCCACGTGATCAGTGCATGATCAGTCATGTGATCAGTGCATGATCAGTCATGTGATCAGTGCATGATAGCCACGTGATCAGTGCATGATCAGCCACGTGATCAGTGCATGATCAGCCACGTGATCAGTGCATGATAGCCACGTGATCAGTGCATGATCAGTCACGTGATCGTGCATGATCAGCCACGTGATCAGTGCATGATAGCCACGTGATCAGTGCATGATAGCCACGTGATCAGTGCATGATCAGTCACGTGATCAGTGCATGATCAGTCACGTGATCAGTGCATGATCAGCCACGTGATCAGTGCATGATAGCCACGTGATCAGTGCATGATCAGTCACGTGATCAGTGCATGATCAGTCACGTGATCAGTGCATGATAGCCACGTGATCAGTGCATGATCAGCCACGTGATCAGTGCATGATAGCCACGTGATCAGTGCATGATCAGCCACGTGATCAGTGCATGATCAGTCACGTGATCAGTGCATGATGAGCCACGTGATCAGTGCATGATCAATTACGTGATCAGTGCATGATCAGTCACGTGACCAGTACATGGTTGCTACGTGATCGTTGCATGATCAGCCACGTGAGCAGTGCATGATAGCCACGTGATCAGTGCATGATCAGTCACGTGATCAGTGCATGATCAGTCACGTGAACAGTGCATGATCATTTACGTGATCTGTGCATGATCAGTCACGTGACCAGTATATGGTAGCTACGTGATCATTCCATGACGAGCCACGTGAGCAGTGCATGATAGCCACGTGATGTGTGCATGATCAGTTACGTGAGCAGAGTATGATCAGCCACGTGATCAGTGCATGAGTGCCACGTGATCAGTGCATGATATGTCACGTGACAGGTGTGTGATCAGCCACGTGAACAGTGCATGTTCAGCCACGTGATCAGTGCATGATAGCCACGTGATCAGTGCATGATCAGTTACGTGAGCAGTGTATGATCAGCCACGTGATCAGTGCATGGTCAGACACGTGAACAGTGTATGATCAGCCACGTGATCAGTGCATGATATCCAAGTGATCAGTGCATGATCATCACGTGATCAGTGTATGATCAGCCACGTGAACAGTGCATGCTCAGTCACGTGATCAGGGCCTGCTGAGCTGCGTGATTACTGCCTGCTCATCTGCTTGACAATTGCCAGCTGAGCAGCATGATTCCTCACACCTGAGTTCCATGATTATTGCCTGCTGACTGTTTGATTCGTGCCTACTCAGCTCTTTGTTTATTGCCTCCAGAGGCACATGATCAGTGTATGATAGCAAACATGATCAGTGCATGATCAGTCACATGATCAGTGCCATTAAGTCACGTGATCACTACATGATAGTCATGTGATCAGTCCATGCTCAGTCACGGTATCAGTGCATGATCAGCCACGTGATCAGTGCATGATAGCCACGTGATCAGTGCATGATCAGTCACGTGATCAGTGCATGATCAGTCACGTGATCAGTGCATGATAGCTACGTGATCAGTGCATGATCAGCCACGTGATCAGTGCATGATAGCCACGTGATCAGTGCATGATCAGTCACGTGATCAGTGCATGATCAGTCACGTGATCAGTGCATGATCAGGCACGTGATCAGTGCATGATCAGCCACGTGATCAGTGCATGATAGCCACGTGATCAGTGCATGATCAGTCACGTGATCAGTGCATGATCAGCCACGTGATCAGTGCATGTCAGTCATGTATCAGTGCATGATAGCCACGTGATCAGTGCATGATCAGTCCCGTGATCAGTGTATGATCAGCCACGTGATCAGTGCATGATAGCCACGTGATCAGTGCATGATCAGTCACGTGATCAGTGCATGATCAGTCACGTGATCAGTGTATGATCAGCCACGTGAACAGTGCATGCTCAGTCACGTGATCAGGGCCTGCTGAGCTGCGTGATTACTGTCTGCTCATCTGCTTGACAATTGCCAGCTGAGCTGCACGATTCCTGCCTGTCATCTGCTTGACAATTGCCACCTGTGCTGCGTAATTCCTGCCTGCTCATCTACTTGATTATTGCCAGCTGAGCAGCATGATTTCTCAGAGCTGAGTTCCATGATTATAGCCTGCTGACTGATTCCTGCCTACTCAGCTCTATGTTCATTGCCTCCAGAGGCACATGATCAGTGTATGACACCAAACATGATCAGCACATGATCAGTCACATGATCAGTGCATGATAAGCCACGTGATCAGTGCATGATCAATTATGTGATCAGTGCATGATCAGTCACGTGATCAGTGCATGGTAGCCACGTGATCAGTGCATGATCAGCCACGTGATCAGTGCATGATAGCCACGTGATCAGTGCATGATCAGTCACGTGATCAGTGCATGATCAGTCACGTGATCAGTGCATGATCAGTCACGTGATCAGTGCATGATAGCCACGTGATCAGTGCATGATCAGTCACGTGATCAGTGTATGATCAGCCACGTGATCAGTGCATGATAGCCACGTGATCAGTGCATGATAGCCACGTGATCAGTGCATGATCAGTCACGTGATCAGTGCATGATCAGTCACGTGATCGTGTGTGATCAGCCACGTGATCAGTGCATGATGAGCCACGTGATCAGTGCATGATCAATTACGTGATCAGTGCATGATCAGTCACGTGACCAGTACATGGTTGCTACGTGATCATTGCATGATCAGCCACGTGAGCAGTGCATGATAGCCACGTGATCAGTGCATGATCAGTCACGTGATCAGTGCATGATCAGTCACGTGATCAGTGCATGATCAGTCACGTGATCAGTGCATGATCAGTCACGTGATCAGTATATGTAGCTACGTGATCATTGCATGACAGCCACGTGATCAGTGCATGATAGCCACGTGATCAGTGCATGATCAGTCACGTGATCAGTGTATGATCAGCCACGTGATCAGTGCATGATACCACGTGATCAGTGCATGATAGTCACGTGATCAGTGCATGATCAGCCACGTGATCAGTGCATGATCAGCCACGTGATCAGTGCATGATAGCCACGTGATCAGTGCATGATCAGTTACGTGATCAGTGCATGATCAGCCACGTGATCAGTGCATGATCAGCCACGTGATCAGTGCATGATCAGTCACGTGATCAGTGCATGATCAGTCACGTGATCAGTGCATGATCAGCCACGTGATCAGTGCATGATCAGCCACGTGATCAGTGCATGATAGCCACGTGATCAGTGCATGATCAGTCACGTGATCGTGTGTGATCAGCCACGTGATCAGTGCATGATATCCACGTGATCAGTGCATGATAGCCACGTGATCAGTGCATGATTAGTCACGTGATCAGTGCATGATCAGTCACGTGATCAGTGCATGATCAGCCACGTGATCAGTGCATGATCAGCCACGTGATCAGTGCATGATCAGCCACGTGATCAGTGCATGATCAGTCACGTGATCAGTGCATGATCAGTCACGTGATCAGTGCATGATCAGCCACGTGATCAGTGCATGATCAGTCACGTGATCAGTGCATGATCAGTCACGTGAACAGTGCATGATCATTTACGTGATCTGTGCATGATCAGTCACGTGACCAGTATATGGTAGCTACGTGATCATTCCATGATCAGCCACGTGAGCAGTGCATGATAGCCACGTGATGTGTGCATGATGAGTTACGTGAGCAGAGTATGATCAGCCACGTGATCAGTGCATGAGTGCCACGTGATCAGTGCATGATATGTCACGTGACAGTGTATGATCAGCCACGTGAACAGTGCATGTTCAGCCACGTGATCAGTGCATGATAGCCACGTGATCAGTGCATGATCAGTTACGTGAGCAGTGTATGATCAGCCACGTGATCAGTGCATGGTCAGACACGTGAACAGTGTATGATCAGCCACGTGATCAGTGCATGATATCCAAGTGATCAGTGCATGATCATCACGTGATCAGTGTATGATCAGCCACGTGAACAGTGCATGCTCAGTCACGTGATCAGGGCCTGCTGAGCTGCGTGATTACTGTCTGCTCATCTGCTTGACAATTGCCAGCTGAGCTGCACGATTCCTGCCTGTCATCTGCTTGACAATTGCCAGCTGTGCTGCGTAATTCCTGCCTGCTCAGCTGCTTGATTATTGCCAGCTGAGCAGCATGATTCCTCACAGCTGAGTTCCATGATTATTGCCTGCTGACTGTTTGATTCGTGCCTACTCAGCTCTTTGTTTATTGCCTCCAGAGGCACATGATCAGTGTATGATAGCAAACATGATCAGTGCATGATCAGTCACATGATCAGCGCCATTAAGTCACGTGATCACTACATGATAGTCATGTGATCAGTCCATGCTCAGTCACGGTATCAGTGCATGATCAGCCACGTGATCAGTGCATGATCAGCAGGTGATCAGTGCATGATAGCCACGTGATCAGTGCATGATCAGTCACGTGATCAGTGCATGATCAGGCACGTGATCAGTGCATGATCAGCCACGTGATCAGTGCATGATAGCCACGTGATCAGTGCATGATCAGTCACCTGATGGGTGTATGATCAGTCACGTGACCAGTACATGGTAGCTACATGATCATTGCATGATCAGCCACGTGAGTAGTGCATGATAGCCACGTGATCAGTGCATGATCAGTCACGTGATCAGTGCATGATCAGTCATGTGATCAGTGCATGATCAGGCACGTGATCAGTGCATGATCAGCCACGTGATCAGTGCATGATAGCCACGTGATCAGTGCATGATCAGTCACGTGATCAGTATATGTAGCTACGTGATCATTGCATGACAGCCACGTGATCAGTGCATGATAGCCACGTGATGTGCATGATCAGTTACGTGAGCAGAGTATGATCAGCCACGTGATCAGTGCATGAGTGCCACGTGATCAGTGCATGATATGTCACGTGACAGTGTGTGATCAGCCACGTGACAGTGCATGTCAGCCACGTGATCAGTGCATGATAGCCACGTGATCAGTGCATGATCAGTTACGTGAGCAGTGTATGATCAGCCACGTGATCAGTGCATGGTCAGACACGTGAACAGTGTATGATCAGCCACGTGATCAGTGCATGATATCCAAGTGATCAGTGCATGATCATCACGTGATCAGTGTATGATCAGCCACGTGAACAGTGCATGCTCAGTCACGTGATCAGGGCCTGCTGAGCTGCGTGATTACTGTCTGCTCATCTGCTTGACAATTGCCAGCTGAGCTGCACGATTCCTGCCTGTCATCTGCTTGACAATTGCCAGCTGTGCTGCGTAATTCCTGCCTGCTCAGCTGCTTGATTATTGCCAGCTGAGCAGCATGATTCCTCACAGCTGAGTTCCATGATTATTGCCTGCTGACTGTTTGATTCGTGCCTACTCAGCTCTTTGTTTATTGCCTCCAGAGGCACATGATCAGTGTATGATAGCAAACATGATCAGTGCATGATCAGTCACATGATCAGCGCCATTAAGTCACGTGATCACTACATGATAGTCATGTGATCAGTCCATGCTCAGTCACGGTATCAGTGCATGATCAGCCACGTGATCAGTGCATGATCAGCCACGTGATCAGTTCATGATCAGCCACGTGATCAGTGCATGATCAGTCACGTGATCAGTGCATGATCAGGCACGTGATCAGTGCATGATCAGCCACGTGATCAGTGCATGATAGCCACGTGATCAGTGCATGATCAGTCACCTGATGGGTGTATGATCAGTCACGTGACCAGTACATGGTAGCTACATGATCATTGCATGATCAGCCACGTGAGTAGTGCATGATAGCCACGTGATCAGTGCATGATCAGTCACGTGATCAGTGCATGATCAGTCATGTGATCAGTGCATGATCAGGCACGTGATCAGTGCATGATCAGCCACGTGATCAGTGCATGATAGCCACGTGATCAGTGCATGATCAGTCACGTGATCAGTGCATGATCAGTCACGTGATCAGTGCATGATCAGCCACGTGATCAGTGCATGATCAGCCACGTGATCAGTGCATGATCAATTACGTGATCAGTGCATGATCAGTCACGTGACCAGTACATGGTAGCCACGTGATCAGTGCATGATCAGCCACGTGATCAGTGCATGATAGCCACGTGATCAGTGCATGATCAGTCACGTGATCAGTGCATGATCAGTCACGTGATCAGTGCATGATCAGTCACGTGATCAGTGCATGATCAATTACGTGATCAGTGCATGATCAGTCACGTGATCAGTACATGATAGCTACGTGATCAGTGCATGATCAGCACGTGATCAGTGCATGATAGCCACGTGATCAGTGCATGATCAGTCACATGATCAGTGCATGATCATCCACGTGATCAGTGCATGATCAGTCACGTGATCAGTGCATGATATAGGCGTGATCAGTGCATGATCAGTCACGTGATCAGTGCATGATCAGCCACGTGATCAGTGCATGATAGCCACGTGATGAGTGCATGATAGCCAGTGATCAGTGCATGATCAGTCACGTGATCAGTGCATGATCAGCCACGTGATCAGTGCATGATCAGCCACGTGATCAGTGTATGATCAGCCACGTGATCAGTGCATGGTCAGACACGTGAACAGTGTATGATCAGCCACGTGATCAGTGCATGATAGCCACGTGATCAGTGCATGATCAGTCACGTGATCAGTGTATGATCAGCCACGTGAACAGTGCATGCTCAGTCACGTGATCTGGGCCTGCTGAGCTGCGTGATTACTGTCTGCTCATCTGCTTGACAATTGCCAGCTGAGCTGCACGATTCCTGCCTGTCATCTGCTTGACAATTGCCAGCTGTGCTGCGTAATTCCTGCCTGCTCAGCTGCTTGATTATTGCCAGCTGAGCAGCATGATTCCTCACACCTGAGTTCCATGATTATTGCCTGCTGACTGTTTGATTCGTGCCTACTCAGCTCTTTGTTTATTGCCTCCAGAGGCACATGATCAGTGTATGATAGCAAACATGATCAGCGCATGATCAGTCACATGATCAGCGCCATTAAGTCACGTGATCACTACATGATAGTCATGTGATCAGTCCATGCTCAGTCACGGTATCAGTGCATGATCAGCCACGTGATCAGTGCATGATCTGTCACGTGATCAGTGCATGATCAGTCACGTGATCAGTGCATGATCAGTCACGTGATCAGTGCATGATCAGTCACGTGATCAGTGCATGTAGCTACGTGATCAGTGCATGACAGCCACGTGATCAGTGCATGATAGTCACGTGATGTGCATGATCAGTTACATGATCAGTATGATCAGCCACGTGATCAGTGCATGATGCCACGTGATCAGTGCATGATCAGTCACGTGATCAGTGCATGATCAGCCACGTGATCAGTGCATGATCAGCCACGTGATCAGTGCATGATAGCCACGTGATCAGTGCATGATCAGTCACGTGATCAGTGCATGATCAGTCACGTGATCAGTGCATGATCAGGCACGTGATCAGTGCATGATCAGCCACGTGATCAGTGCATGATAGCCACGTGATCAGTGCATGATCAGTCACGTGATCAGTGCATGATCAGTCACGTGATCAGTGCATGATCAGCCACGTGATCAGTGCATGATCAGCCACGTGATCAGTGCATGATCAATTACGTGATCAGTGCATGATCAGTCACGTGACCAGTACATGGTAGCTACGTGATCATTGCATGATCAGCCACGTGATCAGTGCATGATAGCCACGTGATCAGTGCATGATCAGTCACGTGATCAGTGCATGATCAGTCACGTGATCAGTGCATGATCAGTCACGTGATCAGTGCATGATCAATCACGTGATCAGTGCATGATCAGTCACGTGATCAGTGCATGATAGCTACGTGATCAGTGCATGATCAGCCACGTGATCAGTGCATGATAGCCACGTGATCAGTGCATGATCAGCCACGTGATCAGTGCATGATCAGCCACGTGATCAGTGCATGATCAGTCACGTGATAGTGTGTGATCAGCCACGTGATCAGTGCATGATAGCCACGTGATCAGTGCATGATAGCCACGTGATCAGTGCATGATCAGTCACATGATCAGTGCATGATCATCCACGTGATCAGTGCATGATCAGTCACGTGATCAGTGCATGATATAGGCGTGATCAGTGCATGATCAGTCACGTGATCAGTGCATGATCAGCCACGTGATCAGTGCATGATAGCCACGTGATCAGTGCATGATAGCCACGTGATCAGTGCATGATCAGTCACGTGATCAGTGCATGATCAGCCACGTGATCAGTGCATGATAGCCACGTGATCAGTGCATGATCAGCCACGTGATCAGTGCATGGTCAGACACGTGAACAGTGTATGATCAGCCACGTGATCAGTGCATGATAGCCACGTGATCAGTGCATGATCAGTCACGTGATCAGTGTATGATCAGCCACGTGAACAGTGCATGCTCAGTCACGTGATCAGGGCCTGCTGAGCTGCGTGATTACTGTCTGCTCATCTGCTTGACAATTGCCAGCTGAGCTGCACGATTCCTGCCTGTCATCTGCTTGACAATTGCCAGCTGTGCTGCGTAATTCCTGCCTGCTCAGCTGCTTGATTATTGCCAGCTGAGCAGCATGATTCCTCACACCTGAGTTCCATGATTATTGCCTGCTGACTGTTTGATTCGTGCCTACTCAGCTCTTTGTTTATTGCCTCCAGAGGCACATGATCAGTGTATGATAGCAAACATGATCAGCGCATGATCAGTCACATGATCAGCGCCATTAAGTCACGTGATCACTACATGATAGTCATGTGATCAGTCCATGCTCAGTCACGGTATCAGTGCATGATCAGCCACGTGATCAGTGCATGATCTGTCACATGATTAGTGTATGATCATCCACGTGATCAGTGCATGGGCAGTCATGTGATCAGTGCATGATATAGACGTGATCAGTGCATGATCAGTCACGTGATCAGTGCATGATAGCCACGTGATCAGTGCATGATCAGTCACCTGATGGGTGTATGATCATTCACGTGACCTGTACATGGTAGCTACATGATCATTGCATGATCAGCCACGTGAGTAGTGCATGATAGCCACGTGATCAGTGCATGATCAGTCACGTGATCAGTGCATGATCAGTCATGTGATCAGTGCATGATCAGGCACGTGATCAGTGCATGATCAGCCACGTGATCAGTGCATGATAGCCACGTGATCAGTGCATGATCAGTCACGTGATCAGTGCATGATCAGTCACGTGATCAGTGCATGATCAGCCACGTGATCAGTGCATGATCAGTCACGTGATCAGTATATGTAGCTATGTGATCAGTGCATGACAGCCACGTGATCAGTGCATGATAGCCACGTGATCAGTGCATGATCAGTTACGTGATCAGTGTATGATCAGCCACGTGATCAGTGCATGATGCCACGTGATCAGTGCATGATAGTCACGTGATCAGTGCATGATCAGCCACGTGATCAGTGCATGATCAGCCACGTGATCAGTGCATGATAGCCACGTGATCAGTGCATGATCAGTCACGTGATCAGTGCATGATCAGTCACGTGATCAGTGCATGATCAGCCACGTGATCAGTGCATGATCAGCCACGTGATCAGTGCATGATCAGTCACGTGATCAGTGCATGATCAGTCACGTGATCAGTGCATGATCAGCCACGTGATCAGTGCATGATCAGCCACGTGATCAGTGCATGATCAATTACGTGATCAGTGCATGATCAGTCACGTGACCAGTACATGGTAGCTACGTGATCATTGCATGATCAGCCACGTGAGCAGTGCATGATAGCCACGTGATCAGTGCATGATCAGTCACGTGATCAGTGCATGATCAGTCACGTGAACAGTGCATGATCAGTCACGTGATCAGTGCATGATCAGTCACGTGACCAGTACATGGTAGCTACGTGATCATTGCATGATCAGCCACGTGAGCAGTGCATGATAGCCACGTGATCAGTGCATGATCAGTCACGTGATCAGTGTATGATCAGCCACGTGATCAGTGCATGAGTAGCCACGTGATCAGTGCATGATATGACGTGATCAGTGCATGATCAGTCACGTGATCAGTGCATGATCAGCCACGTGATCAGTGCATGATAGCCACGTGATCAGTGCATGATCAGTTACGTGAGCAGTGTATGATCAGCCACGTGATCAGTGCATGGTCAGACACGTGAACAGTGTATGATCAGCCACGTGATCAGTGCATGATAGCCACGTGATCAGTGCATGATCAGTCACGTGATCAGTGTATGATCAGCCACGTGAACAGTGCATGCTCAGTCACGTGATCTGGGCCTGCTGAGCTGCGTGATTACTGTCTGCTCATCTGCTTGACAATTGCCAGCTGAGCTGCACGATTCCTGCCTGTCATCTGCTTGACAATTGCCAGCTGTGCTGCGTAATTCCTGCCTGCTCAGCTGCTTGATTATTGCCAGCTGAGCAGCATGATTCCTCACACCTGAGTTCCATGATTATTGCCTGCTGACTGTTTGATTCGTGCCTACTCAGCTCTTTGTTTATTGCCTCCAGAGGCACATGATCAGTGTATGATAGCAAACATGATCAGCGCATGATCAGTCACATGATCAGCGCCATTAAGTCACGTGATCACTACATGATAGTCATGTGATCAGTCCATGCTCAGTCACGGTATCAGTGCATGATCAGCCACGTGATCAGTGCATGATCTGTCACATGATCAGTGTATGATCATCCACGTGATCAGTGCATGGGCAGTCATGTGATCAGTGCATGATATAGACGTGATCAGTGCATGATCAGTCACGTGATCAGTGCATGATAGCCACGTGATCAGTGCATGATCAGTCACCTGATGGGTGTATGATCATTCACGTGACCTGTACATGGTAGCTACATGATCATTGCATGATCAGCCACGTGAGTAGTGCATGATAGCCACGTGATCAGTGCATGATCAGTCACGTGATCAGTGCATGATCAGTCATGTGATCAGTGCATGATCAGGCACGTGATCAGTGCATGATCAGCCACGTGATCAGTGCATGATAGCCACGTGATCAGTGCATGATCAGTCACGTGATCAGTGCATGATCAGTCACGTGATCAGTGCATGATCAGCCACGTGATCAGTGCATGATCAGTCACGTGATCAGTGCATGTAGCTACGTGATCAGTGCATGACAGCCACGTGATCAGTGCATGATAGCCACGTGATCAGTGCATGATCAGTCACGTGATCAGTGTATGATCAGCCACGTGATCAGTGCATGATGCCACGTGATCAGTGCATGATCAGTCACGTGATCAGTGCATGATCAGCCACGTGATCAGTGCATGATAGCCACGTGATCAGTGCATGATCAGTCACGTGATCAGTGCATGATCAGCCACGTGATCAGTGCATGATCAGTCACGTGATCAGTGCATGATCAGCCACGTGATCAGTGCATGATCAGTCACGTGATCAGTGCATGATCAGTCACGTGATCAGTGCATGATAGCTACGTGATCAGTGCATGATCAGCCACGTGATCAGTGCATGATAGCCACGTGATCAGTGCATGATCAGCCACGTGATCAGTGCATGATCAGTCACGTGATCAGTGCATGATCAGTCACGTGATCAGTGCATGATCAGTCACGTGATCAGTGCATGATCAGCCACGTGATCAGTGCATGATCAGCCACGTGATCAGTGCATGATCAGTCACGTGATCAGTGCATGATCAGTCACGTGATCAGTGCATGATAGCTACGTGATCAGTGCATGATCAGCCACGTGATCAGTGCATGATAGCCACGTGATCAGTGCATGATCAGTCACGTGATCAGTGCATGATCAGTCACGTGATCAGTGCATGATAGCTACGTGATCAGTGCATGATCAGCCACGTGATCAGTGCATGATAGCCACGTGATCAGTGCATGATCAGTCACATGATCAGTGTATGATCATCCACGTGATCAGTGCATGATCAGTCACGTGATCAGTGCATGATATAGACGTGATCAGTGCATGATCAGTCACGTGATCAGTGCATGATCAGCCACGTGATCAGTGCATGATAGCCAGTGATCAGTGCATGATAGCCAGTGATCAGTGCATGATCAGTCACGTGATCAGTGCATGATCAGCCACGTGATCAGTGCATGATAGCCACTGATCAGTGCATGATCAGCCACGTGATCAGTGCATGATCAGTCACGTGATCAGTGCATGATCAGCCACGTGATCAGTGCATGATAGCCACGTGATCAGTGCATGATCAGTCACGTGATCAGTGCATGATCAGTCACGTGACCAGTACATGGTAGCTACGTGATCATTGCATGATCAGCCACGTGATCAGTGCATGATAGCCACGTGATCAGTGCATGATCAGTCACGTGATCAGTGCATGATCAGTCACGTGATCAGTGCATGATCAGTCACGTGATCAGTGCATGATCAGCCACGTGATCAGTGCATGATCAGTCACGTGATCAGTGCATGATCAGCCACGTGATCAGTGCATGATCAGTCACGTGATCAGTGCATGATATAGACGTGATCAGTGCATGATCAGTCACGTGATCAGTGCATGATAGCCACGTGATCAGTGCATGATCAGTCACGTGATCAGTGCATGATCAGTCACGTGACCAGTACATGGTAGCTACATGATCAGTGCATGATCAGCCACGTGATCAGTGCATGATAGCCACGTGATCAGTGCATGATAGTCATGTGATCAGTGCATGATCAGTCACGTATCAGTGCATGATCAGCCACGTGATCAGTGCATGATCAGCCACGTGATCAGTGCATGATAGCCACGTGATCAGTGCATGATCAGTCACGTGATCAGTGCATGATCAGGCACGTGATCAGTGCATGATCAGCCACGTGATCAGTGCATGATAGCCACGTGATCAGTGCATGATCAGTCACCTGATCAGTGTATGATCAGTCACTGACCAGTACATGGTAGCTACATGATCATTGCATGATCAGCCACGTGAGTAGTGCATGATAGCCACGTGATCAGTGCATGATCAGTCACGTGATCAGTGCATGATCAGTCATGTGATCAGTGCATGATCAGGCACGTGATCAGTGCATGATCAGCCACGTGATCAGTGCATGATAGCCACGTGATCAGTGCATGATCAGTCACGTGATCAGTGCATGATCAGTCACGTGATCAGTGCATGATCAGCCACGTGATCAGTGCATGATCAGCCACGTGATCAGTGCATGATCAATCACGTGATCAGTGCATGATCAGTCACGTGACCAGTACATGGTAGCTACGTGATCATTGCATGATCAGCCACGTGATCAGTGCATGATAGCCACGTGATCAGTGCATGATCAGTCACGTGATCAGTGCATGATCAGTCACGTGATCAGTGCATGATCAGTCACGTGATCAGTGCATGATCAGCCACGTGATCAGTGCATGATCAGTCACGTGATCAGTGCATGATAGCCACGTGATCAGTGCATGATCAGCCACGTGATCAGTGCATGATAGCCACGTGATCAGTGCATGATCAGCCACGTGATCAGTGCATGATAGCCACGTGATCAGTGCATGATCAGTCACGTGATCAGTGCATGATCAGCCACGTGATCAGTGCATGATAGCCACGTGATCAGTGCATGATCAGCCACGTGATCAGTGCATGATCAGTCACGTGATCAGTGCATGATCAGCCACGTGATCAGTGCATGATCAGCCACGTGATCAGTGCATGATCAGTTACGTGATCAGTGCATGATCAGTCACGTGACCAGTATATGGTAGCTACGTGATCATTCCATGACGAGCCACGTGAGCAGTGCATGATAGCCACGTGATGTGTGCATGATGTTACGTGAGCAGAGTATGATCAGCCACGTGATCAGTGCATGAGTGCCACGTGATCAGTGCATGATATGTCACGTGACAGGTGTGTGATCAGCCACGTGAACAGTGCATGTTCAGCCACGTGATCAGTGCATGATAGCCACGTGATCAGTGCATGATCAGTTACGTGAGCAGTGTATGATCAGCCACGTGATCAGTGCATGGTCAGACACGTGAACAGTGTATGATCAGCCACGTGATCAGTGCATGATATCCAAGTGATCAGTGCATGATCATCACGTGATCAGTGTATGATCAGCCACGTGAACAGTGCATGCTCAGTCACGTGATCAGGGCCTGCTGAGCTGCGTGATTACTGTCTGCTCATCTGCTTGACAATTGCCAGCTGAGCTGCACGATTCCTGCCTGTCATCTGCTTGACAATTGCCAGCTGTGCTGCGTAATTCCTGCCTGCTCAGCTGCTTGATTATTGCCAGCTGAGCAGCATGATTCCTCACAGCTGAGTTCCATGATTATTGCCTGCTGACTGTTTGATTCGTGCCTACTCAGCTCTTTGTTTATTGCCTCCAGAGGCACATGATCAGTGTATGATAGCAAACATGATCAGTGCATGATCAGTCACATGATCAGCGCCATTAAGTCACGTGATCACTACATGATAGTCATGTGATCAGTCCATGCTCAGTCACGGTATCAGTGCATGATCAGCCACGTGATCAGTGCATGATCAGCCAGGTGATCAGTTCATGATAGCTATGTGATCAGTGCATGATTTGTCACGTGATCAGTGCATGACCAGGCAGGTGATCAGTGCATGATCAGTCACGTGATCAGTGCATGATCAGTCACGTGATCAGTGCATGATCAGTCACGTGATCAGTGCATGATCAGCCACGTGATCAGTGCATGATCAGCCACGTGATCAGTGCATGATCAGCCACGTGATCAGTGCATGATCAGCCACGTGATCAGTGCATGATCAGCCACGTGATCAGTGCATGATCAGTCACGTGATCAGTGCATGATCAGTCACGTGATCAGTGCATGATCAGTCACGTGATCAGTGCATGTAGCTACGTGATCAGTGCATGATCAGCCACGTGATCAGTGCATGATAGCCACGTGATCAGTGCATGATCAGTCACATGATCAGTGCATGATCATCCACGTGATCAGTGCATGATCAGTCATGTGATCAGTGCATGATATAGACGTGATCAGTGCATGATCAGTCACGTGATCAGTGCATGATCAGCCACGTGATCAGTGCATGATAGCCAGTGATCAGTGCATGATAGCCAGATGATCAGTGCATGATCAGTCACGTGATCAGTGCATGATCAGCCACGTGATCAGTGCATGATAGCCACGTGATCAGTGCATGATCAGCCACGTGATCAGTGCATGATCAGTTACGTGAGCAGTGTATGATCAGCCACGTGATCAGTGCATGGTCAGACACGTGAACAGTGTATGATCAGCCACGTGATCAGTGCATGATAGCCACGTGATCAGTGCATGATCAGTCACGTGATCAGTGTATGATCAGCCACGTGAACAGTGCATGCTCAGTCACGTGATCTGGGCCTGCTGAGCTGCGTGATTACTGTCTGCTCATCTGCTTGACAATTGCCAGCTGAGCTGCACGATTCCTGCCTGTCATCTGCTTGACAATTGCCAGCTGTGCTGCGTAATTCCTGCCTGCTCAGCTGCTTGATTATTGCCAGCTGAGCAGCATGATTCCTCACACCTGAGTTCCATGATTATTGCCTGCTGACTGTTTGATTCGTGCCTACTCAGCTCTTTGTTTATTGCCTCCAGAGGCACATGATCAGTGTATGATAGCAAACATGATCAGCGCATGATCAGTCACATGATCAGCGCCATTAAGTCACGTGATCACTACATGATAGTCATGTGATCAGTCCATGCTCAGTCACGGTATCAGTGCATGATCAGCCACGTGATCAGTGCATGATCAGCCACGTGATCAGTTCATGATAGCCACGTGATCAGTGCATGATCAGTCACGTGATCAGTGCATGACCAGGCAGGTGATCAGTGCATGATCAGCCACGTGATCAGTGCATGATAGCCACGTGATCAGTGCATGATCAGTCACCTGATGGGTGTATGATCAGTCACGTGACCAGTACATGGTAGCTACATGATCATTGCATGATCAGCCACGTGAGTAGTGCATGATAGCCACGTGATCAGTGCATGATCAGTCACGTGATCAGTGCATGATCAGTCACGTGATCAGTGCATGATCAGTCACGTGATCAGTGCATGATCAGCCACGTGATCAGTGCATGATCAGTCACGTGATCAGTGCATGATAGCTACGTGATCAGTGCATGATCAGCCACGTGATCAGTGCATGATAGCCACGTGATCAGTGCATGATCAGTCACATGATCAGTGCATGATCATCCACGTGATCAGTGCATGATCAGTCACGTGATCAGTGCATGATATAGACGTGATCAGTGCATGATCAGTCACGTGATCAGTGCATGATCAGCCACGTGATCAGTGCATGATAGCCAGTGATCAGTGCATGATAGCCAGTGATCAGTGCATGATCAGTCACGTGATCAGTGCATGATCAGCCACGTGATCAGTGCATGATAGCCACGTGATCAGTGCATGATCAGCCACGTGATCAGTGCATGATCAGTCACGTGATCAGTGCATGATCAGCCACGTGATCAGTGCATGATCAGACACGTGATCAGTGCATGATCAGCCACGTGATCAGTGCATGATAGCCACGTGATCAGTGCATGATCAGTCACGTGATCAGTGCATGATCAGCCACGTGATCAGTGCATGATAGCCACGTGATCAGTGCATGATCAGTCACGTGATCAGTGCATGATCAGCCACGTGATCAGTGCATGATAGCCACGTGATCAGTGCATGATCAGTCACGTGATCAGTGCATGATCAGTCACGTGATCAGTGCATGATCAGTCACGTGATCAGTGCATGATCAGCCACGTGATCAGTGCATGATCAGTCACGTGATCAGTGCATGATCATCCACGTGATCAGTGCATGATCAGTCATGTGATCAGTGCATGATATAGACGTGATCAGTGCATGATCAGTCACGTGATCAGTGCATGATAGCCACGTGATCAGTGCATGATCAGTCACGTGATCAGTGCATGATCAGTCACGTGACCAGTACATGGTAGCTACATGATCAGTGCATGATCAGCCACGTGATCAGTGCATGATAGCCACGTGATCAGTGCATGATAGTCACGTGATCAGTGCATGATCAGTCACGTGATCAGTGCATGATCAGCCACGTGATCAGTGCATGATCAGCCACGTGATCAGTGCATGATAGCCACGTGATCAGTGCATGATCAGTCACGTGATCAGTGCATGATCAGGCACGTGATCAGTGCATGATCAGCCACGTGATCAGTGCATGATAGCCACGTGATCAGTGCATGATCAGTCACCTGATCAGTGTATGATCAGTCACTGACCAGTACATGGTAGCTACATGATCATTGCATGATCAGCCACGTGATAGTGCATGATAGCCACGTGATCAGTGCATGATCAGTCACGTGATCAGTGCATGATCAGTCATGTGATCAGTGCATGATCAGGCACGTGATCAGTGCATGATCAGCCACGTGATCAGTGCATGATAGCCACGTGATCAGTGCATGATCAGCCACGTGATCAGTGCATGATCAGCCACGTGATCAGTGCATGATCAGTCACGTGATCAGTGCATGATCAGTCACGTGATCAGTGCATGATAGCTACGTGATCAGTGCATGATCAGCCACGTGATCAGTGCATGATAGCCACGTGATCAGTGCATGATCAGTCACGTGATCAGTGCATGATCAGTCACGTGATCAGTGCATGATCAGTCACGTGATCAGTGCATGATCAGTCACGTGATCAGTGCATGATCAGTCACGTGATCAGTGCATGATAGCTACGTGATCAGTGCATGATCAGCCACGTGATCAGTGCATGATAGCCACGTGATCAGTGCATGATAGCCACGTGATCAGTGCATGATCAGTCACGTGATCAGTGCATGATCAGCCACGTGATCAGTGCATGATAGCCACGTGATCAGTGCATGATCAGTCACGTGATCGTGTGTGATCAGCCACGTGATCAGTGCATGATAGCCACGTGATCAGTGCATGAGCCACGTGATCAGTGCATGATCAGTCACGTGATACATGTGTGATCAGCCACGTGATCAGTGCATGATGAGCCACGTGATCAGTGCAGGATCAATTACGTGATCAGTGCATGATCAGTCACGTGACCAGTACATGGTTGCTACGTGATCGTTGCATGATCAGCCACGTGAGCAGAGCATGATAGCCACGTGATCAGTGCATGATCAGTCACGTGATCAGTACATGATCAGTCACGTGAACAGTGCATGATCATTTACGTGATCTGTGCATGATCAGTCACGTGACCAGTATATGGTAGCTACGTGATCATTCCATGACGAGCCACGTGAGCAGTGCATGATAGCCACGTGATGTGTGCATGATGAGTTACGTGAGCAGAGTATGATCAGCCACGTGATCAGTGCATGAGTGCCACGTGATCAGTGCATGATATGTCACGTGACAGGTGTGTGATCAGCCACGTGAACAGTGCATGTTCAGCCACGTGATCAGTGCATGATAGCCACGTGATCAGTGCATGATCAGTTACGTGAGCAGTGTATGATCAGCCACGTGATCAGTGCATGGTCAGACACGTGAACAGTGTATGATCAGCCACGTGATCAGTGCATGATATCCAAGTGATCAGTGCATGATCATCACGTGATCAGTGTATGATCAGCCACGTGAACAGTGCATGCTCAGTCACGTGATCAGGGCCTGCTGAGCTGCGTGATTACTGTCTGCTCATCTGCTTGACAATTGCCAGCTGAGCTGCACGATTCCTGCCTGTCATCTGCTTGACAATTGCCAGCTGTGCTGCGTAATTCCTGCCTGCTCAGCTGCTTGATTATTGCCAGCTGAGCAGCATGATTCCTCACAGCTGAGTTCCATGATTATTGCCTGCTGACTGTTTGATTCGTGCCTACTCAGCTCTTTGTTTATTGCCTCCAGAGGCACATGATCAGTGTATGATAGCAAACATGATCAGTGCATGATCAGTCACATGATCAGCGCCATTAAGTCACGTGATCACTACATGATAGTCATGTGATCAGTCCATGCTCAGTCACGGTATCAGTGCATGATCAGCCACGTGATCAGTGCATGATCAGCCAGGTGATCAGTTCATGATAGCTATGTGATCAGTGCATGATCAGTCACGTGATCAGTGCATGATCAGGCAGGTGATCAGTGCATGATCAGTCACGTGATCAGTGCATGATCAGTCACGTGATCAGTGCATGATCAGTCACGTGATCAGTGCATGATCAGCCACGTGATCAGTGCATGATCAGCCACGTGATCAGTGCATGATCATCACGTGATCAGTGCATGATCAGTCACGTGACCAGTACATGGTAGCTACGTGATCATTGCATGATCAGCCACGTGAGCAGTGCATGATAGCCACGTGATCAGTGCATGATCAGTCACGTGATCAGTGCATGATCAGTCACGTGATCAGTGCATGATCAGTCACGTGATCAGTGCATGATCAATTACGTGATCAGTGCATGATCAGTCACGTGATCAGTACATGGTAGCTACGTGATCAGTGCATGATCAGCCACGTGATCAGTGCATGATAGCCACGTGATCAGTGCATGATCAGTCACATGATCAGTGCATGATCATCCACGTGATCAGTGCATGATCAGTCACGTGATCAGTGCATGATATAGACGTGATCAGTGCATGATCAGTCACGTGATCAGTGCATGATCAGCCACGTGATCAGTGCATGATAGCCAGTGATCAGTGCATGATAGCCAGTGATCAGTGCATGATCAGTCACGTGATCAGTGCATGATCAGCCACGTGATCAGTGCATGATAGCCACTGATCAGTGCATGATCAGCCACGTGATCAGTGCATGATCAGTCACGTGATCAGTGCATGATCAGCCACGTGATCAGTGCATGATCAGCCACGTGATCAGTGCATGATCAGCCACGTGATCAGTGCATGATCAGCCACGTGATCAGTGCATGATCAGTCACGTGATCAGTGTATGATCAGCCACGTGATCAGTGCATGATAGCCACGTGATCAGTGCATGATCAGTCACGTGATCAGTGTATGATCAGCCACGTGAACAGTGCATGCTCAGTCACGTGATCTGGGCCTGCTGAGCTGCGTGATTACTGTCTGCTCATCTGCTTGACAATTGCCAGCTGAGCTGCACGATTCCTGCCTGTCATCTGCTTGACAATTGCCAGCTGTGCTGCGTAATTCCTGCCTGCTCAGCTGCTTGATTATTGCCAGCTGAGCAGCATGATTCCTCACACCTGAGTTCCATGATTATTGCCTGCTGACTGTTTGATTCGTGCCTACTCAGCTCTTTGTTTATTGCCTCCAGAGGCACATGATCAGTGTATGATAGCAAACATGATCAGCGCATGATCAGTCACATGATCAGCGCCATTAAGTCACGTGATCACTACATGATAGTCATGTGATCAGTCCATGCTCAGTCACGGTATCAGTGCATGATCAGCCACGTGATCAGTGCATGATCAGCCACGTGATCAGTTCATGATAGCCACGTGATCAGTGCATGATCAGTCACGTGATCAGTGCATGACCAGGCACGTGATCAGTGCATGATCAGCCACGTGATCAGTGCATGATAGCCACGTGATCAGTGCATGATCAGTCACCTGATGGGTGTATGATCAGTCACGTGACCGGTACATGGTAGCTACATGATCATTGCATGATCAGCCACGTGAGTAGTGCATGATAGCCACGTGATCAGTGCATGATCAGTCACGTGATCAGTGCATGATCAGTCACGTGATCAGTGCATGATCAGTCACGTGATCAGTGCATGATCAGCCACGTGATCAGTGCATGATCAGTCACGTGATCAGTGCATGATCAGCCACGTGATCAGTGCATGATCAGTCACGTGATCAGTGCATGATATAGACGTGATCAGTGCATGATCAGTCACGTGATCAGTGCATGATAGCCACGTGATCAGTGCATGATCAGTCACGTGATCAGTGCATGATCAGTCACGTGATCAGTACATGGTAGCTACATGATCAGTGCATGATCAGCCACGTGATCAGTGCATGATAGCCACGTGATCAGTGCATGATAGTCACGTGATCAGTGCATGATCAGTCACGTGATCAGTGCATGATCAGCCACGTGATCAGTGCATGATCAGCCACGTGATCAGTGCATGATAGCCACGTGATCAGTGCATGATCAGTCACGTGATCAGTGCATGATCAGGCACGTGATCAGTGCATGATCAGCCACGTGATCAGTGCATGATAGCCACGTGATCAGTGCATGATCAGTCACGTGATCAGTGCATGATCAGTCACGTGACCAGTGCATGGTAGCTACATGATCAGTGCATGATCAGCCACGTGATCAGTGCATGATAGCCACGTGATCAGTGCATGATCAGTCACGTGATCAGTGCATGATCAGTCATGTGATCAGTGCATGATCAGGCACGTGATCAGTGTATGATCAGCCACGTGATCAGTGCATGATAGCCACGTGATCAGTGCATGATCAGTCACGTGATCAGTGCATGATCAGTCACGTGATCAGTGCATGATCAGCCACGTGATCAGTGCATGATCAGCCACGTGATCAGTGCATGATCAATTACGTGATCAGTGCATGATCAGTCACGTGATCAGTGCATGGTAGCTACGTGATCAGTGCATGATCAGCCACGTGAGCAGTGCATGATAGCCACGTGATCAGTGCATGATCAGTCACGTGATCAGTGCATGATCAGTCACGTGATCAGTGCATGATCAGTCACGTGATCAGTGCATGATCAGCACGTGATCAGTGCATGATCAGTCACGTGATCAGTGCATGGCCACGTGATCAGTGCATGATCAGCCACGTGATCAGTGCATGATAGCACGTGATCAGTGCATGATCAGCCACGTGATCAGTGCATGATCAGTCACGTGATAGTGCATGATCAGCCACGTGATCAGTGCATGATATCCACGTGATCAGTGCATGATAGCCACGTGATCAGTGCATGATCAGCCACGTGATCAGTGCATGATAGCCACGTGATCAGTGCATGATCAGTCACGTGATCATGTGTGATCAGCCACGTGATCAGTGCATGATCAGCCACGTGATCAGTGCATGATCAATTACGTGATCAGTGCATGATCAGTCACGTGATCAGTACATGGTAGCTACGTGATCAGTGCATGATCAGCCACGTGATCAGTGCATGATAGCCACGTGATCAGTGCATGATCAGTCACGTGATCAGTGCATGATCAGTCACGTGATCAGTGCATGATCAGCCACGTGATCAGTGCATGATCAGTCACGTGATCAGTGCATGATAGCCACGTGATCAGTGCATGACAGCCACGTGATCAGTGCATGATAGCCACGTGATCAGTGCATGATCAGTCACGTGATCAGTGCATGATCAGCCACGTGATCAGTGCATGATGCCACGTGATCAGTGCATGATCAGTCACGTGATCAGTGCATGATCAGCCACGTGATCAGTGCATGATCAGCCACGTGATCAGTGCATGATAGCCACGTGATCAGTGCATGATCAGTCACGTGATCAGTACATGATCAGTCACGTGAACAGTGCATGATCATTTACGTGATCAGTGCATGATCAGTCACGTGACCAGTATATGGTAGCTACGTGATCATTCCATGACGAGCCACGTGAGCAGTGCATGATAGCCACGTGATGTGTGCATGATGAGTTACGTGAGCAGAGTATGATCAGCCACGTGATCAGTGCATGAGTGCCACGTGATCAGTGCATGATATGTCACGTGACAGGTGTGTGATCAGCCACGTGAACAGTGCATGTTCAGCCACGTGATCAGTGCATGATAGCCACGTGATCAGTGCATGATCAGTTACGTGAGCAGTGTATGATCAGCCACGTGATCAGTGCATGGTCAGACACGTGAACAGTGTATGATCAGCCACGTGATCAGTGCATGATATCCAAGTGATCAGTGCATGATCATCACGTGATCAGTGTATGATCAGCCACGTGAACAGTGCATGCTCAGTCACGTGATCAGGGCCTGCTGAGCTGCGTGATTACTGTCTGCTCATCTGCTTGACAATTGCCAGCTGAGCTGCACGATTCCTGCCTGTCATCTGCTTGACAATTGCCAGCTGTGCTGCGTAATTCCTGCCTGCTCAGCTGCTTGATTATTGCCAGCTGAGCAGCATGATTCCTCACAGCTGAGTTCCATGATTATTGCCTGCTGACTGTTTGATTCGTGCCTACTCAGCTCTTTGTTTATTGCCTCCAGAGGCACATGATCAGTGTATGATAGCAAACATGATCAGTGCATGATCAGTCACATGATCAGCGCCATTAAGTCACGTGATCACTACATGATAGTCATGTGATCAGTCCATGCTCAGTCACGGTATCAGTGCATGATCAGCCACGTGATCAGTGCATGATCAGCCAGGTGATCAGTGCATGATAGCTATGTGATCAGTGCATGATCAGTCACGTGATCAGTGCATGATCAGGCAGGTGATCAGTGCATGATCAGTCACGTGATCAGTGCATGATCAGTCACGTGATCAGTGCATGATCAGTCACGTGATCAGTGCATGATCAGCCACGTGATCAGTGCATGATCAGCCACGTGATCAGTGCATGATCAGTCACGTGATCAGTGCATGATCAGTCACGTGACCAGTACATGGTAGCTACGTGATCATTGCATGATCAGCCACGTGAGCAGTGCATGATAGCCACGTGATCAGTGCATGATCAGTCACGTGATCAGTGCATGATCAGTCACGTGATCAGTGCATGATCAGTCACGTGATCAGTGCATGATCAATTACGTGATCAGTGCATGATCAGTCACGTGATCAGTACATGGTAGCTACGTGATCATTGCATGATCAGCCACGTGATCAGTGCATGATAGCCACGTGATCAGTGCATGATCAGTCACATGATCAGTGCATGATCATCCACGTGATCAGTGCATGATCAGTCACGTGATCAGTGCATGATATAGACGTGATCAGTGCATGATCAGTCACGTGATCAGTGCATGATCAGCCACGTGATCAGTGCATGATAGCCAGTTGATGAGTGCATGATAGCCAGTGATCAGTGCATGATCAGTCACGTGATCAGTGCATGATCAGCCACGTGATCAGTGCATGATAGCCACTGATCAGTGCATGATCAGCCACGTGATCAGTGCATGATCAGTCACGTGATCAGTGCATGATCAGCCACGTGATCAGTGCATGATCAGCCACGTGATCAGTGCATGATCAGCCACGTGATCAGTGCATGATCAGCCACGTGATCAGTGCATGATCAGTCACGTGATCAGTGTATGATCAGCCACGTGATCAGTGCATGATAGCCACGTGATCAGTGCATGATCAGTCACGTGATCAGTGTATGATCAGCCACGTGAACAGTGCATGCTCAGTCACGTGATCTGGGCCTGCTGAGCTGCGTGATTACTGTCTGCTCATCTGCTTGACAATTGCCAGCTGAGCTGCACGATTCCTGCCTGTCATCTGCTTGACAATTGCCAGCTGTGCTGCGTAATTCCTGCCTGCTCAGCTGCTTGATTATTGCCAGCTGAGCAGCATGATTCCTCACACCTGAGTTCCATGATTATTGCCTGCTGACTGTTTGATTCGTGCCTACTCAGCTCTTTGTTTATTGCCTCCAGAGGCACATGATCAGTGTATGATAGCAAACATGATCAGCGCATGATCAGTCACATGATCAGCGCCATTAAGTCACGTGATCACTACATGATAGTCATGTGATCAGTCCATGCTCAGTCACGGTATCAGTGCATGATCAGCCACGTGATCAGTGCATGATCAGCCACGTGATCAGTGCATGATAGCCACGTGATCAGTGCATGATCAGTCACGTGATCAGTGCATGATCAGGCACGTGATCAGTGCATGATCAGCCACGTGATCAGTGCATGATAGCCACGTGATCAGTGCATGATCAGTCACCTGATGGGTGTATGATCAGTCACGTGACCAGTACATGGTAGCTACATGATCATTGCATGATCAGCCACGTGAGTAGTGCATGATAGCCACGTGATCAGTGCATGATCAGTCACGTGATCAGTGCATGATCAGTCACGTGATCAGTGCATGATCAGTCACGTGATCAGTGCATGATCAGCCACGTGATCAGTGCATGATCAGTCACGTGATCAGTGCATGATCATCCACGTGATCAGTGCATGATCAGTCATGTGATCAGTGCATGATATAGACGTGATCAGTGCATGATCAGTCACGTGATCAGTGCATGATAGCCACGTGATCAGTGCATGATCAGTCACGTGATCAGTGCATGATCAGTCACGTGATCAGTACATGTAGCTACATGATCAGTGCATGATCAGCCACGTGATCAGTGCATGATAGCCACGTGATCAGTGCATGATAGTCACGTGATCAGTGCATGATCAGTCACGTATCAGTGCATGATCAGCCACGTGATCAGTGCATGATCAGCCACGTGATCAGTGCATGATAGCTACGTGATCAGTGCATGATCAGTCACGTGATCAGTGCATGATCAGGCACGTGATCAGTGCATGATCAGCCACGTGATCAGTGCATGATAGCCACGTGATCAGTGCATGATCAGTCACGTGATCAGTGTATGATCAGTCACTGACAGTGCATGGTAGCTACATGATCAGTGCATGATCAGCCACGTGATCAGTGCATGATAGCCACGTGATCAGTGCATGATCAGTCACGTGATCAGTGCATGATCAGTCATGTGATCAGTGCATGATCAGGCACGTGATCAGTGCATGATCAGCCACGTGATCAGTGCATGATAGCCACGTGATCAGTGCATGATCAGTCACGTGATCAGTGCATGATCAGTCACGTGATCAGTGCATGATCAGCCACGTGATCAGTGCATGATCAGCCACGTGATCAGTGCATGATCAATTACGTGATCAGTGCATGATCAGTCACGTGATCAGTGCATGGTAGCTACGTGATCAGTGCATGATCAGCCACGTGATCAGTGCATGATAGCCACGTGATCAGTGCATGATCAGTCACGTGATCAGTGCATGATCAGTCACGTGATCAGTGCATGATCAGTCACGTGATCAGTGCATGATCAGCCACGTGATCAGTGCATGATCAGTCACGTGATCAGTACATGGTAGCTACGTGATCATTGCATGATCAGCGTGATCAGTGCATGATAGCCACGTGATCAGTGCATGATAGCCACGTGATCAGTGCATGATCAGTCATGTGATCGTGTGTGATCAGCCACGTGATCAGTGCATGATAGCCACGTGATCAGTGCATGATAGCCACGTGATCAGTGCATGATAGCCACGTGATCAGTGCATGAGCCACGTGATCAGTGCATGATCAGTCACGTGATACATGTGTGATCAGCCACGTGATCAGTGCATGATGAGCCACGTGATCAGTGCATGATCAATTACGTGATCAGTGCATGATCAGTCACGTGACCAGTACATGGTTGCTACGTGATCGTTGCATGATCAGCCACGTGAGCAGAGCATGATAGCCACGTGATCAGTGCATGATCAGTCACGTGATCAGTACATGATCAGTCACGTGAACAGTGCATGATCATTTACGTGATCTGTGCATGATCAGTCACGTGACCAGTATATGGTAGCTACGTGATCATTCCATGACGAGCCACGTGAGCAGTGCATGATAGCCACGTGATGTGTGCATGATCAGTTACGTGAGCAGAGTATGATCAGCCACGTGATCAGTGCATGAGTGCCACGTGATCAGTGCATGATATGTCACGTGACAGGTGTGTGATCAGCCACGTGAACAGTGCATGTTCAGCCACGTGATCAGTGCATGATAGCCACGTGATCAGTGCATGATCAGTTACGTGAGCAGTGTATGATCAGCCACGTGATCAGTGCATGGTCAGACACGTGAACAGTGTATGATCAGCCACGTGATCAGTGCATGATATCCAAGTGATCAGTGCATGATCATCACGTGATCAGTGTATGATCAGCCACGTGAACAGTGCATGCTCAGTCACGTGATCAGGGCCTGCTGAGCTGCGTGATTACTGTCTGCTCATCTGCTTGACAATTGCCAGCTGAGCTGCACGATTCCTGCCTGTCATCTGCTTGACAATTGCCAGCTGTGCTGCGTAATTCCTGCCTGCTCAGCTGCTTGATTATTGCCAGCTGAGCAGCATGATTCCTCACAGCTGAGTTCCATGATTATTGCCTGCTGACTGTATATTCGTGCCTACTCAGCTCTTTGTTTATTGCCTCCAGAGGCACATGATCAGTGTATGATAGCAAACATGATCAGTGCATGATCAGTCACATGATCAGCGCCATTAAGTCACGTGATCACTACATGATAGTCATGTGATCAGTCCATGCTCAGTCACGGTATCAGTGCATGATCAGCCACGTGATCAGTGCATGATCAGCCACGTGATCAGTTCATGATAGCCATGTGATCAGTGCATGATCAGTCACGTGATCAGTGCATGATCAGGCAGGTGATCAGTGCATGATCAGTCACGTGATCAGTGCATGATCAGTCACGTGATCAGTGCATGATCAGTCACGTGATCAGTGCATGATCAGCCACGTGATCAGTGCATGATCAGCCACGTGATCAGTGCATGATCAGTCACGTGATCAGTGCATGATCAGTCACGTGACCAGTATATGGTAGCTACGTGATCAGTGCATGATCAGCCACGTGATCAGTGCATGATAGCCACGTGATCAGTGCATGATCAGTCACGTGATCAGTGCATGATCACTCACGTGATCAGTGCATGATCAGTCACGTGATCAGTGCATGATCAATTACGTGATCAGTGCATGATCAGTCACGTGACCAGTACATGGTAGCTACGTGATCATTGCATGATCAGCCACGTGAGCAGTGCATGATAGCCACGTGATCAGTGCATGATCAGTCACATGATCAGTGCATGATCATCCACGTGATCAGTGCATGATCAGTCATGTGATCAGTGCATGATATAGACGTGATCAGTGCATGATCAGTCACGTGATCAGTGCATGATCAGCCACGTGATCAGTGCATGATAGCCAGTGATGAGTGCATGATAGCCAGTGATCAGTGCATGATCAGTCACGTGATCAGTGCATGATCAGCCACGTGATCAGTGCATGATAGCCACGTGATCAGTGCATGATCAGCCACGTGATCAGTGCATGATCAGTTACGTGAGCAGTGTATGATCAGCCACGTGATCAGTGCATGGTCAGACACGTGAACAGTGTATGATCAGCCACGTGATCAGTGCATGATAGCCACGTGATCAGTGCATGATCAGTCACGTGATCAGTGTATGATCAGCCACGTGAACAGTGCATGCTCAGTCACGTGATCTGGGCCTGCTGAGCTGCGTGATTACTGTCTGCTCATCTGCTTGACAATTGCCAGCTGAGCTGCACGATTCCTGCCTGTCATCTGCTTGACAATTGCCAGCTGTGCTGCGTAATTCCTGCCTGCTCAGCTGCTTGATTATTGCCAGCTGAGCAGCATGATTCCTCACCTGAGTTCCATGATTATTGCCTGCTGACTGTTTGATTCGTGCCTACTCAGCTCTTTGTTTATTGCCTCCAGAGGCACATGATCAGTGTATGATAGCAAACATGATCAGCGCATGATCAGTCACATGATCAGCGCCATTAAGTCACGTGATCACTACATGATAGTCATGTGATCAGTCCATGCTCAGTCACGGTATCAGTGCATGATCAGCCACGTGATCAGTGCATGATCAGCCACGTGATCAGTTCATGATAGCCACGTGATCAGTGCATGATCAGTCACGTGATCAGTGCATGACCAGGCACGTGATCAGTGCATGATCAGCCACGTGATCAGTGCATGATAGCCACGTGATCAGTGCATGATCAGTCACCTGATGGGTGTATGATCAGTCACGTGACAGTACATGGTAGCTACATGATCATTGCATGATCAGCCACGTGAGTAGTGCATGATAGCCACGTGATCAGTGCATGATCAGTCACGTGATCAGTGCATGATCAGTCACGTGAACAGTGCATGATAAGTCACGTGATCAGTGCATGATCATTACGTGATCAGTGCATGATCAGTCACGTGATCAGTACATGTAGCTACGTGATCAGTGCATGATCAGCCACGTGATCAGTGCATGATAGCCACGTGATCAGTGCATGATCAGTCACGTGATCAGTGCATGATCATCCACGTGATCAGTGCATGATCAGTCACGTGATCAGTGCATGATATAGACGTGATCAGTGCATGATCAGTCACGTGATCAGTGCATGATCAGCCACGTGATCAGTGCATGATAGCCAGTGATCAGTGCATGATAGCCAGTGATCAGTGCATGATCAGTCACGTGATCAGTGCATGATCAGCCACGTGATCAGTGCATGATAGCCACGTGATCAGTGCATGATCAGCCACGTGATCAGTGCATGATCAGTCACGTGATCAGTGCATGATCAGCCACGTGATCAGTGCATGATCAGACACGTGATCAGTGCATGATCAGCCACGTGATCAGTGCATGATAGCCACGTGATCAGTGCATGATCAGTTACGTGATCAGTGTATGATCAGCCACGTGATCAGTGCATGATAGCCACGTGATCAGTGCATGATCAGTCACGTGATCAGTGTATGATCAGCCACGTGAACAGTGCATGCTCAGTCACGTGATCTGGGCCTGCTGAGCTGCGTGATTACTGTCTGCTCATCTGCTTGACAATTGCCAGCTGAGCTGCACGATTCCTGCCTGTCATCTGCTTGACAATTGCCAGCTGTGCTGCGTAATTCCTGCCTGCTCAGCTGCTTGATTATTGCCAGCTGAGCAGCATGATTCCTCACACCTGAGTTCCATGATTATTGCCTGCTGACTGTTTGATTCGTGCCTACTCAGCTCTTTGTTTATTGCCTCCAGAGGCACATGATCAGTGTATGATAGCAAACATGATCAGCGCATGATCAGTCACATGATCAGCGCCATTAAGTCACGTGATCACTACATGATAGTCATGTGATCAGTCCATGCTCAGTCACGGTATCAGTGCATGATCAGCCACGTGATCAGTGCATGATCAGCCACGTGATCAGTGCATGATCAGCCACGTGATCAGTGCATGATCAGTCACGTGATCAGTGCATGATCAGGCACGTGATCAGTGCATGATCAGCCACGTGATCAGTGCATGATAGCCACGTGATCAGTGCATGATCAGTCACCTGATGGGTGTATGATCAGTCACGTGACCAGTACATGGTAGCTACATGATCATTGCATGATCAGCCACGTGAGTAGTGCATGATAGCCACGTGATCAGTGCATGATCAGTCACGTGATCAGTGCATGATCAGTCACGTGATCAGTGCATGATCAGTCACGTGATCAGTGCATGATCAGCCACGTGATCAGTGCATGATCAGTCACGTGATCAGTGCATGATCAGCCACGTGATCAGTGCATGATCAGTCACGTGATCAGTGCATGATATAGACGTGATCAGTGCATGATCAGTCACGTGATCAGTGCATGATAGCCACGTGATCAGTGCATGATCAGTCACGTGATCAGTGCATGATCAGTCACGTGATCAGTGCATGATAGCTACGTGATCAGTGCATGATCAGCCACGTGATCAGTGCATGATAGCCACGTGATCAGTGCATGATCAGTCACGTGATCAGTGCATGATCAGTCACGTGATCAGTGCATGATCAGCCACGTGATCAGTGCATGATCAGCCACGTGATCAGTGCATGATAGCCACGTGATCAGTGCATGATCAGTCACGTGATCAGTGCATGATCAGCCACGTGATCAGTGCATGATCAGCCACGTGATCAGTGCATGATAGCCACGTGATCAGTGCATGATCATCACGTGATCAGTGCATGATCAGTCACGTGACCAGTGCATGTAGCTACGTGATCAGTGCATGATCAGCCACGTGATCAGTGCATGATAGCCACGTGATCAGTGCATGATCAGTCACGTGATCAGTGCATGATCAGTCACGTGATCAGTGCATGATCAGCCACGTGATCAGTGCATGATCAGCCACGTGATCAGTGCATGATAGCCACGTGATCAGTGCATGATCAGTCACGTGATCAGTGCATGATCAGCCACGTGATCAGTGCATGATCAGTCACGTGATCAGTGCATGATATAGACGTGATCAGTGCATGATCAGTCACGTGATCAGTGCATGATCAGCCACGTGATCAGTGCATGATAGCCAGTGATCAGTGCATGATAGCCAGTGATCAGTGCATGATCAGTCACGTGATCAGTGCATGATCAGCCACGTGATCAGTGCATGATAGCCACTGATCAGTGCATGATCAGCCACGTGATCAGTGCATGATCAGTCACGTGATCAGTGCATGATCAGCCACGTGATCAGTGCATGATCAGTCACGTGATCAGTGCATGATCAGCCACGTGATCAGTGCATGATAGCCACGTGATCAGTGCATGATCAGCCACGTGATCAGTGCATGATCAGCCACGTGATCAGTGCATGATCAGTTACGTGATCAGTGCATGATCAGTCACGTGATCAGTGTATGATAGCTACGTGATCAGTGCATGATCAGCCACGTGATCAGTGCATGATAGCCACGTGATCAGTGCATGATCAGTCACGTGATCAGTGCATGATCAGTCACGTGATCAGTGCATGATCAGTCACGTGTGCATGATGATCAGTGATCAGTGCATGATCAGTCACGTGATCAGTGCATGATAGCTACGTGATCATTGCATGATCAGCCACGTGATCAGTGCATGATAGCCACGTGATCAGTGCATGATCAGCCACGTGATCAGTGCATGATCAGTCACGTGATCGTGTGTGATCAGCCACGTGATCAGTGCATGATAGCCACGTGATCAGTGCATGATAGCCACGTGATCAGTGCATGATCAGTCACGTGATCATGTGTGATCAGCCACGTGATCAGTGCATGATGAGCCACGTGATCAGTGCATGATCAATTACGTGATCAGTGCATGATCAGTCACGTGACCAGTACATGGTTGCTACGTGATCATTGCATGATCAGCCACGTGAGCAGTGCATGATAGCCACGTGATCAGTGCATGATCAGTCACATGATCAGTGCATGATCATCCACGTGATCAGTGCATGATCAGTCATGTGATCAGTGCATGATATAGACGTGATCAGTGCATGATCAGTCACGTGATCAGTGCATGATCAGCCACGTGATCAGTGCATGATAGCCAGTTAATGAGTGCATGATAGCCAGTGATCAGTGCATGATCAGTCACGTGATCAGTGTATGATCAGCCACGTGATCAGTGCATGATCAGCCACGTGATCAGTGCATGATCAGCCACGTGATCAGTGCATGATCAGTTACGTGAGCAGTGTATGATCAGCCACGTGATCAGTGCATGGTCAGACACGTGAACAGTGTATGATCAGCCACGTGATCAGTGCATGATAGCCACGTGATCAGTGCATGATCAGTCACGTGATCAGTGTATGATCAGCCACGTGAACAGTGCATGCTCAGTCACGTGATCTGGGCCTGCTGAGCTGCGTGATTACTGTCTGCTCATCTGCTTGACAATTGCCAGCTGAGCTGCACGATTCCTGCCTGTCATCTGCTTGACAATTATCAGCTGTGCTGCGTAATTCCTGCCTGCTCAGCTGCTTGATTATTGCCAGCTGAGCAGCATGATTCCTCACACCTGAGTTCCATGATTATTGCCTGCTGACTGTTTGATTCGTGCCTACTCAGCTCTTTGTTTATTGCCTCCAGAGGCACATGATCAGTGTATGATAGCAAACATGATCAGCGCATGATCAGTCACATGATCAGCGCCATTAAGTCACGTGATCACTACATGATAGTCATGTGATCAGTCCATGCTCAGTCACGGTATCAGTGCATGATCAGCCACGTGATCAGTGCATGATCAGCCACGTGATCAGTTCATGATAGCTATGTGATCAGTTGCATTTGTCACGTGATCAGTGCATGACCAGGCAGGTGATCAGTGCATGATCAGCCACGTGATCAGTGCATGATAGCCACGTGATCAGTGCATGATCAGTCACCTGATGGGTGTATGATCAGTCACGTGACCAGTACATGGTAGCTACATGATCATTGCATGATCAGCCACGTGAGTAGTGCATGATAGCCACGTGATCAGTGCATGATCAGTCACGTGATCAGTGCATGATCAGTCACGTGAACAGTGCATGATAAGTCACGTGATCAGTGCATGATCAGCCACGTGATCAGTGCATGATCAGTCACGTGATCAGTGCATGATCATCCACGTGATCAGTGCATGATCAGTCATGTGATCAGTGCATGATATAGACGTGATCAGTGCATGATCAGTCACGTGATCAGTGCATGATAGCCACGTGATCAGTGCATGATCAGTCACGTGATCAGTGCATGATCAGTCACGTGATCAGTACATGGTAGCTACATGATCAGTGCATGATCAGCCACGTGATCAGTGCATGATAGCCACGTGATCAGTGCATGATAGTCATGTGATCAGTGCATGATCAGTCACGTATCAGTGCATGATCAGCCACGTGATCAGTGCATGATCAGCCACGTGATCAGTGCATGATAGCTACGTGATCAGTGCATGATCAGTCACGTGATCAGTGCATGATCAGGCACGTGATCAGTGCATGATCAGCCACGTGATCAGTGCATGATAGCCACGTGATCAGTGCATGATCAGTCACGTGATCAGTGTATGATCAGTCACTGACCAGTACATGGTAGCTACATGATCATTGCATGATCAGCCACGTGAGTAGTGCATGATAGCCACGTGATCAGTGCATGATCAGTCACGTGATCAGTGCATGATCAGTCATGTGATCAGTGCATGATCAGGCACGTGATCAGTGTATGATCAGCCACGTGATCAGTGCATGATAGCCACGTGATCAGTGCATGATCAGTCACGTGATCAGTGCATGATCAGTCACGTGATCAGTGCATGATCAGCCACGTGATCAGTGCATGATCAGCCACATGATCAGTGCATGATCAATTACGTGATCAGTGCATGATCAGTCACGTGACCAGTATATGGTAGCTAGGTGATCATTGCATGATCAGCCACATGATCAGTGCATGATAGCCACGTGATCAGTGCATGATCAGTCACGTGATCAGTGCATGATCACTCACGTGATCAGTGCATGATCAGTCACGTGATCAGTGCATGATCAGCCACGTGATCAGTGCATGATCAGTCACGTGACCAGTACATGATAGCTACGTGATCATTGCATGATCAGCGTGATCAGTGCATGATAGCCACGTGATCAGTGCATGATAGCCACGTGATCAGTGCATGATCAGTCATGTGATACGTGTGTGATCAGCCACGTGATCAGTGCATGATATCCACGTGATCAGTGCATGATAGCCACGTGATCAGTGCATGATAGCCACGTGATCAGTGCATGATCAGTCACGTGATACATGTGTGATCAGCCACGTGATCAGTGCATGATGAGCCACGTGATCAGTGCATGATCAATTACGTGATCAGTGCATGATCAGTCACGTGACCAGTACATGGTTGCTACGTGATCGTTGCATGATCAGCCACGTGAGCAGTGCATGATAGCCACGTGATCAGTGCATGATCAGTCACGTGATCAGTACATGATCAGTCACGTGAACAGTGCATGATCATTTACGTGATCTGTGCATGATCAGTCACGTGACCAGTATATGGTAGCTATGTGATCATTCCATGACGAGCCACGTGAGCAGTGCATGATAGCCACGTGATGTGTGCATGATGAGTTACGTGAGCAGAGTATGATCAGCCACGTGATCAGTGCATGAGTGCCACGTGATCAGTGCATGATATGTCACGTGACAGGTGTGTGATCAGCCACGTGAACAGTGCATGTTCAGCCACGTGATCAGTGCATGATAGCCACGTGATCAGTGCATGATCAGTTACGTGAGCAGTGTATGATCAGCCACGTGATCAGTGCATGGTCAGACACGTGAACAGTGTATGATCAGCCACGTGATCAGTGCATGATATCCAAGTGATCAGTGCATGATCATCACGTGATCAGTGTATGATCAGCCACGTGAACAGTGCATGCTCAGTCACGTGATCAGGGCCTGCTGAGCTGCGTGATTACTGTCTGCTCATCTGCTTGACAATTGCCAGCTGAGCTGCACGATTCCTGCCTGTCATCTGCTTGACAATTGCCAGCTGTGCTGCGTAATTCCTGCCTGCTCAGCTGCTTGATTATTGCCAGCTGAGCAGCATGATTCCTCACAGCTGAGTTCCATGATTATTGCCTGCTGACTGTTTGATTCGTGCCTACTCAGCTCTTTGTTTATTGCCTCCAGAGGCACATGATCAGTGTATGATAGCAAACATGATCAGTGCATGATCAGTCACATGATCAGCGCCATTAAGTCACGTGATCACTACATGATAGTCATGTGATCAGTCCATGCTCAGTCACGGTATCAGTGCATGATCAGCCACGTGATCAGTGCATGATCAGCCAGGTGATCAGTTCATGATAGCTATGTGATCAGTGCATGATTTGTCACGTGATCAGTGCATGATCAGGCAGGTGATCAGTGCATGATCAGCCACGTGATCAGTGCATGATCAGTCACCTGATGGGTGTATGATCAGTCACGTGACCGGTACATGGTAGCTACATGATCATTGCATGATCAGCCACGTGAGTAGTGCATGATAGCCACGTGATCAGTGCATGATCAGTCACGTGATCAGTGCATGATCAGCCATGTGATCAGTGCATGATCAGTCACGTGATCAGTGCATGATCAGCCACGTGATCAGTGCATGATCAGTCACGTGATCAGTGCATGATCAGTCACGTGATCAGTGCATGATCAGCCACGTGATCAGTGCATGATCAGCCACGTGATCAGTGCATGATCATTACGTGATCAGTGCATGATCAGTCACGTGATCAGTATATGGTAGCTACGTGATCATTGCATGATCAGCCACGTGAGCAGTGCATGATAGCCACGTGATCAGTGCATGATCAGTCACGTGATCAGTGCATGATCACTCACGTGATCAGTGCATGATCAGTCACGTGATCAGTGCATGATCAATTACGTGATCAGTGCATGATCAGTCACGTGACCAGTACATGGTAGCTACGTGATCATTGCATGATCAGCCACGTGATCAGTGCATGATAGCCACGTGATCAGTGCATGATCAGTCACATGATCAGTATGATCATCCGGGTGATCAGTGCATGGGCAGTCATGTGATCAGTGCATGATATAGACGTGATCAGTGCATGATCAGTCACGTGATCAGTGTATGATCAGCCACGTGATCAGTGCATGATAGCCAGTGATGAGTGCATGATAGCCAGTGATCAGTGCATGATCAGTCACGTGATCAGTGTATGATCAGCCACGTGATCAGTGCATGATAGCCACTGATCAGTGCATGATCAGCCACGTGATCAGTGCATGATCAGTTACGTGAGCAGTGTATGATCAGCCACGTGATCAGTGCATGGTCAGACACGTGAACAGTGTATGATCAGCCACGTGATCAGTGCATGATAGCCACGTGATCAGTGCATGATCAGTCACGTGATCAGTGTATGATCAGCCACGTGAACAGTGCATGCTCAGTCACGTGATCTGGGCCTGCTGAGCTGCGTGATTACTGTCTGCTCATCTGCTTGACAATTGCCAGCTGAGCTGCACGATTCCTGCCTGTCATCTGCTTGACAATTATCAGCTGTGCTGCGTAATTCCTGCCTGCTCAGCTGCTTGATTATTGCCAGCTGAGCAGCATGATTCCTCACACCTGAGTTCCATGATTATTGCCTGCTGACTGTTTGATTCGTGCCTACTCAGCTCTTTGTTTATTGCCTCCAGAGGCACATGATCAGTGTATGATAGCAAACATGATCAGCGCATGATCAGTCACATGATCAGCGCCATTAAGTCACGTGATCACTACATGATAGTCATGTGATCAGTCCATGCTCAGTCACGGTATCAGTGCATGATCAGCCACGTGATCAGTGCATGATCTGTCACATGATTAGTGTATGATCATCCACGTGATCAGTGCATGGGCAGTCATGTGATCAGTGCATGATATAGACGTGATCAGTGCATGATCAGTCACGTGATCAGTGCATGATAGCCACGTGATCAGTGCATGATCAGTCACCTGATGGGTGTATGATCATTCACGTGACCTGTACATGGTAGCTACATGATCATTGCATGATCAGCCACGTGAGTAGTGCATGATAGCCACGTGATCAGTGCATGATCAGTCACGTGATCAGTGCATGATCAGTCACGTATCAGTGCATGATCAGCCACGTGATCAGTGCATGATCAGCCACGTGATCAGTGCATGATAGCCACGTGATCAGTGCATGATCAGTCACGTGATCAGTGCATGATCAGGCACGTGATCAGTGCATGATCAGCCACGTGATCAGTGCATGATAGCCACGTGATCAGTGCATGATCAGTCACGTGATCAGTGTATGATCAGTCACGTGACCAGTACATGGTAGCTACATGATCATTGCATGATCAGCCACGTGATCAGTGCATGATAGCCACGTGATCAGTGCATGATCAGTCACGTGATCAGTGCATGATCAGTCATGTGATCAGTGCATGATCAGGCACGTGATCAGTGTATGATCAGCCACGTGATCAGTGCATGATAGCCACGTGATCAGTGCATGATCAGTCACGTGATCAGTGCATGATCAGTCACGTGATCAGTGCATGATCAGCCACGTGATCAGTGCATGATCAGCCACGTGATCAGTGCATGATCTACGTGATCAGTGCATGATCAGTCACGTGACCAGTATATGGTAGCTACGTGATCAGTGCATGATCAGCCACGTGATCAGTGCATGATAGCCACGTGATCAGTGCATGATCAGTCACGTGATCAGTGCATGATCACTCACGTGATCAGTGCATGATCAGTCACGTGATCAGTGCATGATCAATTACGTGATCAGTGCATGATCAGTCACGTGACCAGTACATGGTAGCTACGTGATCATTGCATGATCAGCCACGTGATCAGTGCATGATAGCCACGTGATCAGTGCATGATAGCCACGTGATCAGTGCATGATCAGTCATGTGATACGTGTGTGATCAGCCACGTGATCAGTGCATGATATCCACGTGATCAGTGCATGATAGCCACGTGATCAGTGCATGAGAGCCACGTGATCAGTGCATGATCAGTCACGTGATACATGTGTGATCAGCCACGTGATCAGTGCATGATGAGCCACGTGATCAGTGCATGATCAATTACGTGATCAGTGCATGATCAGTCACGTGACCAGTACATGGTTGCTACGTGATCGTTGCATGATCAGCCACGTGAGCAGTGCATGATAGCCACGTGATCAGTGCATGATCAGTCACGTGATCAGTACATGATCAGTCACGTGAACAGTGCATGATCATTTACGTGATCAGTGCATGATCAGTCACGTGACCAGTATATGGTAGCTACGTGATCATTCCATGACGAGCCACGTGAGCAGTGCATGATAGCCACGTGATGTGTGCATGATGAGTTACGTGAGCAGAGTATGATCAGCCACGTGATCAGTGCATGAGTGCCACGTGATCAGTGCATGATATGTCACGTGACAGGTGTGTGATCAGCCACGTGAACAGTGCATGTTCAGCCACGTGATCAGTGCATGATAGCCACGTGATCAGTGCATGATCAGTTACGTGAGCAGTGTATGATCAGCCACGTGATCAGTGCATGGTCAGACACGTGAACAGTGTATGATCAGCCACGTGATCAGTGCATGATATCCAAGTGATCAGTGCATGATCATCACGTGATCAGTGTATGATCAGCCACGTGAACAGTGCATGCTCAGTCACGTGATCAGGGCCTGCTGAGCTGCGTGATTACTGTCTGCTCATCTGCTTGACAATTGCCAGCTGAGCTGCACGATTCCTGCCTGTCATCTGCTTGACAATTGCCAGCTGTGCTGCGTAATTCCTGCCTGCTCAGCTGCTTGATTATTGCCAGCTGAGCAGCATGATTCCTCACACCTGAGTTCCATGATTATTGCCTGCTGACTGTTTGATTCGTGCCTACTCAGCTCTTTGTTTATTGCCTCCAGAGGCACATGATCAGTGTATGATAGCAAACATGATCAGTGCATGATCAGTCACATGATCAGCGCCATTAAGTCACGTGATCACTACATGATAGTCATGTGATCAGTCCATGCTCAGTCACGGTATCAGTGCATGATCAGCCACGTGATCAGTGCATGATCAGCCACGTGATCAGTTCATGATAGCCATGTGATCAGTGCATGATTTGTCACGTGATCAGTGCATGATCAGGCACGTGATCAGTGCATGATCAGCCACGTGATCAGTGCATGATCAGTCACTGATGGGTGTATGATCAGTCACGTGACCAGTACATGGTAGCTACATGATCATTGCATGATCAGCCACGTGAGTAGTGCATGATAGCCACGTGATCAGTGCATGATCAGTCACGTGATCAGTGCATGATCAGCTATGTGATCAGTGCATGATCAGTCACGTGATCAGTGCATGATCAGCCACGTGATCAGTGCATGATCAGTCACGTGATCAGTGCATGATCAGTCACGTGATCAGTGCATGATCAGCCACGTGATCAGTGCATGATCAGCCACGTGATCAGTGCATGATCAACGTGATCAGTGCATGATCAGTCACGTGATCAGTATATGGTAGCTACGTGATCATTGCATGATCAGCCACATGATCAGTGCATGATAGCCACGTGATCAGTGCATGATCAGTCACGTGATCAGTGCATGATCAGTCACGTGATCAGTGCATGATAAGTCACGTGATCAGTGCATGATCAATTACGTGATCAGTGCATGATCAGTCACGTGACCAGTACATGGTAGCTACGTGATCATTGCATGATCAGCCACGTGATCAGTGCATGATAGCCACGTGATCAGTGCATGATCAGTCACATGATCAGTGTATGATCATCCGGGTGATCAGTGCATGCAGTCATGTGATCAGTGCATGATATAGACGTGATCAGTGCATGATCAGTCGTGATCAGTGCATGATCAGCCACGTGATCAGTGCATGATAGCCAGTGATGAGTGCATGATAGCCAGTGATCAGTGCATGATCAGTCACGTGATCAGTGCATGATCAGCCACGTGATCAGTGCATGATAGCCACGTGATCAGTGCATGATCAGCCACGTGATCAGTGCATGATCAGTTACGTGAGCAGTGTATGATCAGCCACGTGATCAGTGCATGGTCAGACACGTGAACAGTGTATGATCAGCCACGTGATCAGTGCATGATAGCCACGTGATCAGTGCATGATCAGTCACGTGATCAGTGTATGATCAGCCACGTGAACAGTGCATGCTCAGTCACGTGATCTGGGCCTGCTGAGCTGCGTGATTACTGTCTGCTCATCTGCTTGACAATTGCCAGCTGAGCTGCACGATTCCTGCCTGTCATCTGCTTGACAATTATCAGCTGTGCTGCGTAATTCCTGCCTGCTCAGCTGCTTGATTATTGCCAGCTGAGCAGCATGATTCCTCACACCTGAGTTCCATGATTATTGCCTGCTGACTGTTTGATTCGTGCCTACTCAGCTCTTTGTTTATTGCCTCCAGAGGCACATGATCAGTGTATGATAGCAAACATGATCAGCGCATGATCAGTCACATGATCAGCGCCATTAAGTCACGTGATCACTACATGATAGTCATGTGATCAGTCCATGCTCAGTCACGGTATCAGTGCATGATCAGCCACGTGATCAGTGCATGATCTGTCACATGATTAGTGTATGATCATCCACGTGATCAGTGCATGGGCAGTCATGTGATCAGTGCATGATATAGACGTGATCAGTGCATGATCAGTCACGTGATCAGTGCATGATAGCCACGTGATCAGTGCATGATCAGTCACCTGATGGGTGTATGATCATTCACGTGACCTGTACATGGTAGCTACATGATCATTGCATGATCAGCCACGTGAGTAGTGCATGATAGCCACGTGATCAGTGCATGATCAGTCACGTGATCAGTGCATGATCAGTCACGTATCAGTGCATGATCAGCCACGTGATCAGTGCATGATCAGCCACGTGATCAGTGCATGATAGCCACGTGATCAGTGCATGATCAGTCACGTGATCAGTGCATGATCAGGCACGTGATCAGTGCATGATCAGCCACGTGATCAGTGCATGATAGCCACGTGATCAGTGCATGATCAGTCACGTGATCAGTGTATGATCAGTCACTGACCAGTACATGGTAGCTACATGATCATTGCATGATCAGCCACGTGATAGTGCATGATAGCCACGTGATCAGTGCATGATCAGTCATGTGATCAGTGCATGATCAGTCACGTGATCAGTGCATGATCAGCCACGTGATCAGTGCATGATAGCCACGTGATCAGTGCATGATCAGTCACGTGATCAGTGCATGATCAGTCACGTGATCAGTGCATGATCAGCCACGTGATCAGTGCATGATCAGCCACGTGATCAGTGCATGATCAATTACGTGATCAGTGCATGATCAGTCACGTGATCAGTGCATGGTAGCTACGTGATCAGTGCATGATCAGCCACGTGATCAGTGCATGATAGCCACGTGATCAGTGCATGATCAGTCACGTGATCAGTGCATGATCAGTCACGTGATCAGTGCATGATCAGTCACGTGATCAGTGCATGATCAGCCACGTGATCAGTGCATGATCAGTCACGTGACCAGTACATGATAGCTACGTGATCATTGCATGATCAGCCACGTGATCAGTGCATGATAGCCACGTGATCAGTGCATGATAGCCACGTGATCAGTGCATGATCAGTCATGTGATCGTGTGTGATCAGCCACGTGATCAGTGCATGATATCCACGTGATCAGTGCATGATAGCCACGTGATCAGTGCATGATAGCCACGTGATCAGTGCATGATCAGTCACGTGATACATGTGTGATCAGCCACGTGATCAGTGCATGATGAGCCACGTGATCAGTGCAGGATCAATTACGTGATCAGTGCATGATCAGTCACGTGACCAGTACATGGTTGCTACGTGATCGTTGCATGATCAGCCACGTGAGCAGTGCATGATAGCCACGTGATCAGTGCATGATCAGTCACGTGATCAGTACATGATCAGTCACGTGAACAGTGCATGATCATTTACGTGATCTGTGCATGATCAGTCACGTGACCAGTATATGGTAGCTATGTGATCATTCCATGACGAGCCACGTGAGCAGTGCATGATAGCCACGTGATGTGTGCATGATGAGTTACGTGAGCAGAGTATGATCAGCCACGTGATCAGTGCATGAGTGCCACGTGATCAGTGCATGATATGTCACGTGACAGGTGTGTGATCAGCCACGTGAACAGTGCATGTTCAGCCACGTGATCAGTGCATGATAGCCACGTGATCAGTGCATGATCAGTTACGTGAGCAGTGTATGATCAGCCACGTGATCAGTGCATGGTCAGACACGTGAACAGTGTATGATCAGCCACGTGATCAGTGCATGATATCCAAGTGATCAGTGCATGATCATCACGTGATCAGTGTATGATCAGCCACGTGAACAGTGCATGCTCAGTCACGTGATCAGGGCCTGCTGAGCTGCGTGATTACTGTCTGCTCATCTGCTTGACAATTGCCAGCTGAGCTGCACGATTCCTGCCTGTCATCTGCTTGACAATTGCCAGCTGTGCTGCGTAATTCCTGCCTGCTCAGCTGCTTGATTATTGCCAGCTGAGCAGCATGATTCCTCACAGCTGAGTTCCATGATTATTGCCTGCTGACTGTATGATTCGTGCCTACTCAGCTCTTTGTTTATTGCCTCCAGAGGCACATGATCAGTGTATGATAGCAAACATGATCAGTGCATGATCAGTCACATGATCAGCGCCATTAAGTCACGTGATCACTACATGATAGTCATGTGATCAGTCCATGCTCAGTCACGGTATCAGTGCATGATCAGCCACGTGATCAGTGCATGATCAGCCAGGTGATCAGTTCATGATAGCTATGTGATCAGTGCATGATTTGTCACGTGATCTGTGCATGATCAGGCAGGTGATCAGTGCATGATCAGCCACGTGATCAGTGCATGATCAGTCACCTGATGGGTGTATGATCAGTCACGTGACCAGTACATGGTAGCTACATGATCATTGCATGATCAGCCACGTGAGTAGTGCATGATAGCCACGTGATCAGTGCATGATCAGTCACGTGATCAGTGCATGATCAGCATGTGATCAGTGCATGATCAGTCACGTGATCAGTGCATGATCAGCCACGTGATCAGTGCATGATCAGCCACGTGATCAGTGCATGATCAGTCACGTGATCAGTGCATGATCAGTCACGTGATCAGTGCATGATCAGCCACGTGATCAGTGCATGATCAGCCACGTGATCAGTGCATGATCAATTACGTGATCAGTGCATGATCAGTCACGTGATCAGTACATGGTAGCTACGTGATCATTGCATGATCAGCCACGTGATCAGTGCATGATAGCCACGTGATCAGTGCATGATCAGTCACGTGATCAGTGCATGATCAGTCACGTGATCAGTGCATGATCAGTCACGTGATCAGTGCATGATCAATTACGTGATCAGTGCATGATCAGTCACGTGACCAGTACATGGTAGCTACGTGATCATTGCATGATCAGCCACGTGAGCAGTGCATGATAGCCACGTGATCAGTGCATGATCAGTCACATGATCAGTGTATGATCATCCACGTGATCAGTGCATGATCAGTCACGTGATCAGTGCATGATATAGACGTGATCAGTGCATGATCAGTCACGTGATCAGTGTATGATCAGCCACGTGATCAGTGCATGATAGCCAGTTAATGAGTGCATGATAGCCAGTGATCAGTGCATGATCAGTCACGTGATCAGTGTATGATCAGCCACGTGATCAGTGCATGATAGCCACGTGATCAGTGCATGATCAGCCACGTGATCAGTGCATGATCAGTTACGTGAGCAGTGTATGATCAGCCACGTGATCAGTGCATGGTCAGACACGTGAACAGTGTATGATCAGCCACGTGATCAGTGCATGATAGCCACGTGATCAGTGCATGATCAGTCACGTGATCAGTGTATGATCAGCCACGTGAACAGTGCATGCTCAGTCACGTGATCTGGGCCTGCTGAGCTGCGTGATTACTGTCTGCTCATCTGCTTGACAATTGCCAGCTGAGCTGCACGATTCCTGCCTGTCATCTGCTTGACAATTGCCAGCTGTGCTGCGTAATTCCTGCCTGCTCAGCTGCTTGATTATTGCCAGCTGAGCAGCATGATTCCTCACACCTGAGTTCCATGATTATTGCCTGCTGACTGTTTGATTCGTGCCTACTCAGCTCTTTGTTTATTGCCTCCAGAGGCACATGATCAGTGTATGATAGCAAACATGATCAGCGCATGATCAGTCACATGATCAGCGCCATTAAGTCACGTGATCACTACATGATAGTCATGTGATCAGTCCATGCTCAGTCACGGTATCAGTGCATGATCAGCCACGTGATCAGTGCATGATCTGTCACATGATTAGTGTATGATCATCCACGTGATCAGTGCATGGGCAGTCATGTGATCAGTGCATGATATAGACGTGATCAGTGCATGATCAGTCTCGTGATCAGTGCATGATAGCCACGTGATCAGTGCATGATCAGTCACCTGATGGGTGTATGATCATTCACGTGACCTGTACATGGTAGCTACATGATCATTGCATGATCAGCCACGTGAGTAGTGCATGATAGCCACGTGATCAGTGCATGATCAGTCACGTGATCAGTGCATGATCAGTCACGGTATCAGTGCATGATCAGCCACGTGATCAGTGCATGATCAGCCACGTGATCAGTGCATGATAGCCACGTGATCAGTGCATGATCAGTCACGTGATCAGTGCATGATCAGGCACGTGATCAGTGCATGATCAGCCACGTGATCAGTGCATGATAGCCACGTGATCAGTGCATGATCAGTCACGTGATCAGTGTATGATCAGTCACTGACCAGTACATGGTAGCTACATGATCATTGCATGATCAGCCACGTGATAGTGCATGATAGCCACGTGATCAGTGCATGATCAGTCACGTGATCAGTGCATGATCAGTCATGTGATCAGTGCATGATCAGGCACGTGATCAGTGCATGATCAGCCACGTGATCAGTGCATGATAGCCACGTGATCAGTGCATGATCAGTCACGTGATCAGTGCATGATCAGTCACGTGATCAGTGCATGATCAGCCACGTGATCAGTGCATGATCAGCCACGTGATCAGTGCATGATCAATTACGTGATCAGTGCATGATCAGTCACGTGACCAGTGCATGGTAGCTACGTGATCAGTGCATGATCAGCCACGTGATCAGTGCATGATAGCCACGTGATCAGTGCATGATCAGTCACGTGATCAGTGCATGATCACCACGTGATCAGTGCATGATCAGTCACGTGATCAGTGCATGATCAGTTACGTGATCAGTGCATGATCAGTCACGTGATCAGTACATGGTAGCTACGTGATCATTGCATGATCAGCCACGTGATCAGTGCATGATAGCCACGTGATCAGTGCATGATAGCCACGTGATCAGTGCATGATCAGTCATGTGATACGTGTGTGATCAGCCACGTGATCAGTGCATGATATCCACGTGATCAGTGCATGATAGCCACGTGATCAGTGCATGAGAGCCACGTGATCAGTGCATGATCAGTCACGTGATACATGTGTGATCAGCCACGTGATCAGTGCATGATGAGCCACGTGATCAGTGCATGATCAATTACGTGATCAGTGCATGATCAGTCACGTGACCAGTACATGGTTGCTACGTGATCGTTGCATGATCAGCCACGTGAGCAGTGCATGATAGCCACGTGATCAGTGCATGATCAGTCACGTGATCAGTACATGATCAGTCACGTGAACAGTGCATGATCATTTACGTGATCTGTGCATGATCAGTCACGTGACCAGTATATGGTAGCTACGTGATCATTCCATGACGAGCCACGTGAGCAGTGCATGATAGCCACGTGATGTGTGCATGATGAGTTACGTGAGCAGAGTATGATCAGCCACGTGATCAGTGCATGAGTGCCACGTGATCAGTGCATGATATGTCACGTGACAGGTGTGTGATCAGCCACGTGAACAGTGCATGTTCAGCCACGTGATCAGTGCATGATAGCCACGTGATCAGTGCATGATCAGTTACGTGAGCAGTGTATGATCAGCCACGTGATCAGTGCATGGTCAGACACGTGAACAGTGTATGATCAGCCACGTGATCAGTGCATGATATCCAAGTGATCAGTGCATGATCATCACGTGATCAGTGTATGATCAGCCACGTGAACAGTGCATGCTCAGTCACGTGATCAGGGCCTGCTGAGCTGCGTGATTACTGTCTGCTCATCTGCTTGACAATTGCCAGCTGAGCTGCACGATTCCTGCCTGTCATCTGCTTGACAATTGCCAGCTGTGCTGCGTAATTCCTGCCTGCTCAGCTGCTTGATTATTGCCAGCTGAGCAGCATGATTCCTCACAGCTGAGTTCCATGATTATTGCCTGCTGACTGTTTGATTCGTGCCTACTCAGCTCTTTGTTTATTGCCTCCAGAGGCACATGATCAGTGTATGATAGCAAACATGATCAGTGCATGATCAGTCACATGATCAGCGCCATTAAGTCACGTGATCACTACATGATAGTCATGTGATCAGTCCATGCTCAGTCACGGTATCAGTGCATGATCAGCCACGTGATCAGTGCATGATCAGCCAGGTGATCAGTTCATGATAGCTATGTGATCAGTGCATGATTTGTCACGTGATCAGTGCATGATCAGGCAGGTGATCAGTGCATGATCAGCCACGTGATCAGTGCATGATCAGTCACCTGATGGGTGTATGATCAGTCACGTGACCAGTACATGGTAGCTACATGATCATTGCATGATCAGCCACGTGAGTAGTGCATGATAGCCACGTGATCAGTGCATGATCAGCCACGTGATCAGTGCATGATCAGCATGTGATCAGTGCATGATCAGTCACGTGATCAGTGCATGATCAGCCACGTGATCAGTGCATGATCAGCCACGTGATCAGTGCATGATCAGTCACGTGATCAGTGCATGATCAGTCACGTGATCAGTGCATGATCAGCCACGTGATCAGTGCATGATCAGCCACGTGATCAGTGCATGATCAATTACGTGATCAGTGCATGATCAGTCACGTGACCAGTATATGGTAGCTACGTGATCATTGCATGATCAGCCACGTGATCAGTGCATGATAGCCACGTGATCAGTGCATGATCAGTCACGTGATCAGTGCATGATCACTCACGTGATCAGTGCATGATCAGTCACGTGATCAGTGCATGATCATTACGTGATCAGTGCATGATCAGTCACGTGACCAGTACATGATAGCTACGTGATCATTGCATGATCAGCCACGTGATCAGTGCATGATAGCCACGTGATCAGTGCATGATCAGTCACATGATCAGTGTATGATCATCCACGTGATCAGTGCATGATCAGTCACGTGATCAGTGCATGATATAGACGTGATCAGTGCATGATCAGTCACGTGATCAGTGCATGATCAGCCACGTGATCAGTGCATGATAGCCAGTGAATGAGTGCATGATAGCCAGTGATCAGTGCATGATCAGTCACGTGATCAGTGTATGATCAGCCACGTGATCAGTGCATGATAGCCACTGATCAGTGCATGATCAGCCACGTGATCAGTGCATGATCAGTTACGTGAGCAGTGTATGATCAGCCACGTGATCAGTGCATGGTCAGACACGTGAACAGTGTATGATCAGCCACGTGATCAGTGCATGATAGCCACGTGATCAGTGCATGATCAGTCACGTGATCAGTGTATGATCAGCCACGTGAACAGTGCATGCTCAGTCACGTGATCTGGGCCTGCTGAGCTGCGTGATTACTGTCTGCTCATCTGCTTGACAATTGCCAGCTGAGCTGCACGATTCCTGCCTGTCATCTGCTTGACAATTGCCAGCTGTGCTGCGTAATTCCTGCCTGCTCAGCTGCTTGATTATTGCCAGCTGAGCAGCATGATTCCTCACACCTGAGTTCCATGATTATTGCCTGCTGACTGTTTGATTCGTGCCTACTCAGCTCTTTGTTTATTGCCTCCAGAGGCACATGATCAGTGTATGATAGCAAACATGATCAGCGCATGATCAGTCACATGATCAGCGCCATTAAGTCACGTGATCACTACATGATAGTCATGTGATCAGTCCATGCTCAGTCACGGTATCAGTGCATGATCAGCCACGTGATCAGTGCATGATCTGTCACATGATTAGTGTATGATCATCCACGTGATCAGTGCATGGGCAGTCATGTGATCAGTGCATGATATAGACGTGATCAGTGCATGATCAGTCTCGTGATCAGTGCATGATAGCCACGTGATCAGTGCATGATCAGTCACCTGATGGGTGTATGATCATTCACGTGACCTGTACATGGTAGCTACATGATCATTGCATGATCAGCCACGTGAGTAGTGCATGATAGCCACGTGATCACTGCATGATCAGTCACGTGATCAGTGCATGATCAGTCACGTATCAGTGCATGATCAGCCACGTGATCAGTGCATGATCAGCCACGTGATCAGTGCATGATAGCACGTGATCAGTGCATGATCAGTCACGTGATCAGTGCATGATCAGGCACGTGATCAGTGCATGATCAGCCACGTGATCAGTGCATGATAGCCACGTGATCAGTGCATGATCAGTCACCTGATCAGTGTATGATCAGTCACTGACCAGTACATGGTAGCTACATGATCATTGCATGATCAGCCACGTGATCAGTGCATGATAGCCACGTGATCAGTGCATGATCAGTCACGTGATCAGTGCATGATCAGTCATGTGATCAGTGCATGATCAGGCACGTGATCAGTGCATGATCAGCCACGTGATCAGTGCATGATAGCCACGTGATCAGTGCATGATCAGTCACGTGATCAGTGCATGATCAGTCACGTGATCAGTGCATGATCAGCCACGTGATCAGTGCATGATCAGCCACGTGATCAGTGCATGATCAATTACGTGATCAGTGCATGATCAGTCACGTGACCAGTATATGGTAGCTAGGTGATCAGTGCATGATCAGCCACATGATCAGTGCATGATAGCCACGTGATCAGTGCATGATCAGTCACGTGATCAGTGCATGATCACTCACGTGATCAGTGCATGATCAGTCACGTGATCAGTGCATGATCAATTACGTGATCAGTGCATGATCAGTCACGTGACCAGTACATGGTATACGTGATCATTGCATGATCAGCCACGTGATCAGTGCATGATAGCCACGTGATCAGTGCATGATAGCCACGTGATCAGTGCATGATCAGTCATGTGATACGTGTGTGATCAGCCACGTGATCAGTGCATGATATCCACGTGATCAGTGCATGATAGCCACGTGATCAGTGCATGAGAGCCACGTGATCAGTGCATGATCAGTCACGTGATACATGTGTGATCAGCCACGTGATCAGTGCATGATGAGCCACGTGATCAGTGCAGGATCAATTACGTGATCAGTGCATGATCAGTCACGTGACCAGTACATGGTTGCTACGTGATCGTTGCATGATCAGCCACGTGAGCAGTGCATGATAGCCACGTGATCAGTGCATGATCAGTCACGTGATCAGTACATGATCAGTCACGTGAACAGTGCATGATCATTTACGTGATCTGTGCATGATCAGTCACGTGACCAGTATATGGTAGCTACGTGATCATTCCATGACGAGCCACGTGAGCAGTGCATGATAGCCACGTGATGTGTGCATGATGAGTTACGTGAGCAGAGTATGATCAGCCACGTGATCAGTGCATGAGTGCCACGTGATCAGTGCATGATATGTCACGTGACAGGTGTGTGATCAGCCACGTGAACAGTGCATGTTCAGCCACGTGATCAGTGCATGATAGCCACGTGATCAGTGCATGATCAGTTACGTGAGCAGTGTATGATCAGCCACGTGATCAGTGCATGGTCAGACACGTGAACAGTGTATGATCAGCCACGTGATCAGTGCATGATATCCACGTGATCAGTGCATGATCAGTCACGTGATCAGTGTATGATCAGCCACGTGAACAGTGCATGCTCAGTCACGTGATCAGGGCCTGCTGAGCTGCGTGATTACTGTCTGCTCATCTGCTTGACAATTGCCAGCTGAGCTGCACGATTCCTGCCTGTCATCTGCTTGACAATTGCCAGCTGTGCTGCGTAATTCCTGCCTGCTCAGCTGCTTGATTATTGCCAGCTGAGCAGCATGATTCCTCACACCTGAGTTCCATGATTATTGCCTGCTGACTGTTTGATTCGTGCCTACTCAGCTCTTTGTTTATTGCCTCCAGAGGCACATGATCAGTGTATGATAGCAAACATGATCAGCGCATGATCAGTCACATGATCAGCGCCATTAAGTCACGTGATCACTACATGATAGTCATGTGATCAGTCCATGCTCAGTCACGGTATCAGTGCATGATCAGCCACGTGATCAGTGCATGATCAGCCAGGTGATCAGTTCATGATAGCTATGTGATCAGTGCATGATTTGTCACGTGATCAGTGCATGACCAGGCAGGTGATCAGTGCATGATCAGCCACGTGATCAGTGCATGATAGCCACGTGATCAGTGCATGATCAGTCACCTGATGGGTGTATGATCAGTCACGTGACCAGTACATGGTAGCTACATGATCATTGCATGATCAGCCACGTGAGTAGTGCATGATAGCCACGTGATCAGTGCATGATCAGTCACGTGATCAGTGCATGATCAGTCACGTGAACAGTGCATGATAAGTCACGTGATCAGTGCATGATCAATTCGTGATCAGTGCATGATCAGTCACGTGATCAGTACATGGTAGCTACGTGATCAGTGCATGATCAGCCACGTGATCAGTGCATGATAGCCACGTGATCAGTGCATGATCAGTCACATGATCAGTGTATGATCATCCACGTGATCAGTGCATGATCAGTCATGTGATCAGTGCATGATATAGACGTGATCAGTGCATGATCAGTCTCGTGATCAGTGCATGATCAGCCACGTGATCAGTGCATGATAGCCAGTTAATCAGTGCATGATAGCCAGTGATCAGTGCATGATCAGTCACGTGATCAGTGCATGATCAGCCACGTGATCAGTGCATGATAGCCACTGATCAGTGCATGATCAGCCACGTGATCAGTGCATGATCAGTCACGTGATCAGTGCATGATCAGCCACGTGATCAGTGCATGATCAGACACGTGATCAGTGTATGATCAGCCACGTGATCAGTGCATGATAGCCACGTGATCAGTGCATGATCAGTCACGTGATCAGTGCATGATCAGCCACGTGATCAGTGCATGATAGCCACGTGATCAGTGCATGATCAGCCACGTGAACAGTGCATGCTCAGTCACGTGATCTGGGCCTGCTGAGCTGCGTGATTACGTCTGCTCATCTGCTTGACAATTGCCAGCTGAGCTGCACGATTCCTGCCTGTCATCTGCTTGACAATTATCAGCTGTGCTGCGTAATTCCTGCCTGCTCAGCTGCTTGATTATTGCCAGCTGAGCAGCATGATTCCTCACACCTGAGTTCCATGATTATTGCCTGCTGACTGTTTGATTCGTGCCTACTCAGCTCTTTGTTTATTGCCTCCAGAGGCACATGATCAGTGTATGATAGCAAACATGATCAGTGCATGATCAGTCACATGATCAGCGCCATTAAGTCACGTGATCACTACATGATAGTCATGTGATCAGTCCATGCTCAGTCACGGTATCAGTGCATGATCAGCCACGTGATCAGTGCATGATCAGCCACGTGATCAGTGCATGATAGCCACGTGATCAGTGCATGATCAGTCACGTGATCAGTGCATGACCAGGCAGGTGATCAGTGCATGATCAGCCACGTGATCAGTGCATGATAGCCACGTGATCAGTGCATGATCAGTCACCTGATGGGTGTATGATCAGTCACGTGACCAGTACATGGTAGCTACATGATCATTGCATGATCAGCCACGTGAGTAGTGCATGATAGCCACGTGATCAGTGCATGATCAGTCACGTGATCAGTGCATGATCACTCACGTGAACAGTGCATGATCAGTCACGTGATCAGTGCATGATCAGCCACGTGATCAGTGCATGATCAGTCACATGATCAGTGCATGATCATCCACGTGATCAGTGCATGATCAGTCATGTGATCAGTGCATATAGACGTGATCAGTGCATGATCAGTCACGTGATCAGTGCATGATAGCCACGTGATCAGTGCATGATCAGTCACCTGATGTGTATGATCAGTCACGTGATCAGTACATGGTAGCTACATGATCATTGCATGATCAGCCACGTGATAGTGCATGATAGCCACGTGATCAGTGCATGATAGTCACGTGATCAGTGCATGATCAGTCACGTGATCAGTGCATGATCAGCCACGTGATCAGTGCATGATCAGCCACGTGATCAGTGCATGATAGCCACGTGATCAGTGCATGATCAGTCACGTGATCAGTGCATGATCAGGCACGTGATCAGTGCATGATCAGCCACGTGATCAGTGCATGATCAGTCACGTGATCAGTGCATGATCAGTCACTGATCAGTGTACATGATAGCTACGTGATCAGTGCATGATCAGCCACGTGATCAGTGCATGATAGCCACGTGATCAGTGCATGATCAGTCACGTGATCAGTGCATGATCAGTCATGTGATCAGTGCATGATCAGGCACGTGATCAGTGCATGATCAGCCACGTGATCAGTGCATGATAGCCACGTGATCAGTGCATGATCAGTCACGTGATCAGTGCATGATCAGTCACGTGATCAGTGCATGATAGCCACGTGATCAGTGCATGATCAGTGATCAGTGCATGATCAGCCACGTGATCAGTGCATGATAGCCACGTGATCAGTGCATGATAGCCACGTGATCAGTGCATGATAGCCACGTGATCAGTGCATGATCAGTCACGTGATACATGTGTGATCAGCCACGTGATCAGTGCATGATGAGCCACGTGATCAGTGCATGATCAATTACGTGATCAGTGCATGATCAGTCACGTGACCAGTACATGGTTGCTACGTGATCATTGCATGATCAGCCACGTGAGCAGTGCATGATAGCCACGTGATCAGTGCATGATCAGTCACGTGATCAGTACATGATCAGTCACGTGAACAGTGCATGATCATTTACGTGATCTGTGCATGATCAGTCACGTGACCAGTATATGGTAGCTATGTGATCATTCCATGACGAGCCACGTGAGCAGTGCATGATAGCCACGTGATGTGTGCATGATGAGTTACGTGAGCAGAGTATGATCAGCCACGTGATCAGTGCATGAGTGCCACGTGATCAGTGCATGATATGTCACGTGACAGGTGTGTGATCAGCCACGTGAACAGTGCATGTTCAGCCACGTGATCAGTGCATGATAGCCACGTGATCAGTGCATGATCAGTTACGTGAGCAGTGTATGATCAGCCACGTGATCAGTGCATGGTCAGACACGTGAACAGTGTATGATCAGCCACGTGATCAGTGCATGATATCCAAGTGATCAGTGCATGATCATCACGTGATCAGTGTATGATCAGCCACGTGAACAGTGCATGCTCAGTCACGTGATCAGGGCCTGCTGAGCTGCGTGATTACTGTCTGCTCATCTGCTTGACAATTGCCAGCTGAGCTGCACGATTCCTGCCTGTCATCTGCTTGACAATTGACAGCTGTGCTGCGTAATTCCTGCCTGCTCAGCTGCTTGATTATTGCCAGCTGAGCAGCATGATTCCTCACAGCTGAGTTCCATGATTATTGCCTGCTGACTGTATGATTCGTGCCTACTCAGCTCTTTGTTTATTGCCTCCAGAGGCACATGATCAGTGTATGATAGCAAACATGATCAGTGCATGATCAGTCACATGATCAGAGCCATTAAGTCACGTGATCACTACATGATAGTCATGTGATCAGTCCATGCTCAGTCACGGTATCAGTGCATGATCAGCCACGTGATCAGTGCATGATCAGCCAGGTGATCAGTTCATGATAGCTATGTGATCAGTGCATGATTTGTCACGTGATCAGTGCATGATCAGGCAGGTGATCAGTGCATGATCAGTCACGTGATCAGTGCATGATCAGTCACGTGATCAGTGCATGATCAGTCACGTGATCAGTGCATGATCAGCCACGTGATCAGTGCATGATCAGCCACATGATCAGTGCATGATCAATCACGTGATCAGTGCATGATCAGTCACGTGACCAGTACATGGTAGCTACGTGATCATTGCATGATCAGCCACGTGAGCAGTGCATGATCAGTCACGTGATCAGTGCATGATCAGTCACGTGATCAGTGCATGATCAGTCACGTGATCAGTGCATGATAAGTCACCTGATCAGTGCATGATCAATTACGTGATCAGTGCATGATCACTCACGTGACCAGTACATGGTAGCTACGTGATCATTGCGTGATCAGCCGCGTGATCAGTGCATGATAGCCACGTGATCAGTGCATGATCAGTCGCATGATCAGTGTATGATCATCCACGTGATCAGTGCATGGGCAGTCATGTGATCAGTGCATGATATAGACGTGATCAGTGCATGATCAGTCACGTGATCAGTGTATGATCAACCACGTGATCAGTGCATGATAGCCAGTTAATGAGTGCATGATAGCCAGATGATCAGTGCATGATCAGTCACGTGATCAGTGCATGATCAGCCAAGTGATCAGTGCATGATAGCCACTGATCAGTGCATGATCAGCCACGTGATCAGTGCATGATCAGTTACGTGAGCAGTGTATGATCAGCCACGTGATCAGTGCATGGTCAGACACGTGAACAGTGTATGATCAGCCACGTGATCAGTGCATGATAGCCACGTGATCAGTGCATGATCAGTCACGTGAGCAGTGTATGATCAGCCACGTGAACAGTGCATGCTCAGTCACGTGATCTGGGCCTGCTGAGCTGCGTGATTACCGTCTGCTCATCTGCTTGACAATTGCCAGCTGAGCTGCACGATTCCTGCCTGTCATCTGCTTGACAATTATCAGCTGTGCTGCGTAATTCCTGCCTGCTCAGCTGCTTGATTATTGCCAGCTGAGCAGCATGATTCCTCACACCTGAGTTCCATGATTATTGCCTGCTGACTGTTTGATTCGTGCCTACTCAGCTCTTTGTTTATTGCCTCCAGAGGCACATGATCAGTGTATGATAGCAAACATGATCAGCGCATGATCAGTCACATGATCAGCGCCATTAAGTCACGTGATCACTACATGATAGTCATGTGATCAGTCCATGCTCAGTCACGGTATCAGTGCATGATCAGCCACGTGATCAGTGCATGATCAGCCAGGTGATCAGTTCATGATAGCTATGTGATCAGTGCATGATTTGTCACGTGATCTGTGCATGACCAGGCAGGTGATCAGTGTATGATCAGCCACGTGATCAGTGCATGATAGCCACGTGATCAGTGCATGATCAGTCACCTGATGGGTGTATGATCAGTCACTGACCGGTACATGGTAGCTACATGATCATTGCATGATCAGCCACGTGAGTAGTGCATGATAGCCACGTGATCAGTGCATGATCAGTCACGTGATCAGTGCATGATCAGTCATGTAATCAGTGCATGATCAGGCACGTGATCAGTGCATGATCAGCCACGTGATCAGTGCATGATAGCCACGTGATCAGTGCATGATCAGTCACGTGATCAGTGCATGATCAGTCACGTGATCAGTGCATGATCAGCCACGTGATCAGTGCATGATCAGCCACGTGATCAGTGCATGATCAGTCACGTGATCAGTGCATGATCAGTCACGTGACCAGTACATGGTAGCTACGTGATCATTGCATGATCAGCCACGTGATCAGTGCATGATAGCCACGTGATCAGTGCATGATCAGTCACGTGATCAGTGCATGATCAGTCACGTGATCAGTGCATGATCAGTCACTGATCAGTGCATGATAGCTACGTGATCAGTGCATGATCAGCCACGTGATCAGTGCATGATAGCCACGTGATCAGTGCATGATCAGTCACGTGATCAGTGCATGATCAGTCACGTGATCAGTGCATGATCAGCCACGTGATCAGTGCATGATCAGCCACGTGATCAGTGCATGATAGCCACGTGATCAGTGCATGATCAGTCACGTGATCAGTGCATGATCAGTCACGTGATCAGTGCATGATAGCCACGTGATCAGTGCATGATCAGCACGTGATCAGTGCATGATCAGCCACGTGATCAGTGCATGATAGCCACGTGATCAGTGCATGATAGCCACGTGATCAGTGCATGAGAGCCACGTGATCAGTGCATGATCAGTCACGTGATACATGTGTGATCAGCCACGTGATCAGTGCATGATGAGCCACGTGATCAGTGCATGATCAATTACGTGATCAGTGCATGATCAGTCACGTGACCAGTACATGGTTGCTACGTGATCATTGCATGATCAGCCACGTGAGCAGAGCATGATAGCCACGTGATCAGTGCATGATCAGTCACGTGATCAGTACATGATCAGTCACGTGAACAGTGCATGATCATTTACGTGATCTGTGCATGATCAGTCACGTGACCAGTATATGGTAGCTATGTGATCATTCCATGACGAGCCACGTGAGCAGTGCATGATAGCCACGTGATGTGTGCATGATGAGTTACGTGAGCAGAGTATGATCAGCCACGTGATCAGTGCATGAGTGCCACGTGATCAGTGCATGATATGTCACGTGACAGGTGTGTGATCAGCCACGTGAACAGTGCATGTTCAGCCACGTGATCAGTGCATGATAGCCACGTGATCAGTGCATGATCAGTTACGTGAGCAGTGTATGATCAGCCACGTGATCAGTGCATGGTCAGACACGTGAACAGTGTATGATCAGCCACGTGATCAGTGCATGATATCCAAGTGATCAGTGCATGATCATCACGTGATCAGTGTATGATCAGCCACGTGAACAGTGCATGCTCAGTCACGTGATCAGGGCCTGCTGAGCTGCGTGATTACTGTCTGCTCATCTGCTTGACAATTGCCAGCTGAGCTGCACGATTCCTGCCTGTCATCTGCTTGACAATTGCCAGCTGTGCTGCGTAATTCCTGCCTGCTCAGCTGCTTGATTATTGCCAGCTGAGCAGCATGATTCCTCACAGCTGAGTTCCATGATTATTGCCTGCTGACTGTATGATTCGTGCCTACTCAGCTCTTTGTTTATTGCCTCCAGAGGCACATGATCAGTGTATGATAGCAAACATGATCAGTGCATGATCAGTCACATGATCAGCGCCATTAAGTCACGTGATCACTACATGATAGTCATGTGATCAGTCCATGCTCAGTCACGGTATCAGTGCATGATCAGCCACGTGATCAGTGCATGATCAGCCAGGTGATCAGTTCATGATAGCTATGTGATCAGTTCATGATTTGTCACGTGATCTGTGCATGACCAGGCAGGTGATCAGTGCATGATCAGTCACGTGATCAGTGCATGATCAGTCACGTGATCAGTGCATGATCAGTCACGTGATCAGTGCATGATCAGCCACGTGATCAGTGCATGATCAGCCACATGATCAGTGCATGATCAGCCACGTGATCAGTGCATGATCAGTCACGTGACCAGTATATGGTAGCTAGGTGATCATTGCATGATCAGCCACATGAGCCGTGCATGATAGCCACGTGATCAGTGCATGATCAGTCACGTGATCAGTGCATGATCACTCACGTGATCAGTGCATGATAAGTCACCTGATCAGTGCATGATCAATTACGTGATCAGTGCATGATCAGTCACGTGACCAGTACATGGTAGCTACGTGATCATTGCATGATCAGCCACGTGAGCAGTGCATGATAGCCACGTGATCAGTGCATGATCAGTCACATGATCAGTGTATGATCATCCGGGTGATCAGTGCATGATCAGTCATGTGATCAGTGCATGATATAGACGTGATCAGTGCATGATCAGTCACGTGATCAGTGCATGATCAGCCACGTGATCAGTGCATGATAGCCAGTTAATGAGTGCACGATAGCCAGATGATCAGTGCATGATCAGTCACGTGATCAGTGTATGATCAGCCACGTGATCAGTGCATGATAGCCACTGATCAGTGCATGATCAGCCACGTGATCAGTGCATGATCAGTTACGTGAGCAGTGTATGATCAGCCACGTGATCAGTGCATGGTCAGACACGTGAACAGTGTATGATCAGCCACGTGATCAGTGCATGATAGCCACGTGATCAGTGCATGATCAGTCACGTGATCAGTGTATGATCAGCCACGTGAACAGTGCATGCTCAGTCACGTGATCTGGGCCTGCTGAGCTGCGTGATTACTGTCTGCTCATCTGCTTGACAATTGCCAGCTGAGCTGCACGATTCCTGCCTGTCATCTGCTTGACAATTATCAGCTGTGCTGCGTAATTCCTGCCTGCTCAGCTGCTTGATTATTGCCAGCTGAGCAGCATGATTCCTCACACCTGAGTTCCATGATTATTGCCTGCTGACTGTTTGATTCGTGCCTACTCAGCTCTTTGTTTATTGCCTCCAGAGGCACATGATCAGTGTATGATAGCAAACATGATCAGCGCATGATCAGTCACATGATCAGCGCCATTAAGTCACGTGATCACTACATGATAGTCATGTGATCAGTCCATGCTCAGTCACGGTATCAGTGCATGATCAGCCACGTGATCAGTGCATGATCAGCCACGTGATCAGTTCATGATAGCCATGTGATCAGTGCATGATTTGTCACGTGATCAGTGCATGACCAGGCAGGTGATCAGTGCATGATCAGCCACGTGATCAGTGCATGATAGCCACGTGATCAGTGCATGATCAGTCACCTGATGGGTGTATGATCAGTCACGTGACCAGTACATGGTAGCTACATGATCATTGCATGATCAGCCACGTGAGTAGTGCATGATAGCCACGTGATCAGTGCATGATCAGTCACGTGATCAGTGCATGATCAGTCACGTGACCAGTACATGGTAGCTACGTGATCAGTGCATGATCAGCCACGTGATCAGTGCATGATAGCCACGTGATCAGTGCATGATCAGCCACGTGATCAGTGCATGATCAGCCACGTGATCAGTGCATGATCAGTCACGTGATCAGTGCATGATCAGGCACGTGATCAGTGCATGATCAGCCACGTGATCAGTGCATGATAGCCACGTGATCAGTGCATGATCAGTCACGTGATCAGTGCATGATCAGTCACGTGACAGTACATGGTAGCTACGTGATCAGTGCATGATCAGCCACGTGATCAGTGCATGATAGCCACGTGATCAGTGCATGATCAGTCACGTGATCAGTGCATGATCAGTCACGTGATCAGTGCATGATCAGTCACGTGATCAGTGCATGATCAGCCACGTGATCAGTGCATGATCAGTCACATGATCAGTGTATGATCAGCCACGTGATCAGTGCATGACAGTCACGTGATCAGTGCATGATATAGACGTGATCAGTGCATGATCAGTCACGTGATCAGTGCATGATAGCCACGTGATCAGTGCATGATCAGTCACCTGATCAGTGCATGATCAGTCACGTGACCAGTACATGGTAGCTACATGATCAGTGCATGATCAGCCACGTGATCAGTGCATGATAGCCACGTGATCAGTGCATGATCAGTCATGTGATCAGTGCATGATCAGTCACGTATCAGTGCATGATCAGCCACGTGATCAGTGCATGATCAGCCACGTGATCAGTGCATGATAGCTATGTGATCAGTTCATGATTTGTCACGTGATCTGTGCATGATCAGGCAGGTGATCATGATCAGCCACGTGATCAGTGCATGATAGCCACGTGATCAGTGCATGATCAGTCACCTGATGGGTGTATGATCAGTCACTGACCAGTACATGGTAGCTACATGATCATTGCATGATCAGCCACGTGATAGTGCATGATAGCCACGTGATCAGTGCATGATCAGTCATGTGATCAGTGCATGATCAGGCACGTGATCAGTGCATGATCAGCCACGTGATCAGTGCATGATAGCCACGTGATCAGTGCATGATCAGTCACGTGATCAGTGCATGATCAGTCACGTGATCAGTGCATGATCAGCCACGTGATCAGTGCATGATCAGCCACGTGATCAGTGCATGATCAATTACGTGATCAGTGCATGATCAGTCACGTGACCAGTACATGGTAGCTACGTGATCATTGCATGATCAGCCACGTGATCAGTGCATGATAGCCACGTGATCAGTGCATGATCAGTCACGTGATCAGTGCATGATCAGTCACGTGATCAGTGCATGATCAGTCACGTGATCAGTGCATGATCAGCCACGTGATCAGTGCATGATCAGTCACGTGATCAGTGCATGATAGCCACGTGATCATTGCATGATCAGCCACGTGATCAGTGCATGATAGCCACGTGATCAGTGCATGATAGCCACGTGATCAGTGCATGATCAGTCACGTGATCAGTGTGTGATCAGCCACGTGATCAGTGCATGATAGCCACGTGATCAGTGCATGATCAGCCACGTGATCAGTGCATGATCAGTCACGTGACCAGTACATGGTTGCTACGTGATCATTGCATGATCAGCCACGTGAGCAGTGCATGATAGCCACGTGATCAGTGCATGATCAGTCACGTGATCAGTACATGATCAGTCACGTGAACAGTGCATGATCATTTACGTGATCTGTGCATGATCAGTCACGTGACCAGTATATGGTAGCTACGTGATCATTCCATGACGAGCCACGTGAGCAGTGCATGATAGCCACGTGATGTGTGCATGATGAGTTACGTGAGCAGAGTATGATCAGCCACGTGATCAGTGCATGAGTGCCACGTGATCAGTGCATGATATGTCACGTGACAGGTGTGTGATCAGCCACGTGAACAGTGCATGTTCAGCCACGTGATCAGTGCATGATAGCCACGTGATCAGTGCATGATCAGTTACGTGAGCAGTGTATGATCAGCCACGTGATCAGTGCATGGTCAGACACGTGAACAGTGTATGATCAGCCACGTGATCAGTGCATGATATCCAAGTGATCAGTGCATGATCATCACGTGATCAGTGTATGATCAGCCACGTGAACAGTGCATGCTCAGTCACGTGATCAGGGCCTGCTGAGCTGCGTGATTACTGTCTGCTCATCTGCTTGACAATTGCCAGCTGAGCTGCACGATTCCTGCCTGTCATCTGCTTGACAATTGCCAGCTGTGCTGCGTAATTCCTGCCTGCTCAGCTGCTTGATTATTGCCAGCTGAGCAGCATGATTCCTCACAGCTGAGTTCCATGATTATTGCCTGCTGACTGTATGATTCGTGCCTACTCAGCTCTTTGTTTATTGCCTCCAGAGGCACATGATCAGTGTATGATAGCAAACATGATCAGTGCATGATCAGTCACATGATCAGCGCCATTAAGTCACGTGATCACTACATGATAGTCATGTGATCAGTCCATGCTCAGTCACGGTATCAGTGCATGATCAGCCACGTGATCAGTGCATGATCAGCCAGGTGATCAGTTCATGATAGCTATGTGATCAGTCATGATTTGTCACGTGATCTGTGCATGACCAGGCAGGTGATCAGTGCATGATCAGTCACGTGATCAGTGCATGATCAGTCACGTGATCAGTGCATGATCAGTCACGTGATCAGTGCATGATCAGCCACGTGATCAGTGCATGATCAGCCACGTGATCAGTGCATGATCAGCCACGTGATCAGTGCATGATCAGTCACGTGATCAGTACATGTAGCTACGTGATCAGTGCATGATCAGCCACGTGATCAGTGCATGATAGCCACGTGATCAGTGCATGATCAGTCACGTGATCAGTGCATGATCAGTCACGTGACCAGTACATGGTAGCTACGTGATCATTGCATGATCAGCCACGTGAGCAGTGCATGATAGCCACGTGATCAGTGCATGATCAGTCACATGATCAGTGTATGATCATCCGTGATCAGTGCATGATCAGTCATGTGATCAGTGCATGATATAGACGTGATCAGTGCATGATCAGTCACGTGATCAGTGTATGATCAACCACGTGATCAGTGCATGATAGCCAGTTAATCAGTGCATGATAGCCAGTGATCAGTGCATGATCAGTCACGTGATCAGTGCATGATCAGCCACGTGATCAGTGCATGATAGCCACGTGATCAGTGCATGATCAGCCACGTGATCAGTGCATGATCAGTTACGTGAGCAGTGTATGATCAGCCACGTGATCAGTGCATGGTCAGACACGTGAACAGTGTATGATCAGCCACGTGATCAGTGCATGATAGCCACGTGATCAGTGCATGATCAGTCACGTGATCAGTGTATGATCAGCCACGTGAACAGTGCATGCTCAGTCACGTGATCTGGGCCTGCTGAGCTGCGTGATTACCGTCTGCTCATCTGCTTGACAATTGCCAGCTGAGCTGCACGATTCCTGCCTGTCATCTGCTTGACAATTATCAGCTGTGCTGCGTAATTCCTGCCTGCTCAGCTGCTTGATTATTGCCAGCTGAGCAGCATGATTCCTCACACCTGAGTTCCATGATTATTGCCTGCTGACTGTTTGATTCGTGCCTACTCAGCTCTTTGTTTATTGCCTCCAGAGGCACATGATCAGTGTATGATAGCAAACATGATCAGCGCATGATCAGTCACATGATCAGCGCCATTAAGTCACGTGATCACTACATGATAGTCATGTGATCAGTCCATGCTCAGTCACGGTATCAGTGCATGATCAGCCACGTGATCAGTGCATGATCAGCCACGTGATCAGTGCATGATCAGTCACGTGATCAGTGCATGATCAGTCACGTGATCAGTGCATGATAGCTACGTGATCAGTGCATGATCAGCCACGTGATAGTGCATGATAGCCACGTGATCAGTGCATGATAGTCACGTGATCAGTGCATGATCAGTCACGGATCAGTGCATGATCAGCCACGTGATCAGTGCATGATCAGCCACGTGATCAGTGCATGATAGCCACGTGATCAGTGCATGATCAGTCACGTGATCAGTGCATGATCAGTCACGTGATCAGTGCATGATCAGCCACGTGATCAGTGCATGATAGCCACGTGATCAGTGCATGATCAGTCACGTGATCAGTGCATGATCAGTCACTGACCAGTACATGGTAGCTACGTGATCATTGCATGATCAGCCACGTGATCAGTGCATGATAGCCACGTGATCAGTGCATGATCAGTCACGTGATCAGTGCATGATCAGTCATGTGATCAGTGCATGATCAGGCACGTGATCAGTGCATGATCAGCCACGTGATCAGTGCATGATAGCCACGTGATCAGTGCATGATCAGTCACGTGATCAGTGCATGATCAGTCACGTGATCAGTGCATGATCAGCCACGTGATCAGTGCATGATCAGCCACGTGATCAGTGCATGATCAATTACGTGATCAGTGCATGATCAGTCACGTGACCAGTACATGGTAGCTACGTGATCATTGCATGATCAGCCACGTGATCAGTGCATGATAGCCACGTGATCAGTGCATGATCAGCCACGTGATCAGTGCATGATCAGCCACGTGATCAGTGCATGATAGCCACGTGATCAGTGCATGATAGCCACGTGATCAGTGCATGATAGCCACGTGATCAGTGCATGATCAGTCACGTGATACATGTGTGATCAGCCACGTGATCAGTGCATGATGAGCCACGTGATCAGTGCAGGATCAATTACGTGATCAGTGCATGATCAGTCACGTGACCAGTACATGGTTGCTACGTGATCATTGCATGATCAGCCACGTGAGCAGAGCATGATAGCCACGTGATCAGTGCATGATCAGTCACGTGATCAGTACATGATCAGTCACGTGAACAGTGCATGATCATTTACGTGATCTGTGCATGATCAGTCACGTGACCAGTATATGGTAGCTATGTGATCATTCCATGACGAGCCACGTGAGCAGTGCATGATAGCCACGTGATGTGTGCATGATGAGTTACGTGAGCAGAGTATGATCAGCCACGTGATCAGTGCATGAGTGCCACGTGATCAGTGCATGATATGTCACGTGACAGGTGTGTGATCAGCCACGTGAACAGTGCATGTTCAGCCACGTGATCAGTGCATGATAGCCACGTGATCAGTGCATGATCAGTTACGTGAGCAGTGTATGATCAGCCACGTGATCAGTGCATGGTCAGACACGTGAACAGTGTATGATCAGCCACGTGATCAGTGCATGATATCCAAGTGATCAGTGCATGATCATCACGTGATCAGTGTATGATCAGCCACGTGAACAGTGCATGCTCAGTCACGTGATCAGGGCCTGCTGAGCTGCGTGATTACTGTCTGCTCATCTGCTTGACAATTGCCAGCTGAGCTGCACGATTCCTGCCTGTCATCTGCTTGACAATTGCCAGCTGTGCTGCGTAATTCCTGCCTGCTCAGCTGCTTGATTATTGCCAGCTGAGCAGCATGATTCCTCACAGCTGAGTTCCATGATTATTGCCTGCTGACTGTTTGATTCGTGCCTACTCAGCTCTTTGTTTATTGCCTCCAGAGGCACATGATCAGTGTATGATAGCAAACATGATCAGTGCATGATCAGTCACATGATCAGCGCCATTAAGTCACGTGATCACTACATGATAGTCATGTGATCAGTCCATGCTCAGTCACGGTATCAGTGCATGATCAGCCACGTGATCAGTGCATGATCAGCCAGGTGATCAGTTCATGATAGCTATGTGATCAGTTCATGATTTGTCACGTGATCAGTGCATGACCAGGCAGGTGATCAGTGCATGATCAGTCACGTGATCAGTGCATGATCAGTCACGTGATCAGTGCATGATCAGTCACGTGATCAGTGCATGATCAGCCACGTGATCAGTGCATGATCAGCCACATGATCAGTGCATGATCAATTACGTGATCAGTGCATGATCAGTCACGTGACCAGTATATGGTAGCTACGTGATCATTGCATGATCAGCCACGTGAGCAGTGCATGATAGCCACGTGATCAGTGCATGATCAGTCACGTGATCAGTGCATGATCACTCACGTGATCAGTGCATGATAAGTCACGTGATCAGTGCATGATCAATTACGTGATCAGTGCATGATCAGTCACGTGACCAGTACATGGTAGCTACGTGATCATTGCATGATCAGCCACGTGAGCAGTGCATGATAGCCACGTGATCAGTGCATGATCAGTCACATGATCAGTGTATGATCATCCGGGTGATCAGTGCATGATCAGTCATGTGATCAGTGCATGATATAGACGTGATCAGTGCATGATCAGTCACGTGATCAGTGCATGATCAACCACGTGATCAGTGCATGATAGCCAGTTAATGAGTGCACGATAGCCAGATGATCAGTGCATGATCAGTCACGTGATCAGTGTATGATCAGCCACGTGATCAGTGCATGATAGCCACTGATCAGTGCATGATCAGCCACGTGATCAGTGCATGATCAGTTACGTGAGCAGTGTATGATCAGCCACGTGATCAGTGCATGGTCAGACACGTGAACAGTGTATGATCAGCCACGTGATCAGTGCATGATAGCCACGTGATCAGTGCATGATCAGTCACGTGATCAGTGTATGATCAGCCACGTGAACAGTGCATGCTCAGTCACGTGATCTGGGCCTGCTGAGCTGCGTGATTACTGTCTGCTCATCTGCTTGACAATTGCCAGCTGAGCTGCACGATTCCTGCCTGTCATCTGCTTGACAATTATCAGCTGTGCTGCGTAATTCCTGCCTGCTCAGCTGCTTGATTATTGCCAGCTGAGCAGCATGATTCCTCACACCTGAGTTCCATGATTATTGCCTGCTGACTGTTTGATTCGTGCCTACTCAGCTCTTTGTTTATTGCCTCCAGAGGCACATGATCAGTGTATGATAGCAAACATGATCAGCGCATGATCAGTCACATGATCAGCGCCATTAAGTCACGTGATCACTACATGATAGTCATGTGATCAGTCCATGCTCAGTCACGGTATCAGTGCATGATCAGCCACGTGATCAGTGCATGATCAGCCAGGTGATCAGTTCATGATAGCTATGTGATCAGTTCATGATTTGTCACGTGATCTGTGCATGACCAGGCAGGTGATCAGTGCATGATCAGCCACGTGATCAGTGCATGATAGCCACGTGATCAGTGCATGATCAGTCACCTGATGGGTGTATGATCAGTCACGTGACCGGTACATGGTAGCTACATGATCATTGCATGATCAGCCACGTGAGTAGTGCATGATAGCCACGTGATCAGTGCATGATCAGTCACGTGATCAGTGCATGATCAGTCACGTGATCAGTGCATGATAAGTCACGTGATCAGTGCATGATCAATTACGTGATCAGTGCATGATCAGTCACGTGATCAGTACATGGTAGCTACGTGATCAGTGCATGATCAGCCACGTGATCAGTGCATGATAGCCACGTGATCAGTGCATGATCAGTCGCATGATCAGTGTATGATCATCCGGGTGATCAGTGCATGATGCAGTCATGTGATCAGTGCATGATATAGACGTGATCAGTGCATGATCAGTCACGTGATCAGTGCATGATCAGCCACGTGATCAGTGCATGATAGCCAGTTAATGAGTGCATGATAGCCAGATGATCAGTGCATGATCAGTCACGTGATCAGTGCATGATCAGCCACGTGATCAGTGCATGATAGCCACTGATCAGTGCATGATCAGCCACGTGATCAGTGCATGATCAGTCACGTGATCAGTGCATGATCAGCCACGTGATCAGTGCATGATCAGCCACGTGATCAGTGCATGATCAGCCACGTGATCAGTGCATGATAGCCACGTGATCAGTGCATGATCAGTCACGTGAGCAGTGTATGATCAGCCACGTGATCAGTGCATGATAGCCACGTGATCAGTGCATGATCAGTCACGTGATCAGTGTATGATCAGCCACGTGAACAGTGCATGCTCAGTCACGTGATCTGGGCCTGCTGAGCTGCGTGATTACTGTCTGCTCATCTGCTTGACAATTGCCAGCTGAGCTGCACGATTCCTGCCTGTCATCTGCTTGACAATTATCAGCTGTGCTGCGTAATTCCTGCCTGCTCAGCTGCTTGATTATTGCCAGCTGAGCAGCATGATTCCTCACACCTGAGTTCCATGATTATTGCCTGCTGACTGTTTGATTCGTGCCTACTCAGCTCTTTGTTTATTGCCTCCAGAGGCACATGATCAGTGTATGATAGCAAACATGATCAGCGCATGATCAGTCACATGATCAGCGCCATTAAGTCACGTGATCACTACATGATAGTCATGTGATCAGTCCATGCTCAGTCACGGTATCAGTGCATGATCAGCCACGTGATCAGTGCATGATCAGCCAGGTGATCAGTTCATGATAGCTATGTGATCAGTGCATGATTTGTCACGTGATCAGTGCATGACCAGGCAGGTGATCAGTGCATGATCAGCCACGTGATCAGTGCATGATAGCCACGTGATCAGTGCATGATCAGTCACCTGATGGGTGTATGATCAGTCACGTGACCAGTACATGGTAGCTACATGATCATTGCATGATCAGCCACGTGAGTAGTGCATGATAGCCACGTGATCAGTGCATGATCAGTCACGTGATCAGTGCATGATCAGTCACGTGACAGTGCATGATAAGTCACGTGATCAGTGCATGATCAATTACGTGATCAGTGCATGATCAGTCACGTGATCAGTGCATGATAGCCACGTGATCAGTGCATGATCAGCCACGTGATCAGTGCATGATAGCCACGTGATCAGTGCATGATCAGCCACGTGATCAGTGCATGATAGCCACGTGATCAGTGCATGATCAGTCACGTGATCAGTGCATGATCAGGCACGTGATCAGTGCATGATCAGCCACGTGATCAGTGCATGATAGCCACGTGATCAGTGCATGATCAGTCACGTGATCAGTGCATGATCAGTCACGTGACAGTGCATGGTAGCTACGTGATCAGTGCATGATCAGCCACGTGATCAGTGCATGATAGCCACGTGATCAGTGCATGATCAGTCACGTGATCAGTGCATGATCAGTCACGTGATCAGTGCATGATCAGTCACGTGATCAGTGCATGATCAGCCACGTGATCAGTGCATGATCAGTCACATGATCAGTGCATGATCATCCACGTGATCAGTGCATGACAGTCATGTGATCAGTGCATGATATAGACGTGATCAGTGCATGATCAGTCACGTGATCAGTGCATGATAGCCACGTGATCAGTGCATGATCAGTCACGTGATCAGTGCATGATCATTCACGTGACCAGTACATGGTAGCTACATGATCAGTGCATGATCAGCCACGTGATCAGTGCATGATAGCCACGTGATCAGTGCATGATCAGTCATGTGATCAGTGCATGATCAGTCACGTATCAGTGCATGATCAGCCACGTGATCAGTGCATGATCAGCCACGTGATCAGTGCATGATAGCCACGTGATCAGTGCATGATCAGTCACGTGATCAGTGCATGATCAGGCACGTGATCAGTGCATGATCAGCCACGTGATCAGTGCATGATAGCCACGTGATCAGTGCATGATCAGTCACGTGATCAGTGCATGATCAGTCACTGACCAGTACATGGTAGCTACATGATCATTGCATGATCAGCCACGTGATCAGTGCATGATAGCCACGTGATCAGTGCATGATCAGTCACGTGATCAGTGCATGATCAGTCACGTGATCAGTGCATGATCAGCCACGTGATCAGTGCATGATAGCCACGTGATCAGTGCATGATCAGTCACGTGATCAGTGCATGATCAGTCACGTGATCAGTGCATGATCAGCCACGTGATCAGTGCATGATCAGCCACGTGATCAGTGCATGATCAGTTACGTGATCAGTGCATGATCAGTCACGTGATCAGTGCATGGTAGCTACGTGATCAGTGCATGATCAGCCACGTGATCAGTGCATGATAGCCACGTGATCAGTGCATGATCAGTCACGTGATCAGTGCATGTTCACTCACGTGATCAGTGCATGATCAGTCACGTGATCAGTGCATGATCAGCCACGTGATCAGTGCATGATCAGTCACGTGATCAGTACATGATCTGTCACGTGAACAGTGCATGATCATTTACGTGATCAGTGCATGATCAGTCACGTGACCAGTATATGGTAGCTGTGATCATTCCATGACGAGCCACGTGAGCAGTGCATGATAGCCACGTGATGTGTGCATGATGAGTTACGTGAGCAGAGTATGATCAGCCACGTGATCAGTGCATGAGTGCCACGTGATCAGTGCATGATATGTCACGTGACAGGTGTGTGATCAGCCACGTGAACAGTGCATGTTCAGCCACGTGATCAGTGCATGATAGCCACGTGATCAGTGCATGATCAGTTACGTGAGCAGTGTATGATCAGCCACGTGATCAGTGCATGGTCAGACACGTGAACAGTGTATGATCAGCCACGTGATCAGTGCATGATATCCAAGTGATCAGTGCATGATCATCACGTGATCAGTGTATGATCAGCCACGTGAACAGTGCATGCTCAGTCACGTGATCAGGGCCTGCTGAGCTGCGTGATTACTGTCTGCTCATCTGCTTGACAATTGCCAGCTGAGCTGCACGATTCCTGCCTGTCATCTGCTTGACAATTGCCAGCTGTGCTGCGTAATTCCTGCCTGCTCAGCTGCTTGATTATTGCCAGCTGAGCAGCATGATTCCTCACAGCTGAGTTCCATGATTATTGCCTGCTGACTGTTTGATTCGTGCCTACTCAGCTCTTTGTTTATTGCCTCCAGAGGCACATGATCAGTGTATGATAGCAAACATGATCAGTGCATGATCAGTCACATGATCAGCGCCATTAAGTCACGTGATCACTACATGATAGTCATGTGATCAGTCCATGCTCAGTCACGGTATCAGTGCATGATCAGCCACGTGATCAGTGCATGATCAGCCAGGTGATCAGTTCATGATAGCTATGTGATCAGTGCATGATTTGTCACGTGATCAGTGCATGATCAGGCAGGTGATCAGTGCATGATCAGTCACGTGATCAGTGCATGATCAGTCACGTGATCAGTGCATGATCAGTCACGTGATCAGTGCATGATCAGCCACGTGATCAGTGCATGATCAGCCACGTGATCAGTGCATGATCAGTTACGTGATCAGTGCATGATCAGTCACGTGACCAGTATATGGTAGCTACGTGATCATTGCATGATCAGCCACGTGAGCAGTGCATGATAGCCACGTGATCAGTGCATGATCAGTCACGTGATCAGTGCATGATCAGTCACGTGATCAGTGCATGATAAGTCACGTGATCAGTGCATGATCAATTACGTGATCAGTGCATGATCAGTCACGTGATCAGTGCATGGTAGCTACGTGATCATTGCATGATCAGCCACGTGATCAGTGCATGATAGCCACGTGATCAGTGCATGATCAGTCACATGATCAGTGCATGATCATCCACGTGATCAGTGCATGATCAGTCACGTGATCAGTGCATGATATAGACGTGATCAGTGCATGATCAGTCACGTGATCAGTGCATGATCAGCCACGTGATCAGTGCATGATAGCCAGTGATCAGTGCATGATAGCCAGTGATCAGTGCATGATCAGTCACGTGATCAGTGCATGATCAGCCACGTGATCAGTGCATGATAGCCACTGATCAGTGCATGATCAGCCACGTGATCAGTGCATGATCAGTCACGTGATCAGTGCATGATCAGCCACGTGATCAGTGCATGATCAGTCACGTGATCAGTGCATGATCAGCCACGTGATCAGTGCATGATAGCCACGTGATCAGTGCATGATCAGTCACGTGATCAGTGCATGATCAGCCACGTGATCAGTGCATGATCAGTCACGTGATCAGTGCATGATCAGTCACGTGATCAGTGCATGATCAGTCACGTGATCAGTGCATGATCAGTTACGTGATCAGTGCATGATCAGTCACGTGATCAGTGCATGATAGCCACGTGATCAGTGCATGATCAGCCACGTGATCAGTGCATGATAGCCACGTGATCAGTGCATGATCAGTCACGTGATCAGTGCATGATCAGCCACGTGATCAGTGCATGATCAGTCACGTGATCAGTGCATGATAGCCACGTGATCAGTGCATGATCAGTCACGTGATCAGTGTATGATCAGCCACGTGATCAGTGCATGATAGCCACGTGATCAGTGCATGATCAGTCACGTGATCAGTGTATGATCAGCCACGTGAACAGTGCATGCTCAGTCACGTGATCAGGGCCTGCTGAGCTGCGTGATTACTGTCTGCTCATCTGCTTGACAATTGCCAGCTGAGCTGCACGATTCCTGCCTGTCATCTGCTTGACAATTATCAGCTGTGCTGCGTAATTCCTGCCTGCTCAGCTGCTTGATTATTGCCAGCTGAGCAGCATGATTCCTCACACCTGAGTTCCATGATTATTGCCTGCTGACTGTTTGATTCGTGCCTACTCAGCTCTTTGTTTATTGCCTCCAGAGGCACATGATCAGTGTATGATAGCAAACATGATCAGTGCATGATCAGTCACATGATCAGCGCCATTAAGTCACGTGATCACTACATGATAGTCATGTGATCAGTCCATGCTCAGTCACGGTATCAGTGCATGATCAGCCACGTGATCAGTGCATGATCAGCCACGTGATCAGTTCATGATAGCCATGTGATCAGTGCATGATTTGTCACGTGATCAGTGCATGACCAGGCAGGTGATCAGTGCATGATCAGCCACGTGATCAGTGCATGATAGCCACGTGATCAGTGCATGATCAGTCACCTGATGGGTGTATGATCAGTCACGTGACCAGTACATGGTAGCTACATGATCATTGCATGATCAGCCACGTGAGTAGTGCATGATAGCCACGTGATCAGTGCATGATCAGTCACGTGATCAGTGCATGATCAGTCACGTGAACAGTGCATGATCAGTCACGTGATCAGTGCATGATCAGCCACGTGATCAGTGCATGATCAGTCACGTGATCAGTGCATGATCATCCACGTGATCAGTGCATGATCAGTCACGTGATCAGTGCATGATATAGACGTGATCAGTGCATGATCAGTCACGTGATCAGTGCATGATAGCCACGTGATCAGTGCATGATCAGTCACGTGATCAGTGTATGATCAGTCACGTGATCAGTGCATGGTAGCTACATGATCAGTGCATGATCAGCCACGTGATCAGTGCATGATAGCCACGTGATCAGTGCATGATAGTCACGTGATCAGTGCATGATCAGTCACGTATCAGTGCATGATCAGCCACGTGATCAGTGCATGATCAGCCACGTGATCAGTGCATGATAGCTACGTGATCAGTGCATGATCAGTCACGTGATCAGTGCATGATCAGGCACGTGATCAGTGTATGATCAGCCACGTGATCAGTGCATGATAGCCACGTGATCAGTGCATGATCAGTCACGTGATCAGTGTATGATCAGTCACTGATCAGTACATGGTAGCTACATGATCATTGCATGATCAGCCACGTGAGTAGTGCATGATAGCCACGTGATCAGTGCATGATCAGTCACGTGATCAGTGCATGATCAGTCATGTGATCAGTGCATGATCAGGCACGTGATCAGTGCATGATCAGCCACGTGATCAGTGCATGATAGCCACGTGATCAGTGCATGATCAGTCACGTGATCAGTGCATGATCAGTCACGTGATCAGTGCATGATCAGCCACGTGATCAGTGCATGATCAGCCACGTGATCAGTGCATGATCAATTACGTGATCAGTGCATGATCAGTCACGTGATCAGTATATGGTAGCTACGTGATCATTGCATGATCAGCCACGTGATCAGTGCATGATAGCCACGTGATCAGTGCATGATCAGTCACGTGATCAGTGCATGATCACTCACGTGATCAGTGCATGATCAGTCACGTGATCAGTGCATGATCAATTACGTGATCAGTGCATGATCAGTCACGTGATCAGTACATGGTAGCTACGTGATCATTGCATGATCAGCCACGTGATCAGTGCATGATAGCCACGTGATCAGTGCATGATAGCCACGTGATCAGTGCATGATCAGTCATGTGATCGTGTGTGATCAGCCACGTGATCAGTGCATGATAGCCACGTGATCAGTGCATGATAGCCACGTGATCAGTGCATGATCAGTCACGTGATCATGTGTGATCAGCCACGTGATCAGTGCATGATGAGCCACGTGATCAGTGCATGATCAATTACGTGATCAGTGCATGATCAGTCACGTGACCAGTACATGGTTGCTACGTGATCGTTGCATGATCAGCCACGTGAGCAGTGCATGATAGCCACGTGATCAGTGCATGATCAGTCACGTGATCAGTGCATGATCAGTCACGTGAACAGTGCATGATCATTTACGTGATCAGTGCATGATCAGTCACGTGACCAGTATATGGTAGCTACGTGATCATTCCATGACAGCCACGTGAGCAGTGCATGATAGCCACGTGATGTGTGCATGATCAGTTACGTGAGCAGAGTATGATCAGCCACGTGATCAGTGCATGAGTGCCACGTGATCAGTGCATGATATGTCACGTGACAGGTGTGTGATCAGCCACGTGAACAGTGCATGTTCAGCCACGTGATCAGTGCATGATAGCCACGTGATCAGTGCATGATCAGTTACGTGAGCAGTGTATGATCAGCCACGTGATCAGTGCATGGTCAGACACGTGAACAGTGTATGATCAGCCACGTGATCAGTGCATGATATCCAAGTGATCAGTGCATGATCATCACGTGATCCGTGTATGATCAGCCACGTGAACAGTGCATGCTCAGTCACGTGATCAGGGCCTGCTGAGCTGCGTGATTACTGTCTGCTCATCTGCTTGACAATTGCCAGCTGAGCTGCACGATTCCTGCCTGTCATCTGCTTGACAATTGCTAGCTGTGCTGCGTAATTCCTGCCTGCTCAGCTGCTTGATTATTGCCAGCTGAGCAGCATGATTCCTCACAGCTGAGTTCCATGATTATTGCCTGCTGACTGTTTGATTCGTGCCTACTCAGCTCTTTGTTTATTGCCTCCAGAGGCACATGATCAGTGTATGATAGCAAACATGATCAGTGCATGATCAGTCACATGATCAGCGCCATTAAGTCACGTGATCACTACATGATAGTCATGTGATCAGTCCATGCTCAGTCACGGTATCAGTGCATGATCAGCCACGTGATCAGTGCATGATCAGCCAGGTGATCAGTTCATGATAGCCATGTGATCAGTTCATGATTTGTCACGTGATCAGTGCATGACCAGGCAGGTGATCAGTGCATGATCAGCCACGTGATCAGTGCATGATAGCCACGTGATCAGTGCATGATCAGTCACCTGATGGGTGTATGATCAGTCACTGACCAGTACATGGTAGCTACATGATCATTGCATGATCAGCCACGTGAGTAGTGCATGATAGCCACGTGATCAGTGCATGATCAGTCACGTGATCAGTGCATGATCAGTCATGTGATCAGTGCATGATCAGGCACGTGATCAGTGCATGATCAGCCACGTGATCAGTGCATGATAGCCACGTGATCAGTGCATGATCAGTCACGTGATCAGTGCATGATCAGTCACGTGATCAGTGCATGATCAGCCACGTGATCAGTGCATGATCAGCCACGTGATCAGTGCATGATCAATTACGTGATCAGTGCATGATCAGTCACGTGATCAGTATATGGTAGCTACGTGATCAGTGCATGATCAGCCACGTGATCAGTGCATGATAGCCACGTGATCAGTGCATGATCAGTCACGTGATCAGTGCATGATCACTCACGTGATCAGTGCATGATCAGTCACGTGATCAGTGCATGATCAATTACGTGATCAGTGCATGATCAGTCACGTGACCAGTACATGGTAGCTACGTGATCATTGCATGATCAGCCACGTGATCAGTGCATGATAGCCACGTGATCAGTGCATGATAGCCACGTGATCAGTGCATGATCAGTCATGTGATACGTGTGTGATCAGCCACGTGATCAGTGCATGATAGCCACGTGATCAGTGCATGATAGCCACGTGATCAGTGCATGATCAGTCACGTGATACATGTGTGATCAGCCACGTGATCAGTGCATGATGAGCCACGTGATCAGTGCAGGATCAATTACGTGATCAGTGCATGATCAGTCACGTGACCAGTACATGGTTGCTACGTGATCGTTGCATGATCAGCCACGTGAGCAGAGCATGATAGCCACGTGATCAGTGCATGATCAGTCACGTGATCAGTACATGATCAGTCACGTGAACAGTGCATGATCATTTACGTGATCTGTGCATGATCAGTCACGTGACCAGTATATGGTAGCTACGTGATCATTCCATGACGAGCCACGTGAGCAGTGCATGATAGCCACGTGATGTGTGCATGATGAGTTACGTGAGCAGAGTATGATCAGCCACGTGATCAGTGCATGAGTGCCACGTGATCAGTGCATGATATGTCACGTGACAGGTGTGTGATCAGCCACGTGAACAGTGCATGTTCAGCCACGTGATCAGTGCATGATAGCCACGTGATCAGTGCATGATCAGTTACGTGAGCAGTGTATGATCAGCCACGTGATCAGTGCATGGTCAGACACGTGAACAGTGTATGATCAGCCACGTGATCAGTGCATGATATCCAAGTGATCAGTGCATGATCATCACGTGATCAGTGTATGATCAGCCACGTGAACAGTGCATGCTCAGTCACGTGATCAGGGCCTGCTGAGCTGCGTGATTACTGTCTGCTCATCTGCTTGACAATTGCCAGCTGAGCTGCACGATTCCTGCCTGTCATCTGCTTGACAATTGCCAGCTGTGCTGCGTAATTCCTGCCTGCTCAGCTGCTTGATTATTGCCAGCTGAGCAGCATGATTCCTCACAGCTGAGTTCCATGATTATTGCCTGCTGACTGTATGATTCGTGCCTACTCAGCTCTTTGTTTATTGCCTCCAGAGGCACATGATCAGTGTATGATAGCAAACATGATCAGTGCATGATCAGTCACATGATCAGCGCCATTAAGTCACGTGATCACTACATGATAGTCATGTGATCAGTCCATGCTCAGTCACGGTATCAGTGCATGATCAGCCACGTGATCAGTGCATGATCAGCCACGTGATCAGTTCATGATAGCTATGTGATCAGTGCATGATCAGTCACGTGATCAGTGCATGATCAGGCACGTGATCAGTGCATGATCAGTCACGTGATCAGTGCATGATCAGTCACGTGATCAGTGCATGATCAGTCACGTGATCAGTGCATGATCAGCCACGTGATCAGTGCATGATCAGCCACGTGATCAGTGCATGATCAGTCACGTGATCAGTGCATGATCAGTCACGTGACCAGTACATGGTAGCTACGTGATCATTGCATGATCAGCCACGTGAGCAGTGCATGATAGCCACGTGATCAGTGCATGATCAGTCACGTGATCAGTGCATGATCACTCACGTGATCAGTGCATGATCAGTCACGTGATCAGTGCATGATCAATTACGTGATCAGTGCATGATCAGTCACGTGACCAGTACATGGTAGCTACGTGATCATTGCATGATCAGCCACGTGAGCAGTGCATGATAGCCACGTGATCAGTGCATGATCAGTCACATGATCAGTGCATGATCATCCACGTGATCAGTGCATGATCAGTCATGTGATCAGTGCATGATATAGACGTGATCAGTGCATGATCAGTCACGTGATCAGTGTATGATCAACCACGTGATCAGTGCATGATAGCCAGTGATGAGTGCATGATAGCCAGTGATCAGTGCATGATCAGTCACGTGATCAGTGTATGATCAGCCACGTGATCAGTGCATGATAGCCACGTGATCAGTGCATGATCAGCCACGTGATCAGTGCATGATCAGTTACGTGAGCAGTGTATGATCAGCCACGTGATCAGTGCATGGTCAGACACGTGAACAGTGTATGATCAGCCACGTGATCAGTGCATGATAGCCACGTGATCAGTGCATGATCAGTCACGTGATCAGTGTATGATCAGCCACGTGAACAGTGCATGCTCAGTCACGTGATCTGGGCCTGCTGAGCTGCGTGATTACTGTCTGCTCATCTGCTTGACAATTGCCAGCTGAGCTGCACGATTCCTGCCTGTCATCTGCTTGACAATTATCAGCTGTGCTGCGTAATTCCTGCCTGCTCAGCTGCTTGATTATTGCCAGCTGAGCAGCATGATTCCTCACACCTGAGTTCCATGATTATTGCCTGCTGACTGTTTGATTCGTGCCTACTCAGCTCTTTGTTTATTGCCTCCAGAGGCACATGATCAGTGTATGATAGCAAACATGATCAGCGCATGATCAGTCACATGATCAGCGCCATTAAGTCACGTGATCACTACATGATAGTCATGTGATCAGTCCATGCTCAGTCACGGTATCAGTGCATGATCAGCCACGTGATCAGTGCATGATCAGCCACGTGATCAGTTCATGATAGCCACGTGATCAGTGCATGATCAGTCACGTGATCAGTGCATGACCAGGCACGTGATCAGTGCATGATCAGCCACGTGATCAGTGCATGATAGCCACGTGATCAGTGCATGATCAGTCACCTGATGGGTGTATGATCAGTCACGTGACCAGTACATGGTAGCTACATGATCATTGCATGATCAGCCACGTGAGTAGTGCATGATAGCCACGTGATCAGTGCATGATCAGTCACGTGATCAGTGCATGATCAGTCACGTGATCAGTGCATGATAAGTCACGTGATCAGTGCATGATCAATTACGTGATCAGTGCATGATCAGTCACGTGATCAGTACATGATAGCTACGTGATCAGTGCATGATCAGCCACGTGATCAGTGCATGATAGCCACGTGATCAGTGCATGATCAGTCACATGATCAGTGCATGATCATCCACGTGATCAGTGCATGATCAGTCACGTGATCAGTGCATGATATAGACGTGATCAGTGCATGATCAGTCACGTGATCAGTGCATGATCAGCCACGTGATCAGTGCATGATAGCCAGTGATGAGTGCATGATAGCCAGTGATCAGTGCATGATCAGTCACGTGATCAGTGCATGATCAGCCACGTGATCAGTGCATGATAGCCACGTGATCAGTGCATGATCAGCCACGTGATCAGTGCATGATCAGTCACGTGATCAGTGCATGATCAGCCACGTGATCAGTGCATGATCAGCCACGTGATCAGTGCATGATCAGCCACGTGATCAGTGCATGATAGCCACGTGATCAGTGCATGATCAGTCACGTGATCAGTGTATGATCAGCCACGTGATCAGTGCATGATAGCCACGTGATCAGTGCATGATCAGTCACGTGATCAGTGTATGATCAGCCACGTGAACAGTGCATGCTCAGTCACGTGATCAGGGCCTGCTGAGCTGCGTGATTACTGTCTGCTCATCTGCTTGACAATTGCCAGCTGAGCTGCACGATTCCTGCCTGTCATCTGCTTGACAATTGCCAGCTGTGCTGCGTAATTCCTGCCTGCTCAGCTGCTTGATTATTGCCAGCTGAGCAGCATGATTCCTCACACCTGAGTTCCATGATTATTGCCTGCTGACTGTTTGATTCGTGCCTACTCAGCTCTTTGTTTATTGCCTCCAGAGGCACATGATCAGTGTATGATAGCAAACATGATCAGCGCATGATCAGTCACATGATCAGCGCCATTAAGTCACGTGATCACTACATGATAGTCATGTGATCAGTCCATGCTCAGTCACGGTATCAGTGCATGATCAGCCACGTGATCAGTGCATGATCAGCCACGTGATCAGTTCATGATAGCCACGTGATCAGTGCATGATCAGTCACGTGATCAGTGCATGACCAGGCACGTGATCAGTGCATGATCAGCCACGTGATCAGTGCATGATAGCCACGTGATCAGTGCATGATCAGTCACCTGATGGGTGTATGATCAGTCACGTGACCAGTACATGGTAGCTACATGATCATTGCATGATCAGCCACGTGAGTAGTGCATGATAGCCACGTGATCAGTGCATGATCAGTCACGTGATCAGTGCATGATCAGTCATGTGATAGTGCATGACAGGCACGTGATCAGTGCATGATCAGCCACGTGATCAGTGCATGATAGCCACGTGATCAGTGCATGATCAGTCACGTGATCAGTGCATGATCAGTCACGTGATCAGTGCATGATCAGCCACGTGATCAGTGCATGATCAGCCACGTGATCAGTGCATGATCAATCACGTGATCAGTGCATGATCAGTCACGTGATCAGCATAGCCACGTGATCAGTGCATGATCAGCCACGTGATCAGTGCATGATAGCCACGTGATCAGTGCATGATCAGTCACGTGATCAGTGCATGATCAGCCACGTGATCAGTGCATGATCAGCCACGTGATCAGTGCATGATCAGTCACGTGATCAGTGCATGATCAGTCACGTGATCAGTGCATGGTAGCTACGTGATCAGTGCATGATCAGCCACGTGATCAGTGCATGATAGCCACGTGATCAGTGCATGATAGCCACGTGATCAGTGCATGATCAGTCATGTGATCAGTGCATGATCAGCCACGTGATCAGTGCATGATAGCCACGTGATCAGTGCATGATAGCCACGTGATCAGTGCATGATCAGTCACGTGATACATGTGTGATCAGCCACGTGATCAGTGCATGATGAGCCACGTGATCAGTGCATGATCAATTACGTGATCAGTGCATGATCAGTCACGTGACCAGTACATGGTTGCTACGTGATCGTTGCATGATCAGCCACGTGAGCAGTGCATGATAGCCACGTGATCAGTGCATGATCAGTCACGTGATCAGTACATGATCAGTCACGTGAACAGTGCATGATCATTTACGTGATCAGTGCATGATCAGTCACGTGACCAGTATATGGTAGCTACGTGATCATTCCATGACAGCCACGTGAGCAGTGCATGATAGCCACGTGATGTGTGCATGATCAGTTACGTGAGCAGAGTATGATCAGCCACGTGATCAGTGCATGAGTGCCACGTGATCAGTGCATGATATGTCACGTGACAGGTGTGTGATCAGCCACGTGAACAGTGCATGATCAGCCACGTGATCAGTGCATGATAGCCACGTGATCAGTGCATGATCAGTTACGTGAGCAGTGTATGATCAGCCACGTGATCAGTGCATGGTCAGACACGTGAACAGTGTATGATCAGCCACGTGATCAGTGCATGATATCCAAGTGATCAGTGCATGATCATCACGTGATCAGTGTATGATCAGCCACGTGAACAGTGCATGCTCAGTCACGTGATCAGGGCCTGCTGAGCTGCGTGATTACTGTCTGCTCATCTGCTTGACAATTGCCAGCTGAGCTGCACGATTCCTGCCTGTCATCTGCTTGACAATTGCCAGCTGTGCTGCGTAATTCCTGCCTGCTCAGCTGCTTGATTATTGCCAGCTGAGCAGCATGATTCCTCACAGCTGAGTTCCATGATTATTGCCTGCTGACTGTATGATTCGTGCCTACTCAGCTCTTTGTTTATTGCCTCCAGAGGCACATGATCAGTGTATGATAGCAAACATGATCAGTGCATGATCAGTCACATGATCAGTGCCATTAAGTCACGTGATCACTACATGATAGTCATGTGATCAGTCCATGCTCAGTCACGGTATCAGTGCATGATCAGCCACGTGATCAGTGCATGATCAGCCACGTGATCAGTGCATGATAGCCACGTGATCAGTGCATGATCAGTCACGTGATCAGTGCATGATCAGCCACGTGATCAGTGCATGATCAGTCACGTGATCAGGGCCTGCTGAGCTGCGTGATTACCGTCTGCTCATCTGCTTGACAATTGCCAGCTGAGCTGCACGATTCCTGCCTGTCATCTGCTTGACAATTATCAGCTGTGCTGCGTAATTCCTGCCTGCTCAGCTGCTTGATTATTGCCAGCTGAGCAGCATGATTCCTCACACCTGAGTTCCATGGTTATTGCCTGCTGACTGTTTGATTCGTGCCTACTCAGCTCTTTGTTTATTGCCTCCAGAGGCACATGATCAGTGTATGATAGCAAACATGATCAGTGCATGATCAGTCACATGATCAGTGCCATTAAGTCACGTGATCACTGCATGATAGTCATGTGATCAGTCCATGATCAGTCACGGTATCAGTGCATGATCAGCCACGTGATCAGTGCATGATCAGCCACGTGATCAGTGCATGATAGCCACGTGATCAGTGCATGATCAGTCACGTGATCAGTGCATGATCAGGCACGTGATCAGTGCATGATCAGCCACGTGATCAGTGCATGATAGCCACGTGATCAGTGCATGATCAGTCACGTGATCAGTGTATGATCAGTCACGTGACCAGTACATGGTAGCTACATGATCATTGCATGATCAGCCACGTGAGTAGTGCATGATAGCCACGTGATCAGTGCATGATCAGTCACGTGATCAGTGCATGATCAGTCACGTGATCAGTGCATGATCAGTCACGTGATCAGTGCATGATCAGCCACGTGATCAGTGCATGATCAGTCACGTGATCAGTGCATGATCAGCCACGTGATCAGTGCATGATCAGTCACGTGATCAGTGCATGATATAGACGTGATCAGTGCATGATCAGTCACGTGATCAGTGCATGATAGCCACGTGATCAGTGCATGATCAGTCACGTGATCAGTGCATGATCAGTCACGTGATCAGTGCATGATAGCTACGTGATCAGTGCATGATCAGCCACGTGATCAGTGCATGATAGCCACGTGATCAGTGCATGATCAGTCACGTGATCAGTGCATGATCAGTCACTGACAGTACATGGTAGCTACGTGATCATTGCATGATCAGCCACGTGATCAGTGCATGATAGCCACGTGATCAGTGCATGATCAGTCACGTGATCAGTGCATGATCAGTCATGTGATCAGTGCATGATCAGGCACGTGATCAGTGCATGATCAGCCACGTGATCAGTGCATGATAGCCACGTGATCAGTGCATGATCAGTCACGTGATCAGTGCATGATCAGTCACGTGATCAGTGCATGATCAGCCACGTGATCAGTGCATGATCAGCCACGTGATCAGTGCATGATCAATTACGTGATCAGTGCATGATCAGTCACGTGATCAGTATGGTAGCTACGTGATCAGTGCATGATCAGCCACGTGATCAGTGCATGATAGCCACGTGATCAGTGCATGATCAGTCACGTGATCAGTGCATGATCAGTCACGTGATCAGTGCATGATCAGTCACGTGATCAGTGCATGATCAATTACGTGATCAGTGCATGATCAGTCACGTGATCAGTACATGGTAGCTACGTGATCAGTGCATGATCAGCCACGTGATCAGTGCATGATAGCCACGTGATCAGTGCATGATAGCCACGTGATCAGTGCATGATCAGTCATGTGATACGTGTGTGATCAGCCACGTGATCAGGGCATGATATCCACGTGATCAGTGCATGATAGCCACGTGATCAGTGCATGATCAGTCACGTGATCAGTGCATGATCAGCCACGTGATACATGTGTGATCAGCCACGTGATCAGTGCATGATGAGCCACGTGATCAGTGCATGATCAATTACGTGATCAGTGCATGATTAGTCACGTGCCCAGTACATGGTTGCTACGTGATAGTTGCATGATCAGCCACGTGAGCAGAGCATGATAGCCACGTGATCAGTGCATGATCAGTCACGTGATCAGTACATGATCAGTCACGTGAACAGTGCATGATCATTTACGTGATCTGTGCATGATCAGTCACGTGACCAGTATATGGTAGCTACGTGATCATTCCATGACGAGCCACGTGAGCAGTGCATGATAGCCACGTGATGTGTGCATGATGAGTTACGTGAGCAGAGTATGATCAGCCACGTGATCAGTGCATGAGTGCCACGTGATCAGTGCATGATATGTCACGTGACAGGTGTGTGATCAGCCACGTGAACAGTGCATGTTCAGCCACGTGATCAGTCCATGATAGCCACGTGATCAGTGCATGATCAGTTACGTGAGCAGTGTATGATCAGCCACGTGATCAGTGCATGGTCAGACACGTGAACAGTGTATGATCAGCCACGTGATCAGTGCATGATATCCAAGTGATCAGTGCATGATCATCACGTGATCAGTGTATGATCAGCCACGTGAACAGTGCATGCTCAGTCACGTGATCAGGGCCTGCTGAGCTGCGTGATTACTGTCTGCTCATCTGCTTGACAATTGCCAGCTGAGCTGCACGATTCCTGCCTGTCATCTGCTTGACAATTGCCAGCTGTGCTGCGTAATTCCTGCCTGCTCAGCTGCTTGATTATTGCCAGCTGAGCAGCATGATTCCTCACAGCTGAGTTCCATGATTATTGCCTGCTGACTGTATGATTCGTGCCTACTCAGCTCTTTGTTTATTGCCTCCAGAGGCACATGATCAGTGTATGATAGCAAACATGATCAGTGCATGATCAGTCACATGATCAGCGCCATTAAGTCACGTGATCACTACATGATAGTCATGTGATCAGTCCATGCTCAGTCACGGTATCAGTGCATGATCAGCCACGTGATCAGTGCATGATCAGCCAGGTGATCAGTCATGATAGCATGTGATCAGTTCATGATTTGTCACGTGATCAGTGCATGATCAGGCAGGTGATCAGTGCATGATCAGTCACGTGATCAGTGCATGATCAGTCACGTGATCAGTGCATGATCAGTCACGTGATCAGTGCATGATCAGCCACGTGATCAGTGCATGATCAGCCACGTGATCAGTGCATGATCAATTACGTGATCAGTGCATGATCAGTCACGTGACCAGTACATGGTAGCTACGTGATCATTGCATGATCAGCCACGTGAGCAGTGCATGATAGCCACGTGATCAGTGCATGATCAGTCACGTGATCAGTGCATGATCACTCACGTGATCAGTGCATGATAAGTCACGTGATCAGTGCATGATCAATTACGTGATCAGTGCATGATCAGTCACGTGACCAGTACATGGTAGCTACGTGATCATTGCATGATCAGCCACGTGATCAGTGCATGATAGCCACGTGATCAGTGCATGATCAGTCACATGATCAGTGTATGATCATCCACGTGATCAGTGCATGATCAGTCATGTGATCAGTGCATGATATAGACGTGATCAGTGCATGATCAGTCACGTGATCAGTGCATGATCAACCACGTGATCAGTGCATGATAGCCAGTTAATGAGTGCATGATAGCCAGATGATCAGTGCATGATCAGTCACGTGATCAGTGTATGATCAGCCACGTGATCAGTGCATGATAGCCACTGATCAGTGCATGATCAGCCACGTGATCAGTGCATGATCAGTTACGTGAGCAGTGTATGATCAGCCACGTGATCAGTGCATGGTCAGACACGTGAACAGTGTATGATCAGCCACGTGATCAGTGCATGATAGCCACGTGATCAGTGCATGATCAGTCACGTGATCAGTGTATGATCAGCCACGTGAACAGTGCATGCTCAGTCACGTGATCTGGGCCTGCTGAGCTGCGTGATTACTGTCTGCTCATCTGCTTGACAATTGCCAGCTGAGCTGCACGATTCCTGCCTGTCATCTGCTTGACAATTATCAGCTGTGCTGCGTAATTCCTGCCTGCTCAGCTGCTTGATTATTGCCAGCTGAGCAGCATGATTCCTCACACCTGAGTTCCATGATTATTGCCTGCTGACTGTTTGATTCGTGCCTACTCAGCTCTTTGTTTATTGCCTCCAGAGGCACATGATCAGTGTATGATAGCAAACATGATCAGCGCATGATCAGTCACATGATCAGCGCCATTAAGTCACGTGATCACTACATGATAGTCATGTGATCAGTCCATGCTCAGTCACGGTATCAGTGCATGATCAGCCACGTGATCAGTGCATGATCAGCCAGGTGATCAGTTCATGATAGCCACGTGATCAGTGCATGATTTGTCACGTGATCAGTGCATGACCAGGCAGGTGATCAGTGCATGATCAGCCACGTGATCAGTGCATGATAGCCACGTGATCAGTGCATGATCAGTCACCTGATGGGTGTATGATCAGTCACGTGACCGTACATGGTAGCTACATGATCATTGCATGATCAGCCACGTGAGTAGTGCATGATAGCCACGTGATCAGTGCATGATCAGTCACGTGATCAGTGCATGATCAGTCACGTGAACAGTGCATGATAAGTCACGTGATCAGTGCATGATCAATTACGTGATCAGTGCATGATCAGTCACGTGATCAGTACATGATAGCTACGTGATCAGTGCATGATCAGCCACGTGATCAGTGCATGATAGCCACGTGATCAGTGCATGATCAGTCGCATGATCAGTGTATGATCATCCACGTGATCAGTGCATGGCAGTCACGTGATCAGTGCATGATATAGACGTGATCAGTGCATGATCAGTCACGTGATCAGTGCATGATCAGCCACGTGATCAGTGCATGATAGCCAGTTAATGAGTGCATGATAGCCAGATGATCAGTGCATGATCAGTCACGTGATCAGTGCATGATCAGCCACGTGATCAGTGCATGATAGCCACGTGATCAGTGCATGATCAGCCACGTGATCAGTGCATGATCAGTTACGTGATCAGTGCATGATCAGCCACGTGATCAGTGCATGATCAGACACGTGATCAGTGCATGATCAGCCACGTGATCAGTGCATGATAGCCACGTGATCAGTGCATGATCAGTTACGTGATCAGTGTATGATCAGCCACGTGATCAGTGCATGATAGCCACGTGATCAGTGCATGATCAGTCACGTGATCAGTGTATGATCAGCCACGTGAACAGTGCATGCTCAGTCACGTGATCTGGGCCTGCTGAGCTGCGTGATTACTGTCTGCTCATCTGCTTGACAATTGCCAGCTGAGCTGCACGATTCCTGCCTGTCATCTGCTTGACAATTGCCAGCTGTGCTGCGTAATTCCTGCCTGCTCAGCTGCTTGATTATTGCCAGCTGAGCAGCATGATTCCTCACACCTGAGTTCCATGATTATTGCCTGCTGACTGTTTGATTCGTGCCTACTCAGCTCTTTGTTTATTGCCTCCAGAGGCACATGATCAGTGTATGATAGCAAACATGATCAGCGCATGATCAGTCACATGATCAGCGCCATTAAGTCACGTGATCACTACATGATAGTCATGTGATCAGTCCATGCTCAGTCACGGTATCAGTGCATGATCAGCCACGTGATCAGTGCATGATCAGCCACGTGATCAGTTCATGATAGCCACGTGATCAGTGCATGATTTGTCACGTGATCAGTGCATGACCAGGCAGGTGATCAGTGCATGATCAGCCACGTGATCAGTGCATGATAGCCACGTGATCAGTGCATGATCAGTCACCTGATGGGTGTATGATCAGTCACGTGACCAGTACATGGTAGCTACATGATCATTGCATGATCAGCCACGTGAGTAGTGCATGATAGCCACGTGATCAGTGCATGATCAGTCACGTGATCAGTGCATGATCAGTCATGTGATAGTGCATGACAGGCACGTGATCAGTGCATGATCAGCCACGTGATCAGTGCATGATAGCCACGTGATCAGTGCATGATCAGTCACGTGATCAGTGCATGATCAGTCACGTGATCAGTGCATGATCAGCCACGTGATCAGTGCATGATCAGCCACGTGATCAGTGCATGATCAATTACGTGATCAGTGCATGATCAGTCACGTGATCAGTGCATGTAGCTACGTGATCAGTGCATGATCAGCCACGTGATCAGTGCATGATAGCCACGTGATCAGTGCATGATCAGTCACGTGATCAGTGCATGATCAGTCACGTGATCAGTGCATGATCAGTCACGTGATCAGTGCATGATCAGTCACGTGATCAGTGCATGATCAGTCACGTGACCAGTACATGTAGCTACGTGATCAGTGCATGATCAGCCACGTGATCAGTGCATGATAGCCACGTGATCAGTGCATGATAGCCACGTGATCAGTGCATGATCAGTCATGTGATAGTGTGTGATCAGCCACGTGATCAGTGCATGATAGCCACGTGATCAGTGCATGATAGCCACGTGATCAGTGCATGATCAGTCACGTGATACATGTGTGATCAGCCACGTGATCAGTGCATGATGAGCCACGTGATCAGTGCATGATCAATTACGTGATCAGTGCATGATCAGTCACGTGACCAGTACATGGTTGCTACGTGATCGTTGCATGATCAGCCACGTGAGCAGTGCATGATAGCCACGTGATCAGTGCATGATCAGTCACGTGATCAGTACATGATCAGTCACGTGAACAGTGCATGATCATTTACGTGATCTGTGCATGATCAGTCACGTGACCAGTATATGGTAGCTACGTGATCATTCCATGACGAGCCACGTGAGCAGTGCATGATAGCCACGTGATGTGTGCATGATGAGTTACGTGAGCAGAGTATGATCAGCCACGTGATCAGTGCATGAGTGCCACGTGATCAGTGCATGATATGTCACGTGACAGGTGTGTGATCAGCCACGTGAACAGTGCATGTTCAGCCACGTGATCAGTGCATGATAGCCACGTGATCAGTGCATGATCAGTTACGTGAGCAGTGTATGATCAGCCACGTGATCAGTGCATGGTCAGACACGTGAACAGTGTATGATCAGCCACGTGATCAGTGCATGATATCCAAGTGATCAGTGCATGATCATCACGTGATCAGTGTATGATCAGCCACGTGAACAGTGCATGCTCAGTCACGTGATCAGGGCCTGCTGAGCTGCGTGATTACTGTCTGCTCATCTGCTTGACAATTGCCAGCTGAGCTGCACGATTCCTGCCTGTCATCTGCTTGACAATTGACAGCTGTGCTGCGTAATTCCTGCCTGCTCAGCTGCTTGATTATTGCCAGCTGAGCAGCATGATTCCTCACAGCTGAGTTCCATGATTATTGCCTGCTGACTGTATGATTCGTGCCTACTCAGCTCTTTGTTTATTGCCTCCAGAGGCACATGATCAGTGTATGATAGCAAACATGATCAGTGCATGATCAGTCACATGATCAGTGCCATTAAGTCACGTGATCACTACATGATAGTCATGTGATCAGTCCATGCTCAGTCACGGTATCAGTGCATGATCAGCCACGTGATCAGTGCATGATCAGCCACGTGATCAGTGCATGATAGCCACGTGATCAGTGCATGATCAGTCACGTGATCAGTGCATGATCAGCCACGTGATCAGTGCATGATCAGTCACGTGATCAGTGCATGATGAGCTGCGTGATTACTGTCTGCTCATCTGCTTGACAATTGCCAGCTGAGCTGCACGATTCCTGCCTGTCATCTGCTTGACAATTATCAGCTGTGCTGCGTAATTCCTGCCTGATCAGCTGCTTGATTATTGCCAGCTGAGCAGCATGATTCCTCACACCTGAGTTCCATGATTATTGCCTGCTGACTGTTTGATTCGTGCCTACTCAGCTCTTTGTTTATTGCCTCCAGAGGCACATGATCAGTGTATGATAGCAAACATGATCAGTGCATGATCAGTCACATGATCAGTGCCATTAAGTCACGTGATCACTACATGATAGTCATGTGATCAGTCCATGATCAGTCACGGTATCAGTGCATGATCAGCCACGTGATCAGTGCATGATCAGCCACGTGATCAGTGCATGATAGCCACGTGATCAGTGCATGATCAGTCACGTGATCAGTGCATGATCAGGCACGTGATCAGTGCATGATCAGCCACGTGATCAGTGCATGATAGCCACGTGATCAGTGCATGATCAGTCACGTGATCAGTGCATGATCAGTCACGTGACCAGTACATGGTAGCTACATGATCATTGCATGATCAGCCACGTGAGTAGTGCATGATAGCCACGTGATCAGTGCATGATCAGTCACGTGATCAGTGCATGATCAGTCACGTGACAGTGCATGATCAGTCACGTGATCAGTGCATGATCAGCCACGTGATCAGTGCATGATCAGTCACGTGATCAGTGCATGATCAGCCACGTGATCAGTGCATGATCAGTCACGTGATCAGTGCATGATATCACGTGATCAGTGCATGATCAGTCACGTGATCAGTGCATGATCAGCCACGTGATCAGTGCATGATCAGTCACGTGATCAGTGCATGATCAGTCACGTGATCAGTGCATGATAGCTACGTGATCAGTGCATGATCAGCCACGTGATCAGTGCATGATAGCCACGTGATCAGTGCATGATCAGTCACGTGATCAGTGCATGATCAGTCACTGACAGCATGGTAGCTACATGATCAGTGCATGATCAGCCACGTGATAGTGCATGATAGCCACGTGATCAGTGCATGATCAGTCACGTGATCAGTGCATGATCAGTCATGTGATCAGTGCATGATCAGGCACGTGATCAGTGCATGATCAGCCACGTGATCAGTGCATGATAGCCACGTGATCAGTGCATGATCAGTCACGTGATCAGTGCATGATCAGTCACGTGATCAGTGCATGATCAGCCACGTGATCAGTGCATGATCAGCCACGTGATCAGTGCATGATCAATCACGTGATCAGTGCATGATCAGTCACGTGATCAGTGCATGGTAGCTACGTGATCAGTGCATGATCAGCCACGTGATCAGTGCATGATAGCCACGTGATCAGTGCATGATCAGTCACGTGATCAGTGCATGATCAGTCACGTGATCAGTGCATGATCAGTCACGTGATCAGTGCATGATCAATTACGTGATCAGTGCATGATCAGTCACGTGATCAGTACATGGTAGCTACGTGATCATTGCATGATCAGCCACGTGATCAGTGCATGATAGCCACGTGATCAGTGCATGATAGCCACGTGATCAGTGCATGATCAGTCATGTGATACGTGTGTGATCAGCCACGTGATCAGTGCATGATATCCACGTGATCAGTGCATGATAGCCACGTGATCAGTGCATGATCAGTCACGTGATCAGTGCATGATCAGTCACGTGATACATGTGTGATCAGCCACGTGATCAGTGCATGATGAGCCACGTGATCAGTGCATGATCAATTACGTGATCAGTGCATGATCAGTCACGTGACCAGTACATGGTTGCTACGTGATCGTTGCATGATCAGCCACGTGAGCAGAGCATGATAGCCACGTGATCAGTGCATGATCAGTCACGTGATCAGTACATGATCAGTCACGTGAACAGTGCATGATCATTTACGTGATCTGTGCATGATCAGTCACGTGACCAGTATATGGTAGCTACGTGATCATTCCATGACGAGCCACGTGAGCAGTGCATGATAGCCACGTGATGTGTGCATGATGAGTTACGTGAGCAGAGTATGATCAGCCACGTGATCAGTGCATGAGTGCCACGTGATCAGTGCATGATATGTCACGTGACAGGTGTGTGATCAGCCACGTGAACAGTGCATGTTCAGCCACGTGATCAGTGCATGATAGCCACGTGATCAGTGCATGATCAGTTACGTGAGCAGTGTATGATCAGCCACGTGATCAGTGCATGGTCAGACACGTGAACAGTGTATGATCAGCCACGTGATCAGTGCATGATATCCAAGTGATCAGTGCATGATCATCACGTGATCAGTGTATGATCAGCCACGTGAACAGTGCATGCTCAGTCACGTGATCAGGGCCTGCTGAGCTGCGTGATTACTGTCTGCTCATCTGCTTGACAATTGCCAGCTGAGCTGCACGATTCCTGCCTGTCATCTGCTTGACAATTGCCAGCTGTGCTGCGTAATTCCTGCCTGCTCAGCTGCTTGATTATTGCCAGCTGAGCAGCATGATTCCTCACAGCTGAGTTCCATGATTATTGCCTGCTGACTGTTTGATTCGTGCCTACTCAGCTCTTTGTTTATTGCCTCCAGAGGCACATGATCAGTGTATGATAGCAAACATGATCAGTGCATGATCAGTCACATGATCAGCGCCATTAAGTCACGTGATCACTACATGATAGTCATGTGATCAGTCCATGCTCAGTCACGGTATCAGTGCATGATCAGCCACGTGATCAGTGCATGATCAGCCAGGTGATCAGTTCATGATAGCTATGTGATCAGTGCATGATTTGTCACGTGATCAGTGCATGATCAGGCAGGTGATCAGTGCATGATCAGTCACGTGATCAGTGCATGATCAGTCACGTGATCAGTGCATGATCAGCCACGTGATCAGTGCATGATCAGCCACGTGATCAGTGCATGATCAATCACGTGATCAGTGCATGATCAGTCACGTGACCAGTACATGGTAGCTACGTGATCATTGCATGATCAGCCACGTGAGCAGTGCATGATAGCCACGTGATCAGTGCATGATCAGTCACGTGATCAGTGCATGATCACTCACGTGATCAGTGCATGATCAGTCACGTGATCAGTGCATGATCAATTACGTGATCAGTGCATGATCAGTCACGTGACCAGTACATGGTAGCTACGTGATCATTGCATGATCAGCCACGTGAGCAGTGCATGATAGCCACGTGATCAGTGCATGATCAGTCGCATGATCAGTGTATGATCATCCGTGATCAGTGCATGATCAGTCATGTGATCAGTGCATGATATAGACGTGATCAGTGCATGATCAGTCTCGTGATCAGTGCATGATCAACCACGTGATCAGTGCATGATAGCCAGTTAATCAGTGCATGATAGCCAGATGATCAGTGCATGATCAGTCACGTGATCAGTGCATGATCAGCCACGTGATCAGTGCATGATAGCCACTGATCAGTGCATGATCAGCCACGTGATCAGTGCATGATCAGTTACGTGAGCAGTGTATGATCAGCCACGTGATCAGTGCATGGTCAGACACGTGAACAGTGTATGATCAGCCACGTGATCAGTGCATGATAGCCACGTGATCAGTGCATGATCAGTCACGTGATCAGTGTATGATCAGCCACGTGAACAGTGCATGCTCAGTCACGTGATCTGGGCCTGCTGAGCTGCGTGATTACTGTCTGCTCATCTGCTTGACAATTGCCAGCTGAGCTGCACGATTCCTGCCTGTCATCTGCTTGACAATTATCAGCTGTGCTGCGTAATTCCTGCCTGCTCAGCTGCTTGATTATTGCCAGCTGAGCAGCATGATTCCTCACACCTGAGTTCCATGATTATTGCCTGCTGACTGTTTGATTCGTGCCTACTCAGCTCTTTGTTTATTGCCTCCAGAGGCACATGATCAGTGTATGATAGCAAACATGATCAGCGCATGATCAGTCACATGATCAGCGCCATTAAGTCACGTGATCACTACATGATAGTCATGTGATCAGTCCATGCTCAGTCACGGTATCAGTGCATGATCAGCCACGTGATCAGTGCATGATCAGCCACGTGATCAGTTCATGATAGCCACGTGATCAGTGCATGATCAGTCACGTGATCAGTGCATGACCAGGCAGGTGATCAGTGCATGATCAGCCACGTGATCAGTGCATGATAGCCACGTGATCAGTGCATGATCAGTCACCTGATGGGTGTATGATCAGTCACGTGACCTGTACATGGTAGCTACATGATCATTGCATGATCAGCCACGTGAGTAGTGCATGATAGCCACGTGATCAGTGCATGATCAGTCACGTGATCAGTGCATGATCAGTCACGTGAACAGTGCATGATAAGTCACGTGATCAGTGCATGATCAGCCACGTGATCAGTGCATGATCAGTCACATGATCAGTGCATGATCAGCCACGTGATCAGTGCATGATCAGTCATGTGATCAGTGCATGATATAGACGTGATCAGTGCATGATCAGTCACGTGATCAGTGCATGATAGCCACGTGATCAGTGCATGATCAGTCACGTGATCAGTGCATGATCAGTCACGTGATCAGTGCATGGTAGCTACGTGATCAGTGCATGATCAGCCACGTGATCAGTGCATGATAGCCACGTGATCAGTGCATGATCAGTCACGTGATCAGTGCATGATCAGTCACGTGACAGTACATGGTAGCTACGTGATCAGTGCATGATCAGCCACGTGATCAGTGCATGATAGCCACGTGATCAGTGCATGATCAGTCACGTGATCAGTGCATGATCAGTCATGTGATCAGTGCATGATCAGGCACGTGATCAGTGCATGATCAGCCACGTGATCAGTGCATGATAGCCACGTGATCAGTGCATGATCAGTCACGTGATCAGTGCATGATCAGTCACGTGATCAGTGCATGATCAGCCACGTGATCAGTGCATGATCAGCCACGTGATCAGTGCATGATCAATTACGTGATCAGTGCATGATCAGTCACGTGATCAGTATATGGTAGCTACGTGATCAGTGCATGATCAGCCACGTGAGCAGTGCATGATAGCCACGTGATCAGTGCATGATCAGTCACGTGATCAGTGCATGATCAGCACGTGATCAGTGCATGATCAGTCACGTGATCAGTGCATGATCAATTACGTGATCAGTGCATGATCAGTCACGTGATCAGTACATGGTAGCTACGTGATCATTGCATGATCAGCCACGTGATCAGTGCATGATAGCCACGTGATCAGTGCATGATAGCCACGTGATCAGTGCATGATCAGTCATGTGATACGTGTGTGATCAGCCACGTGATCAGTGCATGATATCCACGTGATCAGTGCATGATAGCCACGTGATCAGTGCATGATCAGTCACGTGATCAGTGCATGATCAGTCACGTGATACATGTGTGATCAGCCACGTGATCAGTGCATGATGAGCCACGTGATCAGTGCATGATCAATTACGTGATCAGTGCATGATCAGTCACGTGACCAGTACATGGTTGCTACGTGATCAGTTGCATGATCAGCCACGTGAGCAGTGCATGATAGCCACGTGATCAGTGCATGATCAGTCACGTGATCAGTACATGATCAGTCACGTGAACAGTGCATGATCATTTACGTGATCTGTGCATGATCAGTCACGTGACCAGTATATGGTAGCTACGTGATCATTCCATGACGAGCCACGTGAGCAGTGCATGATAGCCACGTGATGTGTGCATGATGAGTTACGTGAGCAGAGTATGATCAGCCACGTGATCAGTGCATGAGTGCCACGTGATCAGTGCATGATATGTCACGTGACAGGTGTGTGATCAGCCACGTGAACAGTGCATGTTCAGCCACGTGATCAGTGCATGATAGCCACGTGATCAGTGCATGATCAGTTACGTGAGCAGTGTATGATCAGCCACGTGATCAGTGCATGGTCAGACACGTGAACAGTGTATGATCAGCCACGTGATCAGTGCATGATATCCAAGTGATCAGTGCATGATCATCACGTGATCAGTGTATGATCAGCCACGTGAACAGTGCATGCTCAGTCACGTGATCAGGGCCTGCTGAGCTGCGTGATTACTGTCTGCTCATCTGCTTGACAATTGCCAGCTGAGCTGCACGATTCCTGCCTGTCATCTGCTTGACAATTGCCAGCTGTGCTGCGTAATTCCTGCCTGCTCAGCTGCTTGATTATTGCCAGCTGAGCAGCATGATTCCTCACAGCTGAGTTCCATGATTATTGCCTGCTGACTGTTTGATTCGTGCCTACTCAGCTCTTTGTTTATTGCCTCCAGAGGCACATGATCAGTGTATGATAGCAAACATGATCAGTGCATGATCAGTCACATGATCAGCGCCATTAAGTCACGTGATCACTACATGATAGTCATGTGATCAGTCCATGCTCAGTCACGGTATCAGTGCATGATCAGCCACGTGATCAGTGCATGATCAGCCAGGTGATCAGTTCATGATAGCTATGTGATCAGTGCATGATTTGTCACGTGATCAGTGCATGATCAGGCAGGTGATCAGTGCATGATCAGTCACGTGATCAGTGCATGATCAGTCACGTGATCAGTGCATGATCAGCCACGTGATCAGTGCATGATCAGCCACGTGATCAGTGCATGATCAGTTACGTGATCAGTGCATGATCAGTCACGTGACCAGTACATGGTAGCTACGTGATCATTGCATGATCAGCCACGTGAGCAGTGCATGATAGCCACGTGATCAGTGCATGATCAGTCACGTGATCAGTGCATGATCACTCACGTGATCAGTGCATGATAAGTCACGTGATCAGTGCATGATCAATTACGTGATCAGTGCATGATCAGTCACGTGACCAGTACATGGTAGCTACGTGATCATTGCATGATCAGCCACGTGAGCAGTGCATGATAGCCACGTGATCAGTGCATGATCAGTCGCATGATCAGTGTATGATCATCCGTGATCAGTGCATGGGCAGTCATGTGATCAGTGCATGATATAGACGTGATCAGTGCATGATCAGTCTCGTGATCAGTGCATGATCAACCACGTGATCAGTGCATGATAGCCAGTTAATGAGTGCATGATAGCCAGTGATCAGTGCATGATCAGTCACGTGATCAGTGCATGATCAGCCACGTGATCAGTGCATGATAGCCACTGATCAGTGCATGATCAGCCACGTGATCAGTGCATGATCAGTTACGTGAGCAGTGTATGATCAGCCACGTGATCAGTGCATGGTCAGACACGTGAACAGTGTATGATCAGCCACGTGATCAGTGCATGATAGCCACGTGATCAGTGCATGATCAGTCACGTGATCAGTGTATGATCAGCCACGTGAACAGTGCATGCTCAGTCACGTGATCTGGGCCTGCTGAGCTGCGTGATTACTGTCTGCTCATCTGCTTGACAATTGCCAGCTGAGCTGCACGATTCCTGCCTGTCATCTGCTTGACAATTATCAGCTGTGCTGCGTAATTCCTGCCTGCTCAGCTGCTTGATTATTGCCAGCTGAGCAGCATGATTCCTCACACCTGAGTTCCATGATTATTGCCTGCTGACTGTTTGATTCGTGCCTACTCAGCTCTTTGTTTATTGCCTCCAGAGGCACATGATCAGTGTATGATAGCAAACATGATCAGCGCATGATCAGTCACATGATCAGCGCCATTAAGTCACGTGATCACTACATGATAGTCATGTGATCAGTCCATGCTCAGTCACGGTATCAGTGCATGATCAGCCACGTGATCAGTGCATGATCAGCCAGGTGATCAGTTCATGATAGCCATGTGATCAGTGCATGATTTGTCACGTGATCAGTGCATGACCAGGCAGGTGATCAGTGCATGATCAGCCACGTGATCAGTGCATGATAGCCACGTGATCAGTGCATGATCAGTCACCTGATGGGTGTATGATCAGTCACGTGACCAGTACATGGTAGCTACATGATCATTGCATGATCAGCCACGTGAGTAGTGCATGATAGCCACGTGATCAGTGCATGATCAGTCACGTGATCAGTGCATGATCAGTCACGTGACAGTGCATGATAAGTCACGTGATCAGTGCATGATCAGCCACGTGATCAGTGCATGATCAGTCACGTGATCAGTGCATGATAGCTACGTGATCAGTGCATGATCAGCCACGTGATCAGTGCATGATAGCCACGTGATCAGTGCATGATCAGTCACATGATCAGTGTATGATCATCCACGTGATCAGTGCATGATCAGTCATGTGATCAGTGCATGATATAGACGTGATCAGTGCATGATCAGTCACGTGATCAGTGCATGATCAGCCACGTGATCAGTGCATGATAGCCAGTGATCAGTGCATGATAGCCAGTGATCAGTGCATGATCAGTCACGTGATCAGTGCATGATCAGCCACGTGATCAGTGCATGATAGCCACTGATCAGTGCATGATCAGCCACGTGATCAGTGCATGATCAGTCACGTGATCAGTGTATGATCAGCCACGTGATCAGTGCATGATAGCCACGTGATCAGTGCATGATCAGTCACGTGATCAGTGCATGATCAGCCACGTGATCAGTGCATGATCAGTCACGTGATCTGGGCCTGCTGAGCTGCGTGATTACTGTCTGCTCATCTGCTTGACAATTGCCAGCTGTGCTGCGTAATTCCTGCCTGCTCAGCTGCTTGATTATTGCCAGCTGAGCAGCATGATTCCTCACACCTGAGTTCCATGATTATTGCCTGCTGACTGTTTGATTCGTGCCTACTCAGCTCTTTGTTTATTGCCTCCAGAGGCACATGATCAGTGTATGATAGCAAACATGATCAGTGCATGATCAGTCACATGATCAGCGCCATTAAGTCACGTGATCACTACATGATAGTCATGTGATCAGTCCATGATCAGTCACGGTATCAGTGCATGATCAGCCACGTGATCAGTGCATGATCAGTCACATGATCAGTGCATGATCATCCACGTGATCAGTGCATGATCAGTCATGTGATCAGTGCATGATATAGACGTGATCAGTGCATGATCAGTCACGTGATCAGTGCATGATAGCCACGTGATCAGTGCATGATCAGTCACGTGATCAGTGCATGATCAGTCACGTGACCAGTACATGGTAGCTACGTGATCATTGCATGACAGCCACGTGAGCAGTGCATGATAGCCACGTGATGTGTGCATGATCAGTCACGTGATCAGAGTATGATCAGCCACGTGATCAGTGCATGAGTGCCACGTGATCAGTGCATGATATGTCACGTGACAGTGTGTGATCAGCCACGTGATCAGTGCATGTTCAGCCACGTGATCAGTGCATGATAGCCACGTGATCAGTGCATGATCAGTTACGTGAGCAGTGTATGATCAGCCACGTGATCAGTGCATGGTCAGACACGTGAACAGTGTATGATCAGCCACGTGATCAGTGCATGATATCCAAGTGATCAGTGCATGATCATCACGTGATCAGTGTATGATCAGCCACGTGAACAGTGCATGCTCAGTCACGTGATCAGGGCCTGCTGAGCTGCGTGATTACTGTCTGCTCATCTGCTTGACAATTGCCAGCTGAGCTGCACGATTCCTGCCTGTCATCTGCTTGACAATTGCCAGCTGTGCTGCGTAATTCCTGCCTGCTCAGCTGCTTGATTATTGCCAGCTGAGCAGCATGATTCCTCACAGCTGAGTTCCATGATTATTGCCTGCTGACTGTATGATTCGTGCCTACTCAGCTCTTTGTTTATTGCCTCCAGAGGCACATGATCAGTGTATGATAGCAAACATGATCAGTGCATGATCAGTCACATGATCAGCGCCATTAAGTCACGTGATCACTACATGATAGTCATGTGATCAGTCCATGCTCAGTCACGGTATCAGTGCATGATCAGCCACGTGATCAGTGCATGATCAGCCAGGTGATCAGTTCATGATAGCTATGTGATCAGTTCATGATTTGTCACGTGATCAGTGCATGATCAGGCAGGTGATCAGTGCATGATCAGTCACGTGATCAGTGCATGATCAGTCACGTGATCAGTGCATGATCAGCCACGTGATCAGTGCATGATCAGCCACGTGATCAGTGCATGATCAGTTACGTGATCAGTGCATGATCAGTCACGTGACCAGTACATGGTAGCTACGTGATCATTGCATGATCAGCCACGTGAGCAGTGCATGATAGCCACGTGATCAGTGCATGATCAGTCACGTGATCAGTGCATGATCACTCACGTGATCAGTGCATGATAAGTCACGTGATCAGTGCATGATCAATTACGTGATCAGTGCATGATCAGTCACGTGACCAGTACATGGTAGCTACGTGATCATTGCATGATCAGCCACGTGATCAGTGCATGATAGCCACGTGATCAGTGCATGATCAGTCGCATGATCAGTGTATGATCATCACGTGATCAGTGCATGGGCAGTCATGTGATCAGTGCATGATATAGACGTGATCAGTGCATGATCAGTCACGTGATCAGTGTATGATCAGCCACGTGATCAGTGCATGATAGCCAGTTAATGAGTGCATGATAGCCAGATGATCAGTGCATGATCAGTCACGTGATCAGTGCATGATCAGCCACGTAATCAGTGCATGATAGCCACTGATCAGTGCATGATCAGCCACGTGATCAGTGCATGATCAGTTACGTGAGCAGTGTATGATCAGCCACGTGATCAGTGCATGGTCAGACACGTGAACAGTGTATGATCAGCCACGTGATCAGTGCATGATAGCCACGTGATCAGTGCATGATCAGTCACGTGATCAGTGTATGATCAGCCACGTGAACAGTGCATGCTCAGTCACGTGATCTGGGCCTGCTGAGCTGCGTGATTACTGTCTGCTCATCTGCTTGACAATTGCCAGCTGAGCTGCACGATTCCTGCCTGTCATCTGCTTGACAATTATCAGCTGTGCTGCGTAATTCCTGCCTGCTCAGCTGCTTGATTATTGCCAGCTGAGCAGCATGATTCCTCACACCTGAGTTCCATGATTATTGCCTGCTGACTGTTTGATTCGTGCCTACTCAGCTCTTTGTTTATTGCCTCCAGAGGCACATGATCAGTGTATGATAGCAAACATGATCAGCGCATGATCAGTCACATGATCAGCGCCATTAAGTCACGTGATCACTACATGATAGTCATGTGATCAGTCCATGCTCAGTCACGGTATCAGTGCATGATCAGCCACGTGATCAGTGCATGATCAGCCAGGTGATCAGTTCATGATAGCTACGTGATCAGTGCATGATTTGTCACGTGATCAGTGCATGACCAGGCAGGTGATCAGTGCATGATCAGCCACGTGATCAGTGCATGATAGCCACGTGATCAGTGCATGATCAGTCACCTGATGGGTGTATGATCAGTCACGTGACCGGTACATGGTAGCTACATGATCATTGCATGATCAGCCACGTGAGTAGTGCATGATAGCCACGTGATCAGTGCATGATCAGTCACGTGATCAGTGCATGATCAGTCACGTGAACAGTGCATGATAAGTCACGTGATCAGTGCATGATCAGCCACGTGATCAGTGCATGATCAGTCACGTGATCAGTGCATGATCAGCCACGTGATCAGTGCATGATCAGTCACGTGATCAGTGCATGATATAGACGTGATCAGTGCATGATCAGTCACGTGATCAGTGCATGATAGCCACGTGATCAGTGCATGATCAGTCACGTGATCAGTGCATGATCAGTCACGTGATCAGTGCATGATAGCTACGTGATCAGTGCATGATCAGCCACGTGATCAGTGCATGATAGCCACGTGATCAGTGCATGATAGTCACGTGATCAGTGCATGATCAGTCACGTGATCAGTGCATGATCAGCCACGTGATCAGTGCATGATCAGCCACGTGATCAGTGCATGATAGCCACGTGATCAGTGCATGATCAGTCACGTGATCAGTGCATGATCAGTCACGTGATCAGTGCATGATCAGCCACGTGATCAGTGCATGATAGCCACGTGATCAGTGCATGATCAGTCACGTGATCAGTGCATGATCAGTCACGTGACCAGTGCATGATAGCTACGTGATCAGTGCATGATCAGCCACGTGATCAGTGCATGATAGCCACGTGATCAGTGCATGATCAGTCACGTGATCAGTGCATGATCAGTCACGTGATCAGTGCATGATCAGTCACGTGATCAGTGCATGATCAGCCACGTGATCAGTGCATGATCAGTCACGTGATCAGTGCATGATCAGCCACGTGATCAGTGCATGATCAGTCACGTGATCAGTGCATGATATAGACGTGATCAGTGCATGATCAGTCACGTGATCAGTGCATGATAGCCACGTGATCAGTGCATGATCAGTCACGTGATCAGTGCATGATCAGTCACGTGATCAGTGCATGATAGCTACATGATCAGTGCATGATCAGCCACGTGATCAGTGCATGATAGCCACGTGATCAGTGCATGATAGTCATGTGATCAGTGCATGATCAGTCACGTGATCAGTGCATGATCAGCCACGTGATCAGTGCATGATCAGCCACGTGATCAGTGCATGATAGCCACGTGATCAGTGCATGATCAGTCACGTGATCAGTGCATGATCAGGCACGTGATCAGTGCATGATCAGCCACGTGATCAGTGCATGATAGCCACGTGATCAGTGCATGATCAGTCACGTGATCAGTGTATGATCAGTCACGTGACCAGTACATGGTAGCTACATGATCATTGCATGATCAGCCACGTGATAGTGCATGATAGCCACGTGATCAGTGCATGATCAGTCACGTGATCAGTGCATGATCAGTCACGTGATCAGTGCATGATCAGTCACGTGATCAGTGCATGATCAGCCACGTGATCAGTGCATGATCAGTCACGTGATCAGTGCATGATCAGCCACGTGATCAGTGCATGATCAGTCATGTGATCAGTGCATGATATAGACGTGATCAGTGCATGATCAGTCACGTGATCAGTGCATGATAGCCACGTGATCAGTGCATGATCAGTCACGTGATCAGTGCATGATCAGTCACGTGACCAGTACATGATAGCTACATGATCAGTGCATGATCAGCCACGTGATCAGTGCATGATAGCCACGTGATCAGTGCATGATAGTCACGTGATCAGTGCATGATCAGTCACGTGATCAGTGCATGATCAGCCACGTGATCAGTGCATGATCAGCCACGTGATCAGTGCATGATAGCCACGTGATCAGTGCATGATCAGTCACGTGATCAGTGCATGATCAGGCACGTGATCAGTGCATGATCAGCCACGTGATCAGTGCATGATAGCCACGTGATCAGTGCATGATCAGTCACGTGATCAGTGCATGATCAGTCACGTGACCAGTGCATGGTAGCTACGTGATCAGTGCATGATCAGCCACGTGATCAGTGCATGATAGCCACGTGATCAGTGCATGATCAGTCACGTGATCAGTGCATGATCAGTCACGTGATCAGTGCATGATCAGTCACGTGATCAGTGCATGATCAGCCACGTGATCAGTGCATGATCAGTCACGTGATCAGTGCATGATCAGCCACGTGATCAGTGCATGATCAGTCACGTGATCAGTGCATGATATAGACGTGATCAGTGCATGATCAGTCACGTGATCAGTGCATGATAGCCACGTGATCAGTGCATGATCAGTCACGTGATCAGTGTATGATCAGTCACGTGATCAGTACATGGTAGCTACATGATCAGTGCATGATCAGCCACGTGATCAGTGCATGATAGCCACGTGATCAGTGCATGATAGTCATGTGATCAGTGCATGATCAGTCACGTATCAGTGCATGATCAGCCACGTGATCAGTGCATGATCAGCCACGTGATCAGTGCATGATAGCTACGTGATCAGTGCATGATCAGTCACGTGATCAGTGCATGATCAGGCACGTGATCAGTGCATGATCAGCCACGTGATCAGTGCATGATAGCCACGTGATCAGTGCATGATCAGTCACGTGATCAGTGTATGATCAGTCACTGACCAGTACATGGTAGCTACATGATCATTGCATGATCAGCCACGTGATAGTGCATGATAGCCACGTGATCAGTGCATGATCAGTCACGTGATCAGTGCATGATCAGTCATGTGATCAGTGCATGATCAGGCACGTGATCAGTGCATGATCAGCCACGTGATCAGTGCATGATAGCCACGTGATCAGTGCATGATCAGTCACGTGATCAGTGCATGATCAGTCACGTGATCAGTGCATGATCAGCCACGTGATCAGTGCATGATCAGCCACGTGATCAGTGCATGATCAGTCACGTGATCAGTGCATGATCAGTCACGTGACCAGTACATGGTAGCTACGTGATCATTGCATGATCAGCCACGTGATCAGTGCATGATAGCCACGTGATCAGTGCATGATCAGTCACGTGATCAGTGCATGATCAGTCACGTGATCAGTGCATGATCAGTCACGTGATCAGTGCATGATCAATTACGTGATCAGTGCATGATCAGTCACGTGATCAGTGCATGTAGCTACGTGATCAGTGCATGATCAGCCACGTGATCAGTGCATGATAGCCACGTGATCAGTGCATGATAGCCACGTGATCAGTGCATGATCAGTCACGTGATCAGTGTGATCAGCCACGTGATCAGTGCATGATAGCCACGTGATCAGTGCATGATCAGCCACGTGATCAGTGCATGATCAGCCACGTGATCAGTGCATGATCAGTCACGTGATCAGTGTGATCAGCCACGTGATCAGTGCATGATCAGCCACGTGATCAGTGCATGATCAATTACGTGATCAGTGCATGATCAGTCACGTGACCAGTACATGGTAGCTACGTGATCATTGCATGATCAGCCACGTGAGCAGTGCATGATAGCCACGTGATCAGTGCATGATCAGTCACGTGATCAGTGCATGATCAGCCACGTGATCAGTGCATGAGTGCCACGTGATCAGTGCATGATATGTCACGTGACAGTGTGTGATCAGCCACGTGAACAGTGCATGTTCAGCCACGTGATCAGTGCATGATAGCCACGTGATCAGTGCATGATCAGTTACGTGAGCAGTGTATGATCAGCCACGTGATCAGTGCATGGTCAGACACGTGAACAGTGTATGATCAGCCACGTGATCAGTGCATGATATCCAAGTGATCAGTGCATGATCATCACGTGATCAGTGTATGATCAGCCACGTGAACAGTGCATGCTCAGTCACGTGATCAGGGCCTGCTGAGCTGCGTGATTACTGTCTGCTCATCTGCTTGACAATTGCCAGCTGAGCTGCACGATTCCTGCCTGTCATCTGCTTGACAATTGCCAGCTGTGCTGCGTAATTCCTGCCTGCTCAGCTGCTTGATTATTGCCAGCTGAGCAGCATGATTCCTCACAGCTGAGTTCCATGATTATTGCCTGCTGACTGTTTGATTCGTGCCTACTCAGCTCTTTGTTTATTGCCTCCAGAGGCACATGATCAGTGTATGATAGCAAACATGATCAGTGCATGATCAGTCACATGATCAGCGCCATTAAGTCACGTGATCACTACATGATAGTCATGTGATCAGTCCATGCTCAGTCACGGTATCAGTGCATGATCAGCCACGTGATCAGTGCATGATCAGCCAGGTGATCAGTTCATGATAGCTATGTGATCAGTGCATGATTTGTCACGTGATCAGTGCATGACCAGGCAGGTGATCAGTGCATGATCAGTCACGTGATCAGTGCATGATCAGCCACGTGATCAGTGCATGATCAGCCACGTGATCAGTGCATGATCAGTCACGTGATCAGTGCATGATCAGTCACGTGACCAGTACATGGTAGCTACGTGATCATTGCATGATCAGCCACGTGAGCAGTGCATGATAGCCACGTGATCAGTGCATGATCAGTCACGTGATCAGTGCATGATCACTCACGTGATCAGTGCATGATAAGTCACCTGATCAGTGCATGATCAATTACGTGATCAGTGCATGATCAGTCACGTGACCAGTACATGGTAGCTACGTGATCATTGCATGATCAGCCGCGTGAGCAGTGCATGATAGCCACGTGATCAGTGCATGATCAGTCGCATGATCAGTGTATGATCATCCGTGATCAGTGCATGGGCAGTCATGTGATCAGTGCATGATATAGACGTGATCAGTGCATGATCAGTCACGTGATCAGTGTATGATCAACCACGTGATCAGTGCATGATAGCCAGTTAATGAGTGCATGATAGCCAGATGATCAGTGCATGATCAGTCACGTGATCAGTGTATGATCAGCCACGTGATCAGTGCATGATAGCCACTGATCAGTGCATGATCAGCCACGTGATCAGTGCATGATCAGTTACGTGAGCAGTGTATGATCAGCCACGTGATCAGTGCATGGTCAGACACGTGAACAGTGTATGATCAGCCACGTGATCAGTGCATGATAGCCACGTGATCAGTGCATGATCAGTCACGTGATCAGTGTATGATCAGCCACGTGAACAGTGCATGCTCAGTCACGTGATCTGGGCCTGCTGAGCTGCGTGATTACCGTCTGCTCATCTGCTTGACAATTGCCAGCTGAGCTGCACGATTCCTGCCTGTCATCTGCTTGACAATTATCAGCTGTGCTGCGTAATTCCTGCCTGCTCAGCTGCTTGATTATTGCCAGCTGAGCAGCATGATTCCTCACACCTGAGTTCCATGATTATTGCCTGCTGACTGTTTGATTCGTGCCTACTCAGCTCTTTGTTTATTGCCTCCAGAGGCACATGATCAGTGTATGATAGCAAACATGATCAGCGCATGATCAGTCACATGATCAGCGCCATTAAGTCACGTGATCACTACATGATAGTCATGTGATCAGTCCATGCTCAGTCACGGTATCAGTGCATGATCAGCCACGTGATCAGTGCATGATCAGCCAGGTGATCAGTTCATGATAGCTATGTGATCAGTGCATGATTTGTCACGTGATCAGTGCATGACCAGGCAGGTGATCAGTGCATGATCAGCCACGTGATCAGTGCATGATAGCCACGTGATCAGTGCATGATCAGTCACCTGATGGGTGTATGATCAGTCACGTGACCGGTACATGGTAGCTACATGATCATTGCATGATCAGCCACGTGAGTAGTGCATGATAGCCACGTGATCAGTGCATGATCAGTCACGTGATCAGTGCATGATCAGTCACGTGAACAGTGCATGATAAGTCACGTGATCAGTGCATGATCAATTACGTGATCAGTGCATGATCAGTCACGTGACCAGTACATGGTAGCTACGTGATCAGTGCATGATCAGCCACGTGAGCAGTGCATGATAGCCACGTGATCAGTGCATGATCTGTCACATGATCAGTGTATGATCATCCGGGTGATCAGTGCATGGGCAGTCATGTGATCAGTGCATGTTATAGACGTGATCAGTGCATGATCAGTCACGTGATCAGTGCATGATCAGCCACGTGATCAGTGCATGATAGCCAGTTGATGAGTGCATGATAGCCAGATGATCAGTGCATGATCAGTCACGTGATCAGTGCATGATCAGCCACGTGAAAGTGCATGATAGCCACTGATCAGTGCATGATCAGCCACGTGATCAGTGCATGATCAGTTACGTGATCAGTGCATGATCAGCCACGTGATCAGTGCATGATCAGACACGTGATCAGTGCATGATCAGCCACGTGATCAGTGCATGATAGCCACGTGATCAGTGCATGATCAGTTACGTGAGCAGTGTATGATCAGCCACGTGATCAGTGCATGATAGCCACGTGATCAGTGCATGATCAGTCACGTGATCAGTGTATGATCAGCCACGTGAACAGTGCATGCTCAGTCACGTGATCTGGGCCTGCTGAGCTGCGTGATTACCGTCTGCTCATCTGCTTGACAATTGCCAGCTGAGCTGCACGATTCCTGCCTGTCATCTGCTTGACAATTATCAGCTGTGCTGCGTAATTCCTGCCTGCTCAGCTGCTTGATTATTGCCAGCTGAGCAGCATGATTCCTCACAGCTGAGTTCCATGATTATTGCCTGCTGACTGTTTGATTCGTGCCTACTCAGCTCTTTGTTTATTGCCTCCAGAGGCACATGATCAGTGTATGATAGCAAACATGATCAGCGCATGATCAGTCACATGATCAGCGCCATTAAGTCACGTGATCACTACATGATAGTCATGTGATCAGTCCATGCTCAGTCACGGTATCAGTGCATGATCAGCCACGTGATCAGTGCATGATCAGCCAGGTGATCAGTTCATGATAGCCACGTGATCAGTGCATGATTTGTCACGTGATCAGTGCATGACCAGGCAGGTGATCAGTGCATGATCAGCCACGTGATCAGTGCATGATAGCCACGTGATCAGTGCATGATCAGTCACCTGATGGGTGTATGATCAGTCACGTGACCGGTACATGGTAGCTACATGATCATTGCATGATCAGCCACGTGAGTAGTGCATGATAGCCACGTGATCAGTGCATGATCAGTCACGTGATCAGTGCATGATCAGTCATGTGATCAGTGCATGATCAGGCACGTGATCAGTGCATGATCAGCCACGTGATCAGTGCATGATAGCCACGTGATCAGTGCATGATCAGTCACGTGATCAGTGCATGATCAGTCACGTGATCAGTGCATGATCAGCCACGTGATCAGTGCATGATCAGCCACGTGATCAGTGCATGATCAGTCACGTGATCAGTGCATGATCAGTCACGTGATCAGTACATGGTAGCTACGTGATCAGTGCATGATCAGCCACGTGATCAGTGCATGATAGCCACGTGATCAGTGCATGATCAGTCACGTGATCAGTGCATGATCAGTCACGTGATCAGTGCATGATCAGTCACGTGATCAGTGCATGATCAGCCACGTGATCAGTGCATGATCAGTCACGTGATCAGTGCATGATAGCTACGTGATCATTGCATGATCAGCCACGTGATCAGTGCATGATAGCCACGTGATCAGTGCATGATAGCCACGTGATCAGTGCATGATCAGTCACGTGATCGTGTGTGATCAGCCACGTGATCAGTGCATGATAGCCACGTGATCAGTGCATGATAGCCACGTGATCAGTGCATGATAGCCACGTGATCAGTGCATGATCAGTCACGTGATACATGTGTGATCAGCCACGTGATCAGTGCATGATCAGCCACGTGATCAGTGCATGATCAGCCACGTGATCAGTGCATGATCAGTCACGTGATCAGTGCATGATCAGTCACGTGATCAGTGCATGATCATTTACGTGATCAGTGCATGATCAGTCACGTGACCAGTATATGGTAGCTACGTGATCATTGCATGACAGCCACGTGAGCAGTGCATGATAGCCACGTGATCAGTGCATGATCAGTCACGTGATCAGTGTATGATCAGCCACGTGATCAGTGCATGAGTGCCACGTGATCAGTGCATGATAGTCACGTGACAGTGTGTGATCAGCCACGTGATCAGTGCATGATCAGCCACGTGATCAGTGCATGATAGCCACGTGATCAGTGCATGATCAGTTACGTGAGCAGTGTATGATCAGCCACGTGATCAGTGCATGATCAGACACGTGATCAGTGCATGATCAGCCACGTGATCAGTGCATGATAGCCACGTGATCAGTGCATGATCAGTCACGTGAACAGTGTATGATCAGCCACGTGATCAGTGCATGATAGCCACGTGATCAGTGCATGATCAGTCACGTGATCAGTGTATGATCAGCCACGTGAACAGTGCATGCTCAGTCACGTGATCTGGGCCTGCTGAGCTGCGTGATTACTGTCTGCTCATCTGCTTGACAATTGCCAGCTGAGCTGCACGATTCCTGCCTGTCATCTGCTTGACAATTGCCAGCTGTGCTGCGTAATTCCTGCCTGCTCAGCTGCTTGATTATTGCCAGCTGAGCAGCATGATTCCTCACAGCTGAGTTCCATGATTATTGCCTGCTGACTGTTTGATTCGTGCCTACTCAGCTCTTTGTTTATTGCCTCCAGAGGCACATGATCAGTGTATGATAGCAAACATGATCAGCGCATGATCAGTCACATGATCAGCGCCATTAAGTCACGTGATCACTACATGATAGTCATGTGATCAGTCCATGCTCAGTCACGGTATCAGTGCATGATCAGCCACGTGATCAGTGCATGATCAGCCAGGTGATCAGTTCATGATCAGCCACGTGATCAGTGCATGATCAGTCACGTGATCAGTGCATGACCAGGCAGGTGATCAGTGCATGATCAGCCACGTGATCAGTGCATGATAGCCACGTGATCAGTGCATGATCAGTCACCTGATGGGTGTATGATCAGTCACGTGACCGGTACATGGTAGCTACATGATCATTGCATGATCAGCCACGTGAGTAGTGCATGATAGCCACGTGATCAGTGCATGATCAGTCACGTGATCAGTGCATGATCAGTCACGTGATCAGTGCATGATAAGTCACGTGATCAGTGCATGATCAATTACGTGATCAGTGCATGATCAGTCACGTGACCAGTACATGGTAGCTACGTGATCATTGCATGATCAGCCACGTGAGCAGTGCATGATAGCCACGTGATCAGTGCATGATCAGTCACATGATCAGTGTATGATCATCCGGGTGATCAGTGCATGATCAGTCATGTGATCAGTGCATGATATAGACGTGATCAGTGCATGATCAGTCACGTGATCAGTGCATGATCAGCCACGTGATCAGTGCATGATAGCCAGTTAATGAGTGCATGATAGCCAGATGATCAGTGCATGATCAGTCACGTGATCAGTGCATGATCAGCCAAGTGATCAGTGCATGATAGCCACTGATCAGTGCATGATCAGCCACGTGATCAGTGCATGATCAGTTACGTGATCAGTGTATGATCAGCCACGTGATCAGTGCATGATCAGACACGTGATCAGTGCATGATCAGCCACGTGATCAGTGCATGATAGCCACGTGATCAGTGCATGATCAGTTACGTGAGTGTATGATCAGCCACGTGATCAGTGCATGATAGCCACGTGATCAGTGCATGATCAGTCACGTGATCAGTGTATGATCAGCCACGTGAACAGTGCATGCTCAGTCACGTGATCTGGGCCTGCTGAGCTGCGTGATTACCGTCTGCTCATCTGCTTGACAATTGCCAGCTGAGCTGCACGATTCCTGCCTGTCATCTGCTTGACAATTATCAGCTGTGCTGCGTAATTCCTGCCTGCTCAGCTGCTTGATTATTGCCAGCTGAGCAGCATGATTCCTCACACCTGAGTTCCATGATTATTGCCTGCTGACTGTTTGATTCGTGCCTACTCAGCTCTTTGTTTATTGCCTCCAGAGGCACATGATCAGTGTATGATAGCAAACATGATCAGCGCATGATCAGTCACATGATCAGCGCCATTAAGTCACGTGATCACTACATGATAGTCATGTGATCAGTCCATGCTCAGTCACGGTATCAGTGCATGATCAGCCACGTGATCAGTGCATGATCAGCCAGGTGATCAGTTCATGATAGCCATGTGATCAGTGCATGATTTGTCACGTGATCAGTGCATGACCAGGCAGGTGATCAGTGCATGATCAGCCACGTGATCAGTGCATGATAGCCACGTGATCAGTGCATGATCAGTCACCTGATGGGTGTATGATCAGTCACGTGACCGTACATGGTAGCTACATGATCATTGCATGATCAGCCACGTGAGTAGTGCATGATAGCCACGTGATCAGTGCATGATCAGTCACGTGATCAGTGCATGATCAGTCACGTGACAGTGCATGATAAGTCACCTGATCAGTGCATGATCAATTACGTGATCAGTGCATGATCAGTCACGTGATCAGTACATGGTAGCTACGTGATCATTGCATGATCAGCCACGTGATCAGTGCATGATAGCCACGTGATCAGTGCATGATCAGTCACATGATCAGTGTATGATCATCCACGTGATCAGTGCATGGGCAGTCATGTGATCAGTGCATGATATAGACGTGATCAGTGCATGATCAGTCACGTGATCAGTATGATCAGCCACGTGATCAGTGCATGATAGCCAGTGATCAGTGCATGATAGCCAGATGATCAGTGCATGATCAGTCACGTGATCAGTGCATGATCAGCCACGTGATCAGTGCATGATAGCCAACTGATCAGTGCATGATCAGCCACGTGATCAGTGCATGATCAGTTACGTGATCAGTGTATGATCAGCCACGTGATCAGTGCATGATCAGACACGTGAACAGTGCATGATCAGCCACGTGATCAGTGCATGATAGCCACGTGATCAGTGCATGATCAGTTACGTGAGCAGTGTATGATCAGCCACGTGATCAGTGCATGGTCAAACACGTGAACAGTGTATGATCAGCCACGTGATCAGTGCATGATAGCCACGTGATCAGTGCATGATCAGTCACGTGATCAGTGTATGATCAGCCACGTGAACAGTGCATGCTCAGTCACGTGATCTGGGCCTGCTGAGCTGCGTGATTACTGTCTGCTCATCTGCTTGACAATTGCCAGCTGAGCTGCACGATTCCTGCCTGTCATCTGCTTGACAATTATCAGCTGTGCTGCGTAATTCCTGCCTGCTCAGCTGCTTGATTATTGCCAGCTGAGCAGCATGATTCCTCACAGCTGAGTTCCATGATTATTGCCTGCTGACTGTTTGATTCGTGCCTACTCAGCTCTTTGTTTATTGCCTCCAGAGGCACATGATCAGTGTATGATAGCAAACATGATCAGCGCATGATCAGTCACATGATCAGCGCCATTAAGTCACGTGATCACTACATGATAGTCATGTGATCAGTCCATGCTCAGTCACGGTATCAGTGCATGATCAGCCACGTGATCAGTGCATGATCAGCCAGGTGATCAGTTCATGATAGCTATGTGATCAGTGCATGATTTGTCACGTGATCAGTGCATGACCAGGCAGGTGATCAGTGCATGATCAGCCACGTGATCAGTGCATGATAGCCACGTGATCAGTGCATGATCAGTCACCTGATGGGTGTATGATCAGTCACGTGACCGGTACATGGTAGCTACATGATCATTGCATGATCAGCCACGTGAGTAGTGCATGATAGCCACGTGATCAGTGCATGATCAGTCACGTGATCAGTGCATGATCACTAACGTGAACAGTGCATGATAAGTCACCTGATCAGTGCATGATCAATCACGTGATCAGTGCATGATCAGTCACGTGACCAGTACATGGTAGCTACGTGATCATTGCATGATCAGCCACGTGATCAGTGCATGATAGCCACGTGATCAGTGCATGATCTGTCGCATGATCAGTGTATGATCATCCACGTGATCAGTGCATGGGCAGTCATGTGATTAGTGCATGATATAGACGTGATCAGTGCATGATCAGTCCCGTGATCAGTGTATGATCAGCCACGTGATCAGTGCATGATAGCCAGTTAATGAGTGCATGATAGCCAGATGATCAGTGCATGATCAGTCACGTGATCAGTGTTTGATCAGCCAAGTGAAAAGTGCATGATAGCCACTGATCAGTGCATGATCAGCCACGTGATCAGTGCATGATCAGTTACGTGAGCAGTGCATGATCAGCCACGTGATCAGTGCATGATCAGACACGTGAACAGTGCATGATCAGCCACGTGATCAGTGCATGATAGCCACGTGATCAGTGCATGATCAGTTACGTGAGCAGTGTATGATCAGCCACGTGATCAGTGCATGATAGCCACGTGATCAGTGCATGATCAGTCACGTGATCAGTGTATGATCAGCCACGTGAACAGTGCATGCTCAGTCACGTGATCTGGGCCTGCTGAGCTGCGTGATTACTGTCTGCTCATCTGCTTGACAATTGCCAGCTGAGCTGCACGATTCCTGCCTGTCATCTGCTTGACAATTATCAGCTGTGCTGCGTAATTCCTGCCTGCTCAGCTGCTTGATTATTGCCAGCTGAGCAGCATGATTCCTCACACCTGAGTTCCATGATTATTGCCTGCTGACTGTTTGATTCGTGCCTACTCAGCTCTTTGTTTATTGCCTCCAGAGGCACATGATCAGTGTATGATAGCAAACATGATCAGCGCATGATCAGTCACATGATCAGCGCCATTAAGTCACGTGATCACTACATGATAGTCATGTGATCAGTCCATGCTCAGTCACGGTATCAGTGCATGATCAGCCACGTGATCAGTGCATGATCAGCCAGGTGATCAGTTCATGATAGCTATGTGATCAGTGCATGATTTGTCACGTGATCTGTGCATGACCAGGCAGGTGATCAGTGCATGATCAGCCACGTGATCAGTGCATGATAGCCACGTGATCAGTGCATGATCAGTCACCTGATGGGTGTATGATCAGTCACGTGACCGGTACATGGTAGCTACATGATCATTGCATGATCAGCCACGTGAGTAGTGCATGATAGCCACGTGATCAGTGCATGATCAGTCACGTGATCAGTGCATGATCACTCACGTGAACAGTGCATGATAAGTCACCTGATCAGTGCATGATCAATTACGTGATCAGTGCATGATCAGTCACGTGACCAGTACATGGTAGCTACGTGATCATTGCATGATCAGCCACGTGATCAGTGCATGATAGCCACGTGATCAGTGCATGATCTGTCGCATGATCAGTGTATGATCATCCGGGTGATCAGTGCATGGGCAGTCATGTGATCAGTGCATGATATAGACGTGATCAGTGCATGATCAGTCTCGTGATCAGTGTATGATCAACCACGTGATCAGTGCATGATAGCCAGTTAATGAGTGCATGATAGCCAGATGATCAGTGCATGATCAGTCACGTGATCAGTGCATGATCAGCCAAGTGATCAGTGCATGATAGCCAACTGATCAGTGCATGATCAGCCACGTGATCAGTGCATGATCAGTTACGTGAGCAGTGTATGATCAGCCACGTGATCAGTGCATGGTCAGACACGTGATCAGTGCATGATCAGCCACGTGATCAGTGCATGATAGCCACGTGATCAGTGCATGATCAGTTACGTGAGCAGTGTATGATCAGCCACGTGATCAGTGCATGATAGCCACGTGATCAGTGCATGATCAGTTACGTGATCAGTGTATGATCAGCCACGTGAACAGTGCATGCTCAGTCACGTGATCTGGGCCTGCTGAGCTGCGTGATTACCGTCTGCTCATCTGCTTGACAATTGCCAGCTGAGCTGCACGATTCCTGCCTGTCATCTGCTTGACAATTATCAGCTGTGCTGCGTAATTCCTGCCTGCTCAGCTGCTTGATTATTGCCAGCTGAGCAGCATGATTCCTCACACCTGAGTTCCATGATTATTGCCTGCTGACTGTTTGATTCGTGCCTACTCAGCTCTTTGTTTATTGCCTCCAGAGGCACATGATCAGTGTATGATAGCAAACATGATCAGCGCATGATCAGTCACATGATCAGCGCCATTAAGTCACGTGATCACTACATGATAGTCATGTGATCAGTCCATGCTCAGTCACGGTATCAGTGCATGATCAGCCACGTGATCAGTGCATGATCAGCCAGGTGATCAGTTCATGATAGCTATGTGATCAGTTCATGATTTGTCACGTGATCTGTGCATGACCAGGCAGGTGATCAGTGCATGATCAGCCACGTGATCAGTGCATGATAGCCACGTGATCAGTGCATGATCAGTCACCTGATGGGTGTATGATCAGTCACCTGACCGTACATGGTAGCTACATGATCATTGCATGATCAGCCACGTGAGTAGTGCATGATAGCCACGTGATCAGTGCATGATCAGTCACGTGATCAGTGCATGATCACTCACGTGAACAGTGCATGATAAGTCACCTGATCAGTGCATGATCAATTACGTGATCAGTGCATGATCAGTCACGTGACCAGTACATGGTAGCTACGTGATCATTGCATGATCAGCCACGTGATCAGTGCATGATAGCCACGTGATCAGTGCATGATCTGTCGCATGATCAGTGTATGATCATCCGGGTGATCAGTGCATGGGCAGTCATGTGATCAGTGCATGATATAGACGTGATCAGTGCATGATCAGTCTCGTGATCAGTGTATGATCAACCACGTGATCAGTGCATGATAGCCAGTTAATGAGTGCATGATAGCCAGATGATCAGTGCATGATCAGTCACGTGATCAGTGTTTGATCAGCCAAGTGAAAGTGCATGATAGCCAACTGATCAGTGCATGATCAGCCACGTGATCAGTGCATGATCAGTTACGTGAGCAGTGTATGATCAGCCACGTGATCAGTGCATGATCAGACACGTGATCAGTGCATGATCAGCCACGTGATCAGTGCATGATAGCCACGTGATCAGTGCATGATCAGTTACGTGAGCAGTGTATGATCAGCCACGTGATCAGTGCATGATAGCCACGTGATCAGTGCATGATCAGTTACGTGATCAGTGTATGATCAGCCACGTGAACAGTGCATGCTCAGTCACGTGATCTGGGCCTGCTGAGCTGCGTGATTACCGTCTGCTCATCTGCTTGACAATTGCCAGCTGAGCTGCACGATTCCTGCCTGTCATCTGCTTGACAATTATCAGCTGTGCTGCGTAATTCCTGCCTGCTCAGCTGCTTGATTATTGCCAGCTGAGCAGCATGATTCCTCACACCTGAGTTCCATGATTATTGCCTGCTGACTGTTTGATTCGTGCCTACTCAGCTCTTTGTTTATTGCCTCCAGAGGCACATGATCAGTGTATGATAGCAAACATGATCAGCGCATGATCAGTCACATGATCAGCGCCATTAAGTCACGTGATCACTACATGATAGTCATGTGATCAGTCCATGCTCAGTCACGGTATCAGTGCATGATCAGCCACGTGATCAGTGCATGATCAGCCAGGTGATCAGTTCATGATAGCTATGTGATCAGTTCATGATTTGTCACGTGATCAGTGCATGACCAGGCAGGTGATCAGTGCATGATCAGCCACGTGATCAGTGCATGATAGCCACGTGATCAGTGCATGATCAGTCACCTGATGGGTGTATGATCAGTCACCTGACCGGTACATGGTAGCTACATGATCATTGCATGATCAGCCACGTGAGTAGTGCATGATAGCCACGTGATCAGTGCATGATCAGTCACGTGATCAGTGCATGATCAGTCACGTGAACAGTGCATGATAAGTCACTGATCAGTGCATGATCAGCCACGTGATCAGTGCATGATCAGTCACGTGATCAGTGCATGATAGCACGTGATCAGTGCATGATCAGCCACGTGATCAGTGCATGATAGCCACGTGATCAGTGCATGATAGCCACGTGATCAGTGCATGATCAGTCACGTGATCAGTACATGGTAGCTACGTGATCATTGCATGATCAGCCACGTGATCAGTGCATGATAGCCACGTGATCAGTGCATGATCAGTTGCATGATCAGTGCATGATCATCCGTGATCAGTGCATGGGCAGTCATGTGATCAGTGCATGATATAGACGTGATCAGTGCATGATCAGTCACGTGATCAGTGTATGATCAACCACGTGATCAGTGCATGATAGCCAGTTGATCAGTGCATGATAGCCAGTGATCAGTGCATGATCAGTCACGTGATCAGTGCATGATCAGCCACGTGATCAGTGCATGATAGCCACTGATCAGTGTATGATCAGCCACGTGATCAGTGCATGATCAGTTACGTGAGCAGTGCATGATCAGCCACGTGATCAGTGCATGATCAGACACGTGATCAGTGCATGATCAGCCACGTGATCAGTGCATGATAGCCACGTGATCAGTGCATGATCAGTTACGTGAGCAGTGTATGATCAGCCACGTGATCAGTGCATGATAGCCACGTGATCAGTGCATGATCAGTCACGTGATCAGTGTATGATCAGCCACGTGAACAGTGCATGCTCAGTCACGTGATCTGGGCCTGCTGAGCTGCGTGATTACTGTCTGCTCATCTGCTTGACAATTGCCAGCTGAGCTGCACGATTCCTGCCTGTCATCTGCTTGACAATTATCAGCTGTGCTGCGTAATTCCTGCCTGCTCAGCTGCTTGATTATTGCCAGCTGAGCAGCATGATTCCTCACAGCTGAGTTCCATGATTATTGCCTGCTGACTGTTTGATTCGTGCCTACTCAGCTCTTTGTTTATTGCCTCCAGAGGCACATGATCAGTGTATGATAGCAAACATGATCAGCGCATGATCAGTCACATGATCAGCGCCATTAAGTCACGTGATCACTACATGATAGTCATGTGATCAGTCCATGCTCAGTCACGGTATCAGTGCATGATCAGCCACGTGATCAGTGCATGATCAGCCAGGTGATCAGTTCATGATAGCCACGTGATCAGTGCATGATTTGTCACGTGATCAGTGCATGACCAGGCAGGTGATCAGTGCATGATCAGCCACGTGATCAGTGCATGATAGCCACGTGATCAGTGCATGATCAGTCACCTGATGGGTGTATGATCAGTCACGTGACCGGTACATGGTAGCTACATGATCATTGCATGATCAGCCACGTGAGTAGTGCATGATAGCCACGTGATCAGTGCATGATCAGTCACGTGATCAGTGCATGATCAGTCACGTGAACAGTGCATGATAAGTCACCTGATCAGTGCATGATCAATTACGTGATCAGTGCATGATCAGTCACGTGATCAGTGCATGATAGCTACGTGATCAGTGCATGATCAGCCACGTGATCAGTGCATGATAGCCACGTGATCAGTGCATGATAGCCACGTGATCAGTGCATGATCAGTCACGTGACCAGTACATGGTAGCTACGTGATCATTGCATGATCAGCCACGTGATCAGTGCATGATAGCCACGTGATCAGTGCATGATCTGTCGCATGATCAGTGTATGATCATCCGGGTGATCAGTGCATGGGCAGTCATGTGATCAGTGCATGATATAGACGTGATCAGTGCATGATCAGTCACGTGATCAGTGTATGATCAACCACGTGATCAGTGCATGATAGCCAGTTAATCAGTGCATGATAGCCAGATGATCAGTGCATGATCAGTCACGTGATCAGTGTATGATCAGCCAAGTGAAAAGTGCATGATAGCCACTGATCAGTGTATGATCAGCCACGTGATCAGTGCATGATCAGTTACGTGAGCAGTGTATGATCAGCCACGTGATCAGTGCATGGTCAGACACGTGACAGTGCATGATCAGCCACGTGATCAGTGCATGATAGCCACGTGATCAGTGCATGATCAGTTACGTGAGCAGTGTATGATCAGCCACGTGATCAGTGCATGATAGCCACGTGATCAGTGCATGATCAGTCACGTGATCAGTGTATGATCAGCCACGTGAACAGTGCATGCTCAGTCACGTGATCTGGGCCTGCTGAGCTGCGTGATTACCGTCTGCTCATCTGCTTGACAATTGCCAGCTGAGCTGCACGATTCCTGCCTGTCATCTGCTTGACAATTATCAGCTGTGCTGCGTAATTCCTGCCTGCTCAGCTGCTTGATTATTGCCAGCTGAGCAGCATGATTCCTCACACCTGAGTTCCATGATTATTGCCTGCTGACTGTTTGATTCGTGCCTACTCAGCTCTTTGTTTATTGCCTCCAGAGGCACATGATCAGTGTATGATAGCAAACATGATCAGCGCATGATCAGTCACATGATCAGCGCCATTAAGTCACGTGATCACTACATGATAGTCATGTGATCAGTCCATGCTCAGTCACGGTATCAGTGCATGATCAGCCACGTGATCAGTGCATGATCAGCCAGGTGATCAGTTCATGATAGCTATGTGATCAGTGCATGATTTGTCACGTGATCTGTGCATGACCAGGCAGGTGATCAGTGCATGATCAGCCACGTGATCAGTGCATGATAGCCACGTGATCAGTGCATGATCAGTCACCTGATGGGTGTATGATCAGTCACGTGACCGGTACATGGTAGCTACATGATCATTGCATGATCAGCCACGTGAGTAGTGCATGATAGCCACGTGATCAGTGCATGATCAGTCACGTGATCAGTGCATGATCACTCACGTGAACAGTGCATGATAAGTCACCTGATCAGTGCATGATCAATTACGTGATCAGTGCATGATCACTCACGTGACCAGTACATGGTAGCTACGTGATCATTGCATGATCAGCCACGTGAGCAGTGCATGATAGCCACGTGATCAGTGCATGATCTGTCGCATGATCAGTGTATGATCATCCGGGTGATCAGTGCATGGGCAGTCATGTGATCAGTGCATGATATAGACGTGATCAGTGCATGATCAGTCTCGTGATCAGTGCATGATCAACCACGTGATCAGTGCATGATAGCCAGTTAATGAGTGCATGATAGCCAGATGATCAGTGCATGATCAGTCACGTGATCAGTGCATGATCAGCCAAGTGATCAGTGCATGATAGCCAACTGATCAGTGCATGATCAGCCACGTGATCAGTGCATGATCAGTTACGTGAGCAGTGTATGATCAGCCACGTGATCAGTGCATGGTCAGACACGTGATCAGTGTATGATCAGCCACGTGATCAGTGCATGATAGCCACGTGATCAGTGCATGATCAGTTACGTGAGCAGTGTATGATCAGCCACGTGATCAGTGCATGATAGCCACGTGATCAGTGCATGATCAGTTACGTGATCAGTGTATGATCAGCCACGTGAACAGTGCATGCTCAGTCACGTGATCTGGGCCTGCTGAGCTGCGTGATTACTGTCTGCTCATCTGCTTGACAATTGCCAGCTGAGCTGCACGATTCCTGCCTGTCATCTGCTTGACAATTATCAGCTGTGCTGCGTAATTCCTGCCTGCTCAGCTGCTTGATTATTGCCAGCTGAGCAGCATGATTCCTCACAGCTGAGTTCCATGATTATTGCCTGCTGACTGTTTGATTCGTGCCTACTCAGCTCTTTGTTTATTGCCTCCAGAGGCACATGATCAGTGTATGATAGCAAACATGATCAGCGCATGATCAGTCACATGATCAGCGCCATTAAGTCACGTGATCACTACATGATAGTCATGTGATCAGTCCATGCTCAGTCACGGTATCAGTGCATGATCAGCCACGTGATCAGTGCATGATCAGCCAGGTGATCAGTTCATGATAGCTATGTGATCAGTTCATGATTTGTCACGTGATCTGTGCATGACCAGGCAGGTGATCAGTGCATGATCAGCCACGTGATCAGTGCATGATAGCCACGTGATCAGTGCATGATCAGTCACCTGATGGGTGTATGATCAGTCACGTGACCGTACATGGTAGCTACATGATCATTGCATGATCAGCCACGTGAGTAGTGCATGATAGCCACGTGATCAGTGCATGATCAGTCACGTGATCAGTGCATGATCAGTCACGTGAACAGTGCATGATAAGTCACGTGATCAGTGCATGATCAGCCACGTGATCAGTGCATGATCAGTCACGTGATCAGTGCATGATAGCTACGTGATCAGTGCATGATCAGCCACGTGATCAGTGCATGATAGCCACGTGATCAGTGCATGATCAGTCACTGATCAGTGTATGATCAGTCACGTGATCAGTACATGGTAGCTACATGATCAGTGCATGATCAGCCACGTGATAGTGCATGATAGCCACGTGATCAGTGCATGATCAGTCACGTGATCAGTGCATGATCAGTCACGTGATCAGTGCATGATCAGTCACGTGATCAGTGCATGATCAGTCACGTGATCAGTGCATGATCAGTCACGTGATCAGTGCATGATAGCTACGTGATCAGTGCATGATCAGCCACGTGATCAGTGCATGATAGCCACGTGATCAGTGCATGATCAGTCACATGATCAGTGCATGATCATCCACGTGATCAGTGCATGATCAGTCACGTGATCAGTGCATGATATAGACGTGATCAGTGCATGATCAGCCACGTGATCAGTGCATGATAGCCACGTGATCAGTGCATGATCAGCCACGTGATCAGTGCATGATCAGTCACGTGACCAGTACATGGTAGCTACGTGATCATTGCATGATCAGCCACGTGAGCAGTGCATGATAGCCACGTGATCAGTGCATGATCAGTCACATGATCAGTGTATGATCATCCACGTGATCAGTGCATGATCAGTCATGTGATCAGTGCATGATATAGACGTGATCAGTGCATGATCAGTCACGTGATCAGTGTATGATCAACCACGTGATCAGTGCATGATAGCCAGTTGATCAGTGCATGATAGCCAGATGATCAGTGCATGATCAGTCACGTGATCAGTGTATGATCAGCCACGTGATCAGTGCATGATAGCCAACTGATCAGTGCATGATCAGCCACGTGATCAGTGCATGATCAGTCACGTGAGCAGTGCATGATCAGCCACGTGATCAGTGCATGATCAGCCACGTGATCAGTGCATGATCAGCCACGTGATCAGTGCATGATAGCCACGTGATCAGTGCATGATCAGTTACGTGCAGTGTATGATCAGCCACGTGATCAGTGCATGATAGCCACGTGATCAGTGCATGATCAGTCACGTGATCAGTGTATGATCAGCCACGTGAACAGTGCATGCTCAGTCACGTGATCTGGGCCTGCTGAGCTGCGTGATTACTGTCTGCTCATCTGCTTGACAATTGCCAGCTGAGCTGCACGATTCCTGCCTGTCATCTGCTTGACAATTATCAGCTGTGCTGCGTAATTCCTGCCTGCTCAGCTGCTTGATTATTGCCAGCTGAGCAGCATGATTCCTCACAGCTGAGTTCCATGATTATTGCCTGCTGACTGTTTGATTCGTGCCTACTCAGCTCTTTGTTTATTGCCTCCAGAGGCACATGATCAGTGTATGATAGCAAACATGATCAGCGCATGATCAGTCACATGATCAGCGCCATTAAGTCACGTGATCACTACATGATAGTCATGTGATCAGTCCATGCTCAGTCACGGTATCAGTGCATGATCAGCCACGTGATCAGTGCATGATCAGCCAGGTGATCAGTTCATGATAGCTACGTGATCAGTGCATGATTTGTCACGTGATCAGTGCATGACCAGGCAGGTGATCAGTGCATGATCAGCCACGTGATCAGTGCATGATAGCCACGTGATCAGTGCATGATCAGTCACCTGATGGGTGTATGATCAGTCACGTGACCGGTACATGGTAGCTACATGATCATTGCATGATCAGCCACGTGAGTAGTGCATGATAGCCACGTGATCAGTGCATGATCAGTCACGTGATCAGTGCATGATCAGTCACGTGAACAGTGCATGATAAGTCACGTGATCAGTGCATGATCAATTACGTGATCAGTGCATGATCAGTCACGTGATCAGTGCATGGTAGCTACGTGATCATTGCATGATCAGCCACGTGATCAGTGCATGATAGCCACGTGATCAGTGCATGATAGCCACGTGCTCAGTGCATGATCAGTTACGTGACCAGTACATGGTAGCTACGTGATCATTGCCTCATAAGCCACGTGATCAGTGCATGATAGCCACGTGATCAGTGCATGATCAGTCGCATGATCAGTGTATGATCATCCGGGTGATCAGTGCATGGGCAGTCATGTGATCAGTGCATGATATAGACGTGATCAGTGCATGATCAGTCTCGTGATCAGTGTATGATCAACCACGTGATCAGTGCATGATAGCCAGTTAATCAGTGCATGATAGCCAGATGATCAGTGCATGATCAGTCACGTGATCAGTGCATGATCAGCCAAGTGATCAGTGCATGATAGCCAACTGATCAGTGTATGATCAGCCACGTGATCAGTGCATGATCAGTTACGTGAGCAGTGCATGATCAGCCACGTGATCAGTGCATGGTCAGACACGTGACAGTGCATGATCAGCCACGTGATCAGTGCATGATAGCCACGTGATCAGTGCATGATCAGTTACGTGAGCAGTGTATGATCAGCCACGTGATCAGTGCATGATAGCCACGTGATCAGTGCATGATCAGTCACGTGATCAGTGTATGATCAGCCACGTGAACAGTGCATGCTCAGTCACGTGATCTGGGCCTGCTGAGCTGCGTGATTACCGTCTGCTCATCTGCTTGACAATTGCCAGCTGAGCTGCACGATTCCTGCCTGTCATCTGCTTGACAATTATCAGCTGTGCTGCGTAATTCCTGCCTGCTCAGCTGCTTGATTATTGCCAGCTGAGCAGCATGATTCCTCACACCTGAGTTCCATGATTATTGCCTGCTGACTGTTTGATTCGTGCCTACTCAGCTCTTTGTTTATTGCCTCCAGAGGCACATGATCAGTGTATGATAGCAAACATGATCAGCGCATGATCAGTCACATGATCAGCGCCATTAAGTCACGTGATCACTACATGATAGTCATGTGATCAGTCCATGCTCAGTCACGGTATCAGTGCATGATCAGCCACGTGATCAGTGCATGATCAGCCAGGTGATCAGTTCATGATAGCTATGTGATCAGTTCATGATTTGTCACGTGATCTGTGCATGACCAGGCAGGTGATCAGTGCATGATCAGCCACGTGATCAGTGCATGATAGCCACGTGATCAGTGCATGATCAGTCACCTGATGGGTGTATGATCAGTCACCTGACCGGTACATGGTAGCTACATGATCATTGCATGATCAGCCACGTGAGTAGTGCATGATAGCCACGTGATCAGTGCATGATCAGTCACGTGATCAGTGCATGATCACTCACGTTAACAGTGCATGATAAGTCACCTGATCAGTGCATGATCAATTACGTGATCAGTGCATGATCAGTCACGTGACCAGTACATGGTAGCTACGTGATCATTGCATGAACAGCCGCGTGAGCAGTGCATGATAGCCACGTGATCAGTGCATGATCTGTCGCATGATCAGTGTATGATCATCCGGGTGATCAGTGCATGGGCAGTCATGTGATCAGTGCATGATATAGACGTGATTAGTGCATGATCAGTCTCGTGATCAGTGTATGATCAACCACGTGATCAGTGCATGATAGCCAGTTAATGAGTGCACGATAGCCAGATGATCAGTGCATGATCAGTCACGTGATCAGTGTTTGATCAGCCAAGTGAAAAGTGCATGATAGCCAACTGATCAGTGCATGATCAGCCACGTGATCAGTGCATGATCAGTTACGTGAGCAGTGTATGATCAGCCACGTGATCAGTGCATGGTCAGACACGTGAACAGTGCATGATCAGCCACGTGATCAGTGCATGATAGCCACGTGATCAGTGCATGATCAGTTACGTGAGCAGTGTATGATCAGCCACGTGATCAGTGCATGATAGCCACGTGATCAGTGCATGATCAGTCACGTGATCAGTGTATGATCAGCCACGTGAACAGTGCATGCTCAGTCACGTGATCTGGGCCTGCTGAGCTGCGTGATTACTGTCTGCTCATCTGCTTGACAATTGCCAGCTGAGCTGCACGATTCCTGCCTGTCATCTGCTTGACAATTATCAGCTGTGCTGCGTAATTCCTGCCTGCTCAGCTGCTTGATTATTGCCAGCTGAGCAGCATGATTCCTCACAGCTGAGTTCCATGATTATTGCCTGCTGACTGTTTGATTCGTGCCTACTCAGCTCTTTGTTTATTGCCTCCAGAGGCACATGATCAGTGTATGATAGCAAACATGATCAGCGCATGATCAGTCACATGATCAGCGCCATTAAGTCACGTGATCACTACATGATAGTCATGTGATCAGTCCATGCTCAGTCACGGTATCAGTGCATGATCAGCCACGTGATCAGTGCATGATCAGCCAGGTGATCAGTTCATGATAGCTATGTGATCAGTTCATGATTTGTCACGTGATCTGTGCATGACCAGGCAGGTGATCAGTGCATGATCAGCCACGTGATCAGTGCATGATAGCCACGTGATCAGTGCATGATCAGTCACCTGATGGGTGTATGATCAGTCACGTGACCGTACATGGTAGCTACATGATCATTGCATGATCAGCCACGTGAGTAGTGCATGATAGCCACGTGATCAGTGCATGATCAGTCACGTGATCAGTGCATGATCACACGTTAACAGTGCATGATAAGTCACGTGATCAGTGCATGATCAATTACGTGATCAGTGCATGATCAGTCACGTGATCAGTGCATGATAGCTACGTGATCAGTGCATGATCAGCCACGTGATCAGTGCATGATAGCCACGTGATCAGTGCATGATCAGTCACTGATCAGTGTATGATCAGTCACGTGATCAGTACATGGTAGCTACGTGATCAGTGCATGATCAGCCACGTGATCAGTGCATGATAGCCACGTGATCAGTGCATGATCAGTCACGTGATCAGTGCATGATCACTCACGTGATCAGTGCATGATAAGTCACGTGATCAGTGCATGATCAATTACGTGATCAGTGCATGATCAGTCACGTGACCAGTACATGGTAGCTACGTGATCATTGCATGATCAGCCACGTGAGCAGTGCATGATAGCCACGTGATCAGTGCATGATCAGTCGCATGATCAGTGTATGATCATCCACGTGATCAGTGCATGGGCAGTCATGTGATCAGTGCATGATATAGACGTGATCAGTGCATGATCAGTCACGTGATCAGTGTATGATCAACCACGTGATCAGTGCATGATAGCCAGTTAATGAGTGCATGATAGCCAGATGATCAGTGCATGATCAGTCACGTGATCAGTGTTTGATCAGCCAAGTGATCAGTGCATGATAGCCAACTGATCAGTGCATGATCAGCCACGTGATCAGTGCATGATCAGTTACGTGAGCAGTGCATGATCAGCCACGTGATCAGTGCATGATCAGACACGTGATCAGTGCATGATCAGCCACGTGATCAGTGCATGATAGCCACGTGATCAGTGCATGATCAGTTACGTGAGCAGTGTATGATCAGCCACGTGATCAGTGCATGATAGCCACGTGATCAGTGCATGATCAGTCACGTGATCAGTGTATGATCAGCCACGTGAACAGTGCATGCTCAGTCACGTGATCTGGGCCTGCTGAGCTGCGTGATTACCGTCTGCTCATCTGCTTGACAATTGCCAGCTGAGCTGCACGATTCCTGCCTGTCATCTGCTTGACAATTATCAGCTGTGCTGCGTAATTCCTGCCTGCTCAGCTGCTTGATTATTGCCAGCTGAGCAGCATGATTCCTCACAGCTGAGTTCCATGATTATTGCCTGCTGACTGTTTGATTCGTGCCTACTCAGCTCTTTGTTTATTGCCTCCAGAGGCACATGATCAGTGTATGATAGCAAACATGATCAGCGCATGATCAGTCACATGATCAGCGCCATTAAGTCACGTGATCACTACATGATAGTCATGTGATCAGTCCATGCTCAGTCACGGTATCAGTGCATGATCAGCCACGTGATCAGTGCATGATCAGCCAGGTGATCAGTTCATGATAGCTATGTGATCAGTTCATGATTTGTCACGTGATCAGTGCATGACCAGGCAGGTGATCAGTGCATGATCAGCCACGTGATCAGTGCATGATAGCCACGTGATCAGTGCATGATCAGTCACCTGATGGGTGTATGATCAGTCACGTGACCGGTACATGGTAGCTACATGATCATTGCATGATCAGCCACGTGAGTAGTGCATGATAGCCACGTGATCAGTGCATGATCAGTCACGTGATCAGTGCATGATCAGTCACGTGAACAGTGCATGATAAGTCACCTGATCAGTGCATGATCAATTACGTGATCAGTGCATGATCAGTCACGTGATCAGTGCATGATAGCTACGTGATCATTGCATGATCAGCCACGTGATCAGTGCATGATAGCCACGTGATCAGTGCATGATAGCCACGTGATCAGTGCATGATCAGTCACGTGACCAGTACATGGTAGCTACGTGATCATTGCATGATCAGCCACGTGATCAGTGCATGATAGCCACGTGATCAGTGCATGATCTGTCGCATGATCAGTGTATGATCATCCGGGTGATCAGTGCATGGGCAGTCATGTGATCAGTGCATGATATAGACGTGATTAGTGCATGATCAGTCTCGTGATCAGTGTATGATCAACCACGTGATCAGTGCATGATAGCCAGTTAATCAGTGCATGATAGCCAGATGATCAGTGCATGATCAGTCACGTGATCAGTGTATGATCAGCCAAGTGATCAGTGCATGATAGCCAACTGATCAGTGCATGATCAGCCACGTGATCAGTGCATGATCAGTTACGTGAGCAGTGTATGATCAGCCACGTGATCAGTGCATGGTCAGACACGTGACAGTGCATGATCAGCCACGTGATCAGTGCATGATAGCCACGTGATCAGTGCATTATCAGTTACGTGAGCAGTGTATGATCAGCCACGTGATCAGTGCATGATAGCCACGTGATCAGTGCATGATCAGTTACGTGATCAGTGTATGATCAGCCACGTGAACAGTGCATGCTCAGTCACGTGATCTGGGCCTGCTGAGCTGCGTGATTACCGTCTGCTCATCTGCTTGACAATTGCCAGCTGAGCTGCACGATTCCTGCCTGTCATCTGCTTGACAATTATCAGCTGTGCTGCGTAATTCCTGCCTGCTCAGCTGCTTGATTATTGCCAGCTGAGCAGCATGATTCCTCACACCTGAGTTCCATGATTATTGCCTGCTGACTGTTTGATTCGTGCCTACTCAGCTCTTTGTTTATTGCCTCCAGAGGCACATGATCAGTGTATGATAGCAAACATGATCAGCGCATGATCAGTCACATGATCAGCGCCATTAAGTCACGTGATCACTACATGATAGTCATGTGATCAGTCCATGCTCAGTCACGGTATCAGTGCATGATCAGCCACGTGATCAGTGCATGATCAGCCAGGTGATCAGTTCATGATAGCTATGTGATCAGTTCATGATTTGTCACGTGATCTGTGCATGACCAGGCAGGTGATCAGTGTATGATCAGCCACGTGATCAGTGCATGATAGCCACGTGATCAGTGCATGATCCGTCACCTGATGGGTGTATGATCAGTCACCTGACCGGTACATGGTAGCTACATGATCATTGCATGATCAGCCACGTGAGTAGTGCATGATAGCCACGTGATCAGTGCATGATCAGTCACGTGATCAGTGCATGATCACTCACGTGAACAGTGCATGATAAGTCACCTGATCAGTGCATGATCAATTACGTGATCAGTGCATGATCACTCACGTGACCAGTACATGGTAGCTACGTGATCATTGCATGATCAGCCACGTGATCAGTGCATGATAGCCACGTGATCAGTGCATGATCTGTCGCATGATCAGTGTATGATCATCCGGGTGATCAGTGCATGGGCAGTCATGTGATCAGTGCATGATATAGACGTGATCAGTGCATGATCAGTCTCGTGATCAGTGTATGATCAACCACGTGATCAGTGCATGATAGCCAGTTAATGAGTGCACGATAGCCAGATGATCAGTGCATGATCAGTCACGTGATCAGTGTTTGATCAGCCAAGTAATCAGTGCATGATAGCCAACTGATCAGTGCATGATCAGCCACGTGATCAGTGCATGATCAGTTACGTGAGCAGTGTATGATCAGCCACGTGATCAGTGCATGGTCAGACACGTGAACAGTGTATGATCAGCCACGTGATCAGTGCATGATAGCCACGTGATCAGTGCATGATCAGTTACGTGAGCAGTGTATGATCAGCCACGTGATCAGTGCATGATAGCCACGTGATCAGTGCATGATCAGTTACGTGATCAGTGTATGATCAGCCACGTGAACAGTGCATGCTCAGTCACGTGATCTGGGCCTGCTGAGCTGCGTGATTACCGTCTGCTCATCTGCTTGACAATTGCCAGCTGAGCTGCAGGATTCCTGCCTGTCATCTGCTTGACAATTATCAGCTGTGCTGCGTAATTCCTGCCTGCTCAGCTGCTTAATTATTGCCAGCTGAGCAGCATGATTCCTCACAGCTGAGTTCCATGATTATTGCCTGCTGACTGTTTGATTCGTGCCTACTCAGCTCTTTGTTTATTGCCTCCAGAGGCACATGATCAGTGTATGATAGCAAACATGATCAGCGCATGATCAGTCACATGATCAGCGCCATTAAGTCACGTGATCACTACATGATAGTCATGTGATCAGTCCATGCTCAGTCACGGTATCAGTGCATGATCAGCCACGTGATCAGTGCATGATCAGCCAGGTGATCAGTTCATGATAGCCATGTGATCAGTTCATGATTTGTCACGTGATCTGTGCATGACCAGGCAGGTGATCAGTGTATGATCAGCCACGTGATCAGTGCATGATAGCCACGTGATCAGTGCATGATCAGTCACCTGATGGGTGTATGATCAGTCACCTGACCGTACATGGTAGCTACATGATCATTGCATGATCAGCCACGTGAGTAGTGCATGATAGCCACGTGATCAGTGCATGATCAGTCACGTGATCAGTGCATGATCAGTCACGTGAACAGTGCATGATAAGTCACGTGATCAGTGCATGATCAATTACGTGATCAGTGCATGATCAGTCACGTGATCAGTGCATGATAGCACGTGATCAGTGCATGATCAGCCACGTGATCAGTGCATGATAGCCACGTGATCAGTGCATGATCAGTCAGTGATCAGTGTATGATCAGTCACGTGATCAGTACATGGTAGCTACGTGATCAGTGCATGATCAGCCACGTGATCAGTGCATGATAGCCACGTGATCAGTGCATGATCAGTCACGTGATCAGTGCATGATCAGTCACGTGATCAGTGCATGATCAGTCACGTGATCAGTGCATGATCAGTCACGTGACCAGTACATGGTAGCTACGTGATCATTGCATGATCAGCCACGTGATCAGTGCATGATAGCCACGTGATCAGTGCATGATCAGTCACGTGATCAGTGCATGATCACTCACGTGATCAGTGCATGATCAGTCACGTGATCAGTGCATGATCAATTACGTGATCAGTGCATGATCAGTCACGTGATCAGTGCATGTAGCTACGTGATCAGTGCATGATCAGCCACGTGATCAGTGCATGATAGCCACGTGATCAGTGCATGATAGCCACGTGATCAGTGCATGATCAGTCACGTGACCAGTACATGGTAGCTACGTGATCATTGCATGATCAGCCACGTGAGCAGTGCATGATAGCCACGTGATCAGTGCATGATCAGTCACATGATCAGTGTATGATCATCCACGTGATCAGTGCATGATCAGTCACGTGATCAGTGCATGATATAGACGTGATCAGTGCATGATCAGTCACGTGATCAGTGTATGATCAACCACGTGATCAGTGCATGATAGCCAGTGATCAGTGCATGATAGCCAGATGATCAGTGCATGATCAGTCACGTGATCAGTGTATGATCAGCCACGTGATCAGTGCATGATAGCCACTGATCAGTGCATGATCAGCCACGTGATCAGTGCATGATCAGTTACGTGAGCAGTGCATGATCAGCCACGTGATCAGTGCATGATCAGACACGTGATCAGTGCATGATCAGCCACGTGATCAGTGCATGATAGCCACGTGATCAGTGCATGATCAGTTACGTGAACAGTGTATGATCAGCCACGTGATCAGTGCATGATAGCCACGTGATCAGTGCATGATCAGTTACGTGATCAGTGTATGATCAGCCACGTGAACAGTGCATGCTCAGTCACGTGATCTGGGCCTGCTGAGCTGCGTGATTACCGTCTGCTCATCTGCTTGACAATTGCCAGCTGAGCTGCACGATTCCTGCCTGTCATCTGCTTGACAATTATCAGCTGTGCTGCGTAATTCCTGCCTGCTCAGCTGCTTGATTATTGCCAGCTGAGCAGCATGATTCCTCACACCTGAGTTCCATGATTATTGCCTGCTGACTGTTTGATTCGTGCCTACTCAGCTCTTTGTTTATTGCCTCCAGAGGCACATGATCAGTGTATGATAGCAAACATGATCAGCGCATGATCAGTCACATGATCAGCGCCATTAAGTCACGTGATCACTACATGATAGTCATGTGATCAGTCCATGCTCAGTCACGGTATCAGTGCATGATCAGCCACGTGATCAGTGCATGATCAGCCAGGTGATCAGTTCATGATAGCTATGTGATCAGTTCATGATTTGTCACGTGATCTGTGCATGACCAGGCAGGTGATCAGTGCATGATCAGCCACGTGATCAGTGCATGATAGCCACGTGATCAGTGCATGATCCGTCACCTGATGGGTGTATGATCAGTCACCTGACAGGTACATGGTAGCTACATGATCATTGCATGATCAGCCACGTGAGTAGTGCATGATAGCCACGTGATCAGTGCATGATCAGTCACGTGATCAGTGCATGATCACTCACGTGAACAGTGCATGATAAGTCACCTGATCAGTGCATGATCAATTACGTGATCAGTGCATGATCAGTCACGTGACCAGTACATGGTAGCTACGTGATCATTGCATGATCAGCCACGTGAGCAGTGCATGATAGCCACGTGATCAGTGCATGATCTGTCGCATGATCAGTGTATGATCATCCGGGTGATCAGTGCATGGGCAGTCATGTGATCAGTGCATGATATAGACGTGATTAGTGCATGATCAGTCTCGTGATCAGTGTATGATCAACCACGTGATCAGTGCATGATAGCCAGTTAATGAGTGCATGATAGCCAGATGATCAGTGCATTATCAGTCACGTGATCAGTGTTTGATCAGCCAAGTGATCAGTGCATGATAGCCAACTGATCAGTGTATGATCAGCCACGTGATCAGTGCATGATCAGTTACGTGAGCAGTGTATGATCAGCCACGTGATCAGTGCATGGTCAGACACGTGAACAGTGCATGATCAGCCACGTGATCAGTGCATGATAGCCACGTGATCAGTGCATGATCAGTTACGTGAGCAGTGTATGATCAGCCACGTGATCAGTGCATGATAGCCACGTGATCAGTGCATGATCAGTTACGTGAGCAGTGTATGATCAGCCACGTGAACAGTGCATGCTCAGTCACGTGATCTGGGCCTGCTGAGCTGCGTGATTACCGTCTGCTCATCTGCTTGACAATTGCCAGCTGAGCTGCACGATTCCTGCCTGTCATCTGCTTGACAATTATCAGCTGTGCTGCGTAATTCCTGCCTGCTCAGCTGCTTGATTATTGCCAGCTGAGCAGCATGATTCCTCACACCTGAGTTCCATGATTATTGCCTGCTGACTGTTTGATTCGTGCCTACTCAGCTCTTTGTTTATTGCCTCCAGAGGCACATGATCAGTGTATGATAGCAAACATGATCAGCGCATGATCAGTCACATGATCAGCGCCATTAAGTCACGTGATCACTACATGATAGTCATGTGATCAGTCCATGCTCAGTCACGGTATCAGTGCATGATCAGCCACGTGATCAGTGCATGATCAGCCACGTGATCAGTGCATGATCAATCACGTTAACAGTGCATGATCAGTCACGTGATCAGTGCATGATAGCTAGGTGATCAGTGCATGATCAGCCACGTGATCAGTGCATGATAGCCACGAGATCAGTGCATGATCAGTCACGTGATCAGTGCATGATCACTCACGTGAACAGTGCATGATAAGTCACCTGATCAGTGCATGATCAATTACGTGATCAGTGCATGATCAGTCACGTGACCAGTACATGGTAGCTACGTGATCATTGCATGAACAGCCGCGTGAGCAGTGCATCATAGCCACGTCATCAGTGCATGATCTGTCGCATGATCAGTGTATGATCATCCGGGTGATCAGTGCATGGGCAGTCATGTGATCAGTGCATGATATAGACGTGATCAGTGCATGATCAGTCTCGTGATCAGTGTATGATCAACCACGTGATCAGTGCATGATAGCCAGTTAATGAGTGCACGATAGCCAGATGATCAGTGCATGATCAGTCACGTGATCAGTGTTTGATCAGCCAAGTGAAAGTGCATGATAGCCAACTGATCAGTGCATGATCAGCCACGTGATCAGTGCATGATCAGTTATGTGAGCAGTGTATGATCAGCCACGTGATCAGTGCATGGTCAGACACGGAAACAGTGTATGATCAGCCACGTGATCAGTGCATGATAGTCACGTGATCAGTGCATGATCAGTTATGTGAGCAGTGTATGATCAGCCACGTGATCAGTGCATGATAGCCACGTGATCAGTGCATGATCAGTTACGTGAGCAGTGTATGATCAGCCACGTGAACAGTGCATGCTCAGTCACGTGATCTGGGCCTGCTGAGCTGCGTGATTACCGTCTGCTCATCTGCTTGACAATTGCCAGCTGAGCTGCACGATTCCTGCCTGTCATCTGCTTGACAATTATCAGCTGTGCTGCGTAATTCCTGCCTGCTCAGCTGCTTGATTATTGCCAGCTGAGCAGCATGATTCCTCACAGCTGAGTTCCATGATTATTGCCTGCTGACTGTTTGATTCGTGCCTACTCAGCTCTTTGTTTATTGCCTCCAGAGGCACATGATCAGTGTATGATAGCAAACATGATCAGCGCATGATCAGTCACATGATCAGCGCCATTAAGTCACGTGATCACTACATGATAGTCATGTGATCAGTCCATGCTCAGTCACGGTATCAGTGCATGATCAGCCACGTGATCAGTGCATGATCAGCCAGGTGATCAGTTCATGATAGCTATGTGATCAGTTCATGATTTGTCACGTGATCTGTGCATGACCAGGCAGGTGATCAGTGTATGATCAGCCACGTGAACAGTGCATGATAGCCACGTGATCAGTGCATGATCCGTCACCTGATGGGTGTATGATCAGTCACCTGACCGTACATGGTAGCTACATGATCATTGCATGATCAGCCACGTGAGTAGTGCATGATAGCCACGTGATCAGTGCATGATCAGTCACGTGATCAGTGCATGATCACTCACGTGAACAGTGCATGATAAGTCACGTGATCAGTGCATGATCAATTACGTGATCAGTGCATGATCAGTCACGTGATCAGTGCATGGTAGCTACGTGATCATTGCATGATCAGCCACGTGATCAGTGCATGATAGCCACGTGATCAGTGCATGATAGCCACGTGATCAGTGCATGATCAGTCACGTGATCAGTACATGGTAGCTACGTGATCATTGCATGATCAGCCACGTGATCAGTGCATGATAGCCACGTGATCAGTGCATGATCTGTCGCATGATCAGTGTATGATCATCCGGGTGATCAGTGCATGGGCAGTCATGTGATCAGTGCATGATATAGACGTGATCAGTGCATGATCAGTCTCGTGATCAGTGTATGATCAACCACGTGATCAGTGCATGATAGCCAGTTAATCAGTGCATGATAGCCAGATGATCAGTGCATGATCAGTCACGTGATCAGTGTTTGATCAGCCAAGTAATCAGTGCATGATAGCCAACTGATCAGTGCATGATCAGCCACGTGATCAGTGCATGATCAGTTACGTGAGCAGTGTATGATCAGCCACGTGATCAGTGCATGGTCAGACACGTGAACAGTGTATGATCAGCCACGTGATCAGTGCATGATAGCCACGTGATCAGTGCATGATCAGTTACGTGAACAGTGTATGATCAGCCACGTGATCAGTGCATGATAGCCACGTGATCAGTGCATGATCAGTTACGTGATCAGTGTATGATCAGCCACGTGAACAGTGCATGCTCAGTCACGTGATCTGGGCCTGCTGAGCTGCGTGATTACTGTCTGCTCATCTGCTTGACAATTGCCAGCTGAGCTGCACGATTCCTGCCTGTCATCTGCTTGACAATTATCAGCTGTGCTGCGTAATTCCTGCCTGCTCAGCTGCTTGATTATTGCCAGCTGAGCAGCATGATTCCTCACACCTGAGTTCCATGATTATTGCCTGCTGACTGTTTGATTCGTGCCTACTCAGCTCTTTGTTTATTGCCTCCAGAGGCACATGATCAGTGTATGATAGCAAACATGATCAGCGCATGATCAGTCACATGATCAGCGCCATTAAGTCACGTGATCACTACATGATAGTCATGTGATCAGTCCATGCTCAGTCACGGTATCAGTGCATGATCAGCCACGTGATCAGTGCATGATCAGCCAGGTGATCAGTTCATGATAGCTATGTGATCAGTTCATGATTTGTCACGTGATCAGTGCATGACCAGGCAGGTGATCAGTGCATGATCAGCCACGTGATCAGTGCATGATAGCCACGTGATCAGTGCATGATCAGTCACCTGATGGGTGTATGATCAGTCACGTGACCGGTACATGGTAGCTACATGATCATTGCATGATCAGCCACGTGAGTAGTGCATGATAGCCACGTGATCAGTGCATGATCAGTCACGTGATCAGTGCATGATCACTCACGTGAACAGTGCATGATAAGTCACCTGATCAGTGCATGATCAATTACGTGATCAGTGCATGATCAGTCACGTGACCAGTACATGGTAGCTACGTGATCATTGCATGATCAGCCACGTGATCAGTGCATGATAGCCACGTGATCAGTGCATGATCTGTCGCATGATCAGTGTATGATCATCCGGGTGATCAGTGCATGGGCAGTCATGTGATCAGTGCATGATATAGACGTGATTAGTGCATGATCAGTCTCGTGATCAGTGTATGATCAACCACGTGATCAGTGCATGATAGCCAGTTAATGAGTGCATGATAGCCAGATGATCAGTGCATGATCAGTCACGTGATCAGTGTTTGATCAGCCAAGTAAAGTGCATGATAGCCAACTGATCAGTGTATGATCAGCCACGTGATCAGTGCATGATCAGTTACGTGAGCAGTGTATGATCAGCCACGTGATCAGTGCATGGTCAGACACGTGAACAGTGTATGATCAGCCACGTGATCAGTGCATGATAGCCACGTGATCAGTGCATGATCAGTTACGTGAGCAGTGTATGATCAGCCACGTGATCAGTGCATGATAGCCACGTGATCAGTGCATGATCAGTTACGTGATCAGTGTATGATCAGCCACGTGAACAGTGCATGCTCAGTCACGTGATCTGGGCCTGCTGAGCTGCGTGATTACCGTCTGCTCATCTGCTTGACAATTGCCAGCTGAGCTGCACGATTCCTGCCTGTCATCTGCTTGACAATTATCAGCTGTGCTGCGTAATTCCTGCCTGCTCAGCTGCTTGATTATTGCCAGCTGAGCAGCATGATTCCTCACACCTGAGTTCCATGATTATTGCCTGCTGACTGTTTGATTCGTGCCTACTCAGCTCTTTGTTTATTGCCTCCAGAGGCACATGATCAGTGTATGATAGCAAACATGATCAGCGCATGATCAGTCACATGATCAGCGCCATTAAGTCACGTGATCACTACATGATAGTCATGTGATCAGTCCATGCTCAGTCACGGTATCAGTGCATGATCAGCCACGTGATCAGTGCATGATCAGACAGGTGATCAGTTCATGATAGCTATGTGATCAGTTCATGATTTGTCACGTGATCTGTGCATGACCAGGCAGGTGATCAGTGTATGATCAGCCACGTGATCAGTGCATGATAGCCACGTGATCAGTGCATGATCAGTCACCTGATGGGTGTATGATCAGTCACGTGACCGGTACATGGTAGCTACATGATCATTGCATGATCAGCCACGTGAGTAGTGCATGTCAGCCACGTGATCAGTGCATGATCAGTCACGTGATCAGTGCATGATCACTCACGTTAACAGTGCATGATAAGTCACCTGATCAGTGCATGATCAATTACGTGATCAGTGCATGATCACTCACGTGACCAGTACATGGTAGCTACGTGATCATTGCATGAACAGCCACGTGAGCAGTGCATGATAGCCACGTGATCAGTGCATGATCTGTCGCATGATCAGTGTATGATCATCCGGGTGATCAGTGCATGGGCAGTCATGTGATCAGTGCATGATATAGACGTGATCAGTGCATGATCAGTCTCGTGATCAGTGTATGATCAACCACGTGATCAGTGCATGATAGCCAGTTAATGAGTGCACGATAGCCAGATGATCAGTGCATGATCAGTCACGTGATCAGTGTTTGATCAGCCAAGTGATCAGTGCATGATAGCCAACTGATCAGTGCATGATCAGCCACGTGATCAGTGCATGATCAGTTACGTGAGCAGTGTATGATCAGCCACGTGATCAGTGCATGATCAGACACGTGAACAGTGTATGATCAGCCACGTGATCAGTGCATGATAGCCACGTGATCAGTGCATGATCAGTTACGTGAGCAGTGTATGATCAGCCACGTGATCAGTGCATGATAGCCACGTGATCAGTGCATGATCAGTTACGTGATCAGTGTATGATCAGCCACGTGAACAGTGCATGCTCAGTCACGTGATCTGGGCCTGCTGAGCTGCGTGATTACCGTCTGCTCATCTGCTTGACAATTGCCAGCTGAGCTGCACGATTCCTGCCTGTCATCTGCTTGACAATTATCAGCTGTGCTGCGTAATTCCTGCCTGCTCAGCTGCTTGATTATTGCCAGCTGAGCAGCATGATTCCTCACACCTGAGTTCCATGATTATTGCCTGCTGACTGTTTGATTCGTGCCTACTCAGCTCTTTGTTTATTGCCTCCAGAGGCACATGATCAGTGTATGATAGCAAACATGATCAGCGCATGATCAGTCACATGATCAGCGCCATTAAGTCACGTGATCACTACATGATAGTCATGTGATCAGTCCATGCTCAGTCACGGTATCAGTGCATGATCAGCCACGTGATCAGTGCATGATCAGCCAGGTGATCAGTTCATGATAGCTATGTGATCAGTTCATGATTTGTCACGTGATCTGTGCATGACCAGGCAGGTGATCAGTGTATGATCAGCCACGTGATCAGTGCATGATAGCCACGTGATCAGTGCATGATCAGTCACCTGATGGCTGTATGATCAGTCACCTGACCGGTACATGGTAGCTACATGATCATTGCATGATCAGCCACGTGAGTAGTGCATGATAGCCACGTGATCAGTGCATGATCAGTCACGTGATCAGTGCATGATCACTCACGTTAACAGTGCATGATAAGTCACCTGATCAGTGCATGATCAATTACGTGATCAGTGCATGATCAGTCACGTGACCAGTACATGGTAGCTACGTGATCATTGCATGATCAGCCACGTGAGCAGTGCATGATAGCCACGTGATCAGTGCATGATCTGTCGCATGATCAGTGTATGATCATCCGGGTGATCAGTGCATGGGCAGTCATGTGATCAGTGCATGATATAGACGTGATTAGTGCATGATCAGTCTCGTGATCAGTGTATGATCAGCCACGTGATCAGTGCATGATAGCCAGTTAATGAGTGCATGATAGCCAGATGATCAGTGCATGATCAGTCACGTGATCAGTGTTTGATCAGCCAAGTGAAAGTGCATGATAGCCAACTGATCAGTGCATGATCAGCCACGTGATCAGTGCATGATCAGTTACGTGAGCAGTGTATGATCAGCCACGTGATCAGTGCATGATCAGACACGTGATCAGTGCATGATCAGCCACGTGATCAGTGCATGATAGCCACGTGATCAGTGCATGATCAGTTACGTGAGCAGTGTATGATCAGCCACGTGATCAGTGCATGATAGCCACGTGATCAGTGCATGATCAGTTACGTGATCAGTGTATGATCAGCCACGTGAACAGTGCATGCTCAGTCACGTGATCTGGGCCTGCTGAGCTGCGTGATTACTGTCTGCTCATCTGCTTGACAATTGCCAGCTGAGCTGCACGATTCCTGCCTGTCATCTGCTTGACAATTATCAGCTGTGCTGCGTAATTCCTGCCTGCTCAGCTGCTTGATTATTGCCAGCTGAGCAGCATGATTCCTCACACCTGAGTTCCATGATTATTGCCTGCTGACTGTTTGATTCGTGCCTACTCAGCTCTTTGTTTATTGCCTCCAGAGGCACATGATCAGTGTATGATAGCAAACATGATCAGCGCATGATCAGTCACATGATCAGCGCCATTAAGTCACGTGATCACTACATGATAGTCATGTGATCAGTCCATGCTCAGTCACGGTATCAGTGCATGATCAGCCACGTGATCAGTGCATGATCAGCCAGGTGATCAGTTCATGATAGCTATGTGATCAGTTCATGATTTGTCACGTGATCTGTGCATGACCAGGCAGGTGATCAGTGTATGATCAGCCACGTGATCAGTGCATGATAGCCACGTGATCAGTGCATGATCAGTCACCTGATGGGTGTATGATCAGTCACGTGACCGGTACATGGTAGCTACATGATCATTGCATGATCAGCCACGTGAGTAGTGCATGATAGCCACGTGATCAGTGCATGATCAGTCACGTGATCAGTGCATGATCAGTCACGTGAACAGTGCATGATAAGTCACGTGATCAGTGCATGATCAATTACGTGATCAGTGCATGATCAGTCACGTGATCAGTGCATGGTAGCTACGTGATCATTGCATGATCAGCCACGTGATCAGTGCATGATAGCCACGTGATCAGTGCATGATAGCCACGTGATCAGTGCATGATCAGTCACGTGACCAGTACATGGTAGCTACGTGATCATTGCATGATCAGCCACGTGATCAGTGCATGATAGCCACGTGATCAGTGCATGATCTGTCGCATGATCAGTGTATGATCATCCGGGTGATCAGTGCATGGGCAGTCATGTGATCAGTGCATGATATAGACGTGATCAGTGCATGATCAGTCTCGTGATCAGTGTATGATCAACCACGTGATCAGTGCATGATAGCCAGTTAATCAGTGCATGATAGCCAGATGATCAGTGCATGATCAGTCACGTGATCAGTGTTTGATCAGCCAAGTAAAGTGCATGATAGCCAACTGATCAGTGCATGATCAGCCACGTGATCAGTGCATGATCAGTTACGTGAGCAGTGTATGATCAGCCACGTGATCAGTGCATGATCAGACACGTGAACAGTGTATGATCAGCCACGTGATCAGTGCATGATAGCCACGTGATCAGTGCATGATCAGTTACGTGAGCAGTGTATGATCAGCCACGTGATCAGTGCATGATAGCCACGTGATCAGTGCATGATCAGTTACGTGATCAGTGTATGATCAGCCACGTGAACAGTGCATGCTCAGTCACGTGATCTGGGCCTGCTGAGCTGCGTGATTACCGTCTGCTCATCTGCTTGACAATTGCCAGCTGAGCTGCACGATTCCTGCCTGTCATCTGCTTGACAATTATCAGATGTGCTGCGTAATTCCTGCCTGCTCAGCTGCTTGATTATTGCCAGCTGAGCAGCATGATTCCTCACAGCTGAGTTCCATGATTATTGCCTGCTGACTGTTTGATTCGTGCCTACTCAGCTCTTTGTTTATTGCCTCCAGAGGCACATGATCAGTGTATGATAGCAAACATGATCAGCGCATGATCAGTCACATGATCAGCGCCATTAAGTCACGTGATCACTACATGATAGTCATGTGATCAGTCCATGCTCAGTCACGGTATCAGTGCATGATCAGCCACGTGATCAGTGCATGATCAGCCAGGTGATCAGTTCATGATAGCTATGTGATCAGTTCTTGATTTGTCACGTGATCTGTGCATGACCAGGCAGGTGATCAGTGTATGATCAGCCACGTGATCAGTGCATGATAGCCACGTGATCAGTGCATGATCCGTCACCTGATGGGTGTATGATCAGTCACCTGACCGGTACATGGTAGCTACATGATCATTGCATGATCAGCCACGTGAGTAGTGCATGATAGCCACGTGATCAGTGCATGATCAGTCACGTGATCAGTGCATGATCACTCACGTTAACAGTGCATGATAAGTCACCTGATCAGTGCATGATCAATTACGTGATCAGTGCATGATCACTCACGTGACCAGTACTTGGTAGCTACGTGATCATTGCATGATCAGCCACGTGAACAGTGCATGATAGCCACGTGATCAGTGCATGATCTGTCGCATGATCAGTGTATGATCATCCGGGTGATCAGTGCATGGGCAGTCATGTGATCAGTGCATGATATAGACGTGATCAGTGCATGATAGTCACGTGATCAGTGCATGATCAACCACGTGATCAGTGCATGATAGCCAGTTAATCAGTGCATGATAGCCACTTGATCAGTGCATTATCAGTTACGTGATCAGTGTATGATCAGCCAAGTGATCAGTGCATGATAGCCAACTGATCAGTGTATGATCAGCCACGTGATCAGTGCATGATCAGTTACGTGAGCAGTGTATGATCAGCCACGTGATCAGTGCATGGTCAAACACGTGAACAGTGTATGATCAGCCACGTGATCAGTGCATGATAGCCACGTGATCAGTGCATTATCAGTTACGTGAGCAGTGTATGATCAGCCACGTGATCAGTGCATGATAGCCACGTGATCAGTGCATGATCAGTTACGTGATCAGTGTATGATCAGCCACGTGAACAGTGCATGCTCAGTCACATGATCTGGGCCTGCTGAGCTGCGTGATTACCGTCTGCTCATCTGCTTGACAATTGCCAGCTGAGCTGCACGATTCCTGCCTGTCATCTGCTTGACAATTATCAGCTGTGCTGCGTAATTCCTGCCTGCTCAGCTGCTTGATTATTGCCAGCTGAGCAGCATGATTCCTCACAGCTGAGTTCCATGATTATTGCCTGCTGACTGTTTGATTCGTGCCTACTCAGCTCTTTGTTTATTGCCTCCAGAGGCACATGATCAGTGTATGATAGCAAACATGATCAGCGCATGATCAGTCACATGATCAGCGCCATTAAGTCACGTGATCACTACATGATAGTCATGTGATCAGTCCATGCTCAGTCACGGTATCAGTGCATGATCAGCCACGTGATCAGTGCATGATCAGCCAGGTGATCAGTTCATGATAGCTATGTGATCAGTTCATGATTTGTCACGTGATCTGTGCATGACCAGGCAGGTGATCAGTGCATGATCAGCCACGTGATCAGTGCATGATAGCCACGTGATCAGTGCATGATCCGTCACCTGATGGGTGTATGATCAGTCACCTGACCGTACATGGTAGCTACATGATCATTGCATGATCAGCCACGTGAGTAGTGCATGATAGCCACGTGATCAGTGCATGATCAGTCACGTGATCAGTGCATGATCACTCACGTGAACAGTGCATGATAAGTCACGTGATCAGTGCATGATCAATTACGTGATCAGTGCATGATCAGTCACGTGATCAGTGCATGATAGCACGTGATCAGTGCATGATCAGCCACGTGATCAGTGCATGATAGCCACGTGATCAGTGCATGATCAGTCACTGATCAGTGCATGATCAGTCACGTGACCAGTACATGGTAGCTACATGATCAGTGCATGATCAGCCACGTGATAGTGCATGATAGCCACGTGATCAGTGCATGATCAGTCACGTGATCAGTGCATGATCACTCACGTGATCAGTGCATGATCAGTCACGTGATCAGTGCATGATCAATTACGTGATCAGTGCATGATCAGTCACGTGACCAGTACATGGTAGCTACGTGATCATTGCATGATCAGCCACGTGAGCAGTGCATGATAGCCACGTGATCAGTGCATGATCAGTCACATGATCAGTGTATGATCATCCGTGATCAGTGCATGATCAGTCACGTGATCAGTGCATGATATAGACGTGATCAGTGCATGATCAGTCACGTGATCAGTGTATGATCAGCCACGTGATCAGTGCATGATAGCCAGTTAATGAGTGCATGATAGCCAGTGATCAGTGCATGATCAGTCACGTGATCAGTGCATGATCAGCCACGTGATCAGTGCATGATAGCCACTGATCAGTGCATGATCAGCCACGTGATCAGTGCATGATCAGTTACGTGAGCAGTGTATGATCAGCCACGTGATCAGTGCATGATCAGACACGTGATCAGTGCATGATCAGCCACGTGATCAGTGCATGATAGCCACGTGATCAGTGCATGATCAGTTACGTGAGCAGTGTATGATCAGCCACGTGATCAGTGCATGATAGCCACGTGATCAGTGCATGATCAGTCACGTGATCAGTGTATGATCAGCCACGTGAACAGTGCATGCTCAGTCACGTGATCTGGGCCTGCTGAGCTGCGTGATTACCGTCTGCTCATCTGCTTGACAATTGCCAGCTGAGCTGCACGATTCCTGCCTGTCATCTGCTTGACAATTATCAGCTGTGCTGCGTAATTCCTGCCTGCTCAGCTGCTTGATTATTGCCAGCTGAGCAGCATGATTCCTCACAGCTGAGTTCCATGATTATTGCCTGCTGACTGTTTGATTCGTGCCTACTCAGCTCTTTGTTTATTGCCTCCAGAGGCACATGATCAGTGTATGATAGCAAACATGATCAGCGCATGATCAGTCACATGATCAGCGCCATTAAGTCACGTGATCACTACATGATAGTCATGTGATCAGTCCATGCTCAGTCACGGTATCAGTGCATGATCAGCCACGTGATCAGTGCATGATCAGCCAGGTGATCAGTTCATGATAGCTATGTGATCAGTTCATGATTTGTCACGTGATCTGTGCATGACCAGGCAGGTGATCAGTGCATGATCAGCCACGTGAACAGTGCATGATAGCCACGTGATCAGTGCATGATCAGTCACCTGATGGGTGTATGATCAGTCACCTGACCGTACATGGTAGCTACATGATCATTGCATGATCAGCCACGTGAGTAGTGCATGATAGCCACGTGATCAGTGCATGATCAGTCACGTGATCAGTGCATGATCAGTCACGTGATCAGTGCATGATAAGTCACGTGATCAGTGCATGATCAATTACGTGATCAGTGCATGATCAGTCACGTGATCAGTACATGGTAGCTACGTGATCAGTGCATGATCAGCCACGTGATCAGTGCATGATAGCCACGTGATCAGTGCATGATAGCCACGTGATCAGTGCATGATCAGTCACGTGACCAGTACATGGTAGCTACGTGATCATTGCATGAACAGCCGCGTGAGCAGTGCATGATAGCCACGTGATCAGTGCATGATCTGTCGCATGATCAGTGTATGATCATCCGGGTGATCAGTGCATGGGCAGTCATGTGATCAGTGCATGATATAGACGTGATTAGTGCATGATCAGTCTCGTGATCAGTGTATGATCAACCACGTGATCAGTGCATGATAGCCAGTTAATGAGTGCATGATAGCCAGATGATCAGTGCATGATCAGTCACGTGATCAGTGCATGATCAGCCACGTGATCAGTGCATGATAGCCAACTGATCAGTGCATGATCAGCCACGTGATCAGTGCATGATCAGTTACGTGAGCAGTGTATGATCAGCCACGTGATCAGTGCATGGTCAGACACGTGACAGTGTATGATCAGCCACGTGATCAGTGCATGATAGCCACGTGATCAGTGCATGATCAGTTACGTGAGCAGTGTATGATCAGCCACGTGATCAGTGCGTGATAGCCACTTGATCAGTGCATGATCAGTTACGTGAGCAGTGTATGATCAGCCACGTGAACAGTGCATGCTCAGTCACGTGATCTGGGCCTGCTGAGCTGCGTGATTACCGTCTGCTCATCTGCTTGACAATTACCAGCTGAGCTGCACGATTCCTGCCTGTCATCTGCTTGACAATTATCAGCTGTGCTGCGTAATTCCTGCCTGCTCAGCTGCTTGATTATTGCCAGCTGAGCAGCATGATTCCTCACACCTGAGTTCCATGATTATTGCCTGCTGACTGTTTGATTCGTGCCTACTCAGCTCTTTGTTTATTGCCTCCAGAGGCACATGATCAGTGTATGATAGCAAACATGATCAGCGCATGATCAGTCACATGATCAGCGCCATTAAGTCACGTGATCACTACATGATAGTCATGTGATCAGTCCATGCTCAGTCACGGTATCAGTGCATGATCAGCCACGTGATCAGTGCATGATCAGCCAGGTGATCAGTTCATGATAGCTATGTGATCAGTTCATGATTTGTCACGTGATCTGTGCATGACCAGGCAGGTGATCAGTGCATGATCAGCCACGTGAACAGTGCATGATAGCCACGTGATCAGTGCATGATCCGTCACCTGATGGGTGTATGATCAGTCACCTGACCGGTACATGGTAGCTACATGATCATTGCATGATCAGCCACGTGAGTAGTGCATGATAGCCACGTGATCAGTGCATGATCAGTCACGTGATCAGTGCATGATCACTCACGTTAACAGTGCATGATAAGTCACCTGATCAGTGCATGATCAATTACGTGATCAGTGCATGATCACTCACGTGACCAGTACATGGTAGCTACGTGATCATTGCATGATCAGCCACGTGAGCAGTGCATGATAGCCACGTGATCAGTGCATGATCTGTCGCATGATCAGTGTATGATCATCCGGGTGATCAGTGCATGGGCAGTCATGTGATCAGTGCATGATATAGACGTGATTAGTGCATGATCAGTCACGTGATCAGTGCATGATCAGCCACGTGATCAGTGCATGATCAGCCACGTGATCAGTGCATGATAGCCAGTTAATGAGTGCATGATAGCCAGATGATCAGTGCATTATCAGTCACGTGATCAGTGTTTGATCAGCCAAGTGATCAGTGCATGATAGCCAACTGATCAGTGCATGATCAGCCACGTGATCAGTGCATGATCAGTTACGTGAGCAGTGTATGATCAGCCACGTGATCAGTGCATGGTCAGACACGTGAACAGTGTATGATCAGCCACGTGATCAGTGCATGATAGCCACTTGATCAGTGCATTATCAGTTACGTGAGCAGTGTATGATCAGCCACGTGATCAGTGCATGATAGCCACGTGATCAGTGCATTATCAGTTACGTGAGCAGTGTATGATCAGCCACGTGAACAGTGCATGCTCAGTCACGTGATCTGGGCCTGCTGAGCTGCGTGATTACCGTCTGCTCATCTGCTTGACAATTGCCAGCTGAGCTGCACGATTCCTGCCTGTCATCTGCTTGACAATTATCAGCTGTGCTGCGTAATTCCTGCCTGCTCAGCTGCTTGATTATTGCCAGCTGAGCAGCATGATTCCTCACAGCTGAGTTCCATGATTATTGCCTGCTGACTGTTTGATTCGTGCCTACTCAGCTCTTTGTTTATTGCCTCCAGAGGCACATGATCAGTGTATGATAGCAAACATGATCAGCGCATGATCAGTCACATGATCAGCGCCATTAAGTCACGTGATCACTACATGATAGTCATGTGATCAGTCCATGCTCAGTCACGGTATCAGTGCATGATCAGCCACGTGATCAGTGCATGATCAGCCAGGTGATCAGTTCATGATAGCTATGTGATCAGTTCATGATTTGTCACGTGATCTGTGCATGACCAGGCAGGTGATCAGTGTATGATCAGCCACGTGAACAGTGCATGATAGCCACGTGATCAGTGCATGATCCGTCACCTGATGGGTGTATGATCAGTCACCTGACCGGTACATGGTAGCTACATGATCATTGCATGATCAGCCACGTGAGTAGTGCATGATAGCCACGTGATCAGTGCATGATCAGTCACGTGATCAGTGCATGATCACTCACGTGATCAGTGCATGATCAGCCACGTGATCAGTGCATGATCAATTACGTGATCAGTGCATGATCAGTCACGTGATCAGTGCATGATAGCTACGTGATCATTGCATGATCAGCCACGTGATCAGTGCATGATAGCCACGTGATCAGTGCATGATCAGTCACTGATCAGTGCATGATCAGTCACGTGACCAGTACATGGTAGCTACGTGATCATTGCATGATCAGCCACGTGATAGTGCATGATAGCCACGTGATCAGTGCATGATCAGTCACGTGATCAGTGCATGATCACCACGTTATCAGTGCATGATAAGTCACGTGATCAGTGCATGATCAATTACGTGATCAGTGCATGATCAGTCACGTGACCAGTACATGGTAGCTACGTGATCATTGCATGATCAGCCACGTGAGCAGTGCATGATAGCCACGTGATCAGTGCATGATCAGTCACATGATCAGTGTATGATCATCCACGTGATCAGTGCATGGGCAGTCATGTGATCAGTGCATGATATAGACGTGATCAGTGCATGATCAGTCTCGTGATCAGTGTATGATCAACCACGTGATCAGTGCATGATAGCCAGTTAATGAGTGCATGATAGCCAGATGATCAGTGCATGATCAGTCACGTGATCAGTGTTTGATCAGCCAAGTGAAGTGCATGATAGCCACTGATCAGTGTATGATCAGCCACGTGATCAGTGCATGATCAGTTACGTGAGCAGTGTATGATCAGCCACGTGATCAGTGCATGATCAGTTACGTGAACAGTGTATGATCAGCCACGTGATCAGTGCATGATAGCCACGTGATCAGTGCATTATCAGTTACGTGAGCAGTGTATGATCAGCCACGTGATCAGTGCATGATAGCCACGTGATCAGTGCATTATCAGTTACGTGAGCAGTGTATGATCAGCCACGTGAACAGTGCATGCTCAGTCACGTGATCTGGGCCTGCTGAGCTGCGTGATTACCGTCTGCTCATCTGCTTGACAATTGCCAGCTGAGCTGCACGATTCCTGCCTGTCATCTGCTTGACAATTATCAGCTGTGCTGCGTAATTCCTGCCTGCTCAGCTGCTTGATTATTGCCAGCTGAGCAGCATGATTCCTCACAGCTGAGTTCCATGATTATTGCCTGCTGACTGTTTGATTCGTGCCTACTCAGCTCTTTGTTTATTGCCTCCAGAGGCACATGATCAGTGTATGATAGCAAACATGATCAGCGCATGATCAGTCACATGATCAGCGCCATTAAGTCACGTGATCACTACATGATAGTCATGTGATCAGTCCATGCTCAGTCACGGTATCAGTGCATGATCAGCCACGTGATCAGTGCATGATCAGCCAGGTGATCAGTTCATGATAGCTATGTGATCAGTTCATGATTTGTCACGTGATCTGTGCATGACCAGGCAGGTGATCAGTGCATGATCAGCCACGTGAACAGTGCATGATAGCCACGTGATCAGTGCATGATCCGTCACCTGATGGGTGTATGATCAGTCACGTGACCGTACATGGTAGCTACATGATCATTGCATGATCAGCCACGTGAGTAGTGCATGATAGCCACGTGATCAGTGCATGATCAGTCACGTGATCAGTGCATGATCACTCACGTTAACAGTGCATGATAAGTCACCTGATCAGTGCATGATCAATTACGTGATCAGTGCATGATCAGTCACGTGACCAGTACATGGTAGCTACGTGATCAGTGCATGATCAGCCACGTGATCAGTGCATGATAGCCACGTGATCAGTGCATGATCAGTCACTGATCAGTGTATGATCAGTCACGTGATCAGTGCATGGTAGCTACATGATCAGTGCATGATCAGCCACGTGATAGTGCATGATAGCCACGTGATCAGTGCATGATCAGTCACGTGATCAGTGCATGATCAGCCACGTGATCAGTGCATGATCAGTCACACGTGATCAGTGCATGATCAGTCACGTGATCAGTGCATGATCAGTCACGTGATCAGTGCATGATAGCCACGTGATCAGTGCATGATCAGCCACGTGATCAGTGCATGATAGCCACGTGATCAGTGCATGATCAGTCACGTGATCAGTGTATGATCATCCACGTGATCAGTGCATGATCAGTCACGTGATCAGTGCATGATATAGACGTGATCAGTGCATGATCAGTCACGTGATCAGTGCATGATCAGCCACGTGATCAGTGCATGATAGCCAGTGAATCAGTGCATGATAGCCAGTGATCAGTGCATGATCAGTCACGTGATCAGTGCATGATCAGCCACGTGATCAGTGCATGATAGCCACTGATCAGTGCATGATCAGCCACGTGATCAGTGCATGATCAGTTACGTGATCAGTGCATGATCAGCCACGTGATCAGTGCATGATCAGCCACGTGATCAGTGCATGATCAGCCACGTGATCAGTGCATGATAGCCACGTGATCAGTGCATGATCAGTCACGTGATCAGTGCATGATCAGCCACGTGATCAGTGCATGATAGCCACGTGATCAGTGCATGATCAGCCACGTGATCAGTGCATGATCAGTCACGTGACCAGTGCATGGTAGCTACGTGATCAGTGCATGATCAGCCACGTGATCAGTGCATGATAGCCACGTGATCAGTGCATGATCAGTCACGTGATCAGTGCATGATCAGTCACGTGATCAGTGCATGATCAGTCACGTGATCAGTGCATGATCAGCCACGTGATCAGTGCATGATCAGTCACGTGATCAGTGCATGATAGCCACGTGATCAGTGCATGATCAGCACGTGATCAGTGCATGATAGCCACGTGATCAGTGCATGATCAGCCACGTGATCAGTGCATGATCAGTCACGTGACCAGTACATGGTAGCTACGTGATCATTGCATGATCAGCCACGTGAGCAGTGCATGATAGCCACGTGATCAGTGCATGATCTGTCGCATGATCAGTGCATGATCATCCGGGTGATCAGTGCATGGGCAGTCACGTGATCAGTGCATGATATAGACGTGATCAGTGCATGATCAGTCACGTGATCAGTGTATGATCAGCCACGTGATCAGTGCATGATAGCCAGTTAATCAGTGCATGATAGCCAGTGATCAGTGCATGATCAGTCACGTGATCAGTGCATGATCAGCCACGTGATCAGTGCATGATAGCCACTGATCAGTGCATGATCAGCCACGTGATCAGTGCATGATCAGTCACGTGATCAGTGCATGATCAGCCACGTGATCAGTGCATGATCAGCCACGTGATCAGTGCATGATCAGCCACGTGATCAGTGCATGATAGCCACGTGATCAGTGCATGATCAGTCACGTGAACAGTGTATGATCAGCCACGTGATCAGTGCATGATAGCCACGTGATCAGTGCATGATCAGTCACGTGATCAGTGTATGATCAGCCACGTGAACAGTGCATGCTCAGTCACGTGATCTGGGCCTGCTGAGCTGCGTGATTACTGTCTGCTCATCTGCTTGACAATTGCCAGCTGAGCTGCACGATTCCTGCCTGTCATCTGCTTGACAATTATCAGCTGTGCTGCGTAATTCCTGCCTGCTCAGCTGCTTGATTATTGCCAGCTGAGCAGCATGATTCCTCACAGCTGAGTTCCATGATTATTGCCTGCTGACTGTTTGATTCGTGCCTACTCAGCTCTTTGTTTATTGCCTCCAGAGGCACATGATCAGTGTATGATAGCAAACATGATCAGCGCATGATCAGTCACATGATCAGCGCCATTAAGTCACGTGATCACTACATGATAGTCATGTGATCAGTCCATGCTCAGTCACGGTATCAGTGCATGATCAGCCACGTGATCAGTGCATGATCAGCCAGGTGATCAGTTCATGATAGCTATGTGATCAGTTCATGATTTGTCACGTGATCTGTGCATGACCAGGCAGGTGATCAGTGCATGATCAGCCACGTGATCAGTGCATGATAGCCACGTGATCAGTGCATGATCAGTCACCTGATGGGTGTATGATCAGTCACGTGACCAGTACATGGTAGCTACATGATCATTGCATGATCAGCCACGTGAGTAGTGCATGATAGCCACGTGATCAGTGCATGATCAGTCACGTGATCAGTGCATGATCAGTCACGTGAACAGTGCATGATAAGTCACGTGATCAGTGCATGATCAATTACGTGATCAGTGCATGATCAGTCACGTGATCAGTGCATGATAGCACGTGATCAGTGCATGATCAGCCACGTGATCAGTGCATGATAGCCACGTGATCAGTGCATGATAGCCACGTGATCAGTGCATGATCAGTCACGTGACCAGTACATGGTAGCTACGTGATCATTGCATGATCAGCCACGTGAGCAGTGCATGATAGCCACGTGATCAGTGCATGATCAGTCACATGATCAGTGCATGATCATCCGGGTGATCAGTGCATGGGCAGTCATGTGATCAGTGCATGATATAGACGTGATCAGTGCATGATCAGTCTCGTGATCAGTGCATGATCAACCACGTGATCAGTGCATGATAGCCAGTGATCAGTGCATGATAGCCAGATGATCAGTGCATGATCAGTCACGTGATCAGTGCATGATCAGCCAAGTGATCAGTGCATGATAGCCAACTGATCAGTGCATGATCAGCCACGTGATCAGTGCATGATCAGTCACGTGAGCAGTGTATGATCAGCCACGTGATCAGTGCATGATCAGACACGTGATCAGTGTATGATCAGCCACGTGATCAGTGCATGATAGCCACGTGATCAGTGCATGATCAGTTACGTGAACAGTGTATGATCAGCCACGTGATCAGTGCATGATAGCCACGTGATCAGTGCATGATCAGTTACGTGATCAGTGTATGATCAGCCACGTGAACAGTGCATGCTCAGTCACGTGATCTGGGCCTGCTGAGCTGCGTGATTACCGTCTGCTCATCTGCTTGACAATTGCCAGCTGAGCTGCACGATTCCTGCCTGTCATCTGCTTGACAATTATCAGCTGTGCTGCGTAATTCCTGCCTGCTCAGCTGCTTGATTATTGCCAGCTGAGCAGCATGATTCCTCACACCTGAGTTCCATGATTATTGCCTGCTGACTGTTTGATTCGTGCCTACTCAGCTCTTTGTTTATTGCCTCCAGAGGCACATGATCAGTGTATGATAGCAAACATGATCAGCGCATGATCAGTCACATGATCAGCGCCATTAAGTCACGTGATCACTACATGATAGTCATGTGATCAGTCCATGCTCAGTCACGGTATCAGTGCATGATCAGCCACGTGATCAGTGCATGATCAGCCAGGTGATCAGTTCATGATAGCCACGTGATCAGTGCATGATCAGTCACGTGATCAGTGCATGACCAGGCACGTGATCAGTGCATGATCAGCCACGTGATCAGTGCATGATAGCCACGTGATCAGTGCATGATCAGTCACCTGATGGGTGTATGATCAGTCACCTGACCGTACATGGTAGCTACATGATCATTGCATGATCAGCCACGTGAGTAGTGCATGATAGCCACGTGATCAGTGCATGATCAGTCACGTGATCAGTGCATGATCAGTCACGTGATCAGTGCATGATAAGTCACGTGATCAGTGCATGATCAGCCACGTGATCAGTGCATGATCAGTCACGTGATCAGTGCATGGTAGCACGTGATCAGTGCATGATCAGCGTGATCAGTGCATGATAGCCACGTGATCAGTGCATGATAGCCACGTGATCAGTGCATGATCAGTCACGTGACCAGTACATGGTAGCTACGTGATCAGTGCATGATCAGCCACGTGATCAGTGCATGATAGCCACGTGATCAGTGCATGATCAGTCATGATCAGTGCATGATCATCCACGTGATCAGTGCATGATCAGTCACGTGATCAGTGCATGATATAGACGTGATCAGTGCATGATCAGTCACGTGATCAGTGCATGATCAACCACGTGATCAGTGCATGATAGCCAGTGATCAGTGCATGATAGCCAGATGATCAGTGCATGATCAGTCACGTGATCAGTGCATGATCAGCCACGTGATCAGTGCATGATAGCCACTGATCAGTGCATGATCAGCCACGTGATCAGTGCATGATCAGTTACGTGAGCAGTGCATGATCAGCCACGTGATCAGTGCATGATCAGACACGTGACAGTGCATGATCAGCCACGTGATCAGTGCATGATAGCCACGTGATCAGTGCATGATCAGTTACGTGAGCAGTGTATGATCAGCCACGTGATCAGTGCATGATAGCCACGTGATCAGTGCATGATCAGTCACGTGATCAGTGTATGATCAGCCACGTGAACAGTGCATGCTCAGTCACGTGATCTGGGCCTGCTGAGCTGCGTGATTACCGTCTGCTCATCTGCTTGACAATTGCCAGCTGAGCTGCACGATTCCTGCCTGTCATCTGCTTGACAATTATCAGCTGTGCTGCGTAATTCCTGCCTGCTCAGCTGCTTGATTATTGCCAGCTGAGCAGCATGATTCCTCACACCTGAGTTCCATGATTATTGCCTGCTGACTGTTTGATTCGTGCCTACTCAGCTCTTTGTTTATTGCCTCCAGAGGCACATGATCAGTGTATGATAGCAAACATGATCAGCGCATGATCAGTCACATGATCAGCGCCATTAAGTCACGTGATCACTACATGATAGTCATGTGATCAGTCCATGCTCAGTCACGGTATCAGTGCATGATCAGCCACGTGATCAGTGCATGATCAGCCACGTGATCAGTTCATGATAGCCATGTGATCAGTGCATGATTTGTCACGTGATCAGTGCATGACCAGGCAGGTGATCAGTGCATGATCAGCCACGTGATCAGTGCATGATAGCCACGTGATCAGTGCATGATCCGTCACCTGATGGGTGTATGATCAGTCACGTGACCGTACATGGTAGCTACATGATCATTGCATGATCAGCCACGTGAGTAGTGCATGATAGCCACGTGATCAGTGCATGATCAGTCACGTGATCAGTGCATGATCACTCACGTGAACAGTGCATGATAAGTCACCTGATCAGTGCATGATCAATTACGTGATCAGTGCATGATCACTCACGTGACCAGTACATGGTAGCTACGTGATCAGTGCATGATCAGCCACGTGATCAGTGCATGATAGCCACGTGATCAGTGCATGATCTGTCGCATGATCAGTGTATGATCATCCGGGTGATCAGTGCATGGGCAGTCATGTGATCAGTGCATGATATAGACGTGATCAGTGCATGATCAGTCACGTGATCAGTGCATGATCAGCCACGTGATCAGTGCATGATAGCCAGTTGATGAGTGCATGATAGCCAGATGATCAGTGCATGATCAGTCACGTGATCAGTGTATGATCAGCCAAGTGATCAGTGCATGATAGCCAACTGATCAGTGTATGATCAGCCACGTGATCAGTGCATGATCAGTTACGTGAGCAGTGTATGATCAGCCACGTGATCAGTGCATGATCAGACACGTGATCAGTGCATGATCAGCCACGTGATCAGTGCATGATAGCCACGTGATCAGTGCATGATCAGTTACGTGAGCAGTGTATGATCAGCCACGTGATCAGTGCATGATAGCCACGTGATCAGTGCATGATCAGTTACGTGATCAGTGTATGATCAGCCACGTGAACAGTGCATGCTCAGTCACGTGATCTGGGCCTGCTGAGCTGCGTGATTACTGTCTGCTCATCTGCTTGACAATTGCCAGCTGAGCTGCACGATTCCTGCCTGTCATCTGCTTGACAATTATCAGCTGTGCTGCGTAATTCCTGCCTGCTCAGCTGCTTGATTATTGCCAGCTGAGCAGCATGATTCCTCACAGCTGAGTTCCATGATTATTGCCTGCTGACTGTTTGATTCGTGCCTACTCAGCTCTTTGTTTATTGCCTCCAGAGGCACATGATCAGTGTATGATAGCAAACATGATCAGCGCATGATCAGTCACATGATCAGCGCCATTAAGTCACGTGATCACTACATGATAGTCATGTGATCAGTCCATGCTCAGTCACGGTATCAGTGCATGATCAGCCACGTGATCAGTGCATGATCAGCCACGTGATCAGTGCATGATCAGCCACGTGATCAGTTCATGATTTGTCACGTGATCAGTGCATGACCAGGCAGGTGATCAGTGCATGATCAGCCACGTGATCAGTGCATGATAGCCACGTGATCAGTGCATGATCAGTCACCTGATGGGTGTATGATCAGTCACGTGACCGTACATGGTAGCTACATGATCATTGCATGATCAGCCACGTGAGTAGTGCATGATAGCCACGTGATCAGTGCATGATCAGTCACGTGATCAGTGCATGATCAGTCACGTGATCAGTGCATGATAAGTCACGTGATCAGTGCATGATCAATTACGTGATCAGTGCATGATCAGTCACGTGATCAGTGCATGGTAGCACGTGATCAGTGCATGATCAGCCACGTGATCAGTGCATGATAGCCACGTGATCAGTGCATGATCAGTCACTGATCAGTGCATGATCAGTCACGTGACCAGTACATGGTAGCTACATGATCAGTGCATGATCAGCCACGTGATCAGTGCATGATAGCCACGTGATCAGTGCATGATCAGTCACGTGATCAGTGCATGATCACCACGTGATCAGTGCATGATAAGTCACGTGATCAGTGCATGATCAATTACGTGATCAGTGCATGATCAGTCACGTGACCAGTACATGGTAGCTACGTGATCATTGCATGATCAGCCACGTGATCAGTGCATGATAGCCACGTGATCAGTGCATGATCAGTCGCATGATCAGTGTATGATCATCCACGTGATCAGTGCATGATCAGTCATGTGATCAGTGCATGATATAGACGTGATCAGTGCATGATCAGTCACGTGATCAGTGCATGATCAACCACGTGATCAGTGCATGATAGCCAGTGATGAGTGCATGATAGCCAGATGATCAGTGCATGATCAGTCACGTGATCAGTGCATGATCAGCCACGTGATCAGTGCATGATAGCCACTGATCAGTGCATGATCAGCCACGTGATCAGTGCATGATCAGTTACGTGATCAGTGCATGATCAGCCACGTGATCAGTGCATGATCAGCCACGTGATCAGTGCATGATCAGCCACGTGATCAGTGCATGATAGCCACGTGATCAGTGCATGATCAGTTACGTGCAGTGTATGATCAGCCACGTGATCAGTGCATGATAGCCACGTGATCAGTGCATGATCAGTCACGTGATCAGTGTATGATCAGCCACGTGAACAGTGCATGCTCAGTCACGTGATCTGGGCCTGCTGAGCTGCGTGATTACTGTCTGCTCATCTGCTTGACAATTGCCAGCTGAGCTGCACGATTCCTGCCTGTCATCTGCTTGACAATTGCCAGCTGTGCTGCGTAATTCCTGCCTGCTCAGCTGCTTGATTATTGCCAGCTGAGCAGCATGATTCCTCACAGCTGAGTTCCATGATTATTGCCTGCTGACTGTTTGATTCGTGCCTACTCAGCTCTTTGTTTATTGCCTCCAGAGGCACATGATCAGTGTATGATAGCAAACATGATCAGCGCATGATCAGTCACATGATCAGCGCCATTAAGTCACGTGATCACTACATGATAGTCATGTGATCAGTCCATGCTCAGTCACGGTATCAGTGCATGATCAGCCACGTGATCAGTGCATGATCAGCCAGGTGATCAGTTCATGATAGCCACGTGATCAGTGCATGATCAGTCACGTGATCAGTGCATGATCAGGCACGTGATCAGTGCATGATCAGCCACGTGATCAGTGCATGATAGCCACGTGATCAGTGCATGATCAGTCACCTGATGGGTGTATGATCAGTCACGTGACCGTACATGGTAGCTACATGATCATTGCATGATCAGCCACGTGAGTAGTGCATGATAGCCACGTGATCAGTGCATGATCAGTCACGTGATCAGTGCATGATCAGTCACGTGATCAGTGCATGATAAGTCACGTGATCAGTGCATGATCAGCCACGTGATCAGTGCATGATCAGTCACGTGATCAGTGCATGATAGCTACGTGATCAGTGCATGATCAGCCACGTGATCAGTGCATGATAGCCACGTGATCAGTGCATGATCAGCCACGTGATCAGTGCATGATCAGTCACGTGATCAGTACATGGTAGCTACGTGATCATTGCATGATCAGCCACGTGATCAGTGCATGATAGCCACGTGATCAGTGCATGATCAGTCACATGATCAGTGCATGATCATCCACGTGATCAGTGCATGGGCAGTCATGTGATCAGTGCATGATATAGACGTGATCAGTGCATGATCAGTCACGTGATCAGTGCATGATCAACCACGTGATCAGTGCATGATAGCCAGTTAATCAGTGCATGATAGCCAGATGATCAGTGCATGATCAGTCACGTGATCAGTGCATGATCAGCCAAGTGATCAGTGCATGATAGCCAACTGATCAGTGCATGATCAGCCACGTGATCAGTGCATGATCAGTTACGTGATCAGTGCATGATCAGCCACGTGATCAGTGCATGATCAGACACGTGAACAGTGCATGATCAGCCACGTGATCAGTGCATGATAGCCACGTGATCAGTGCATGATCAGTTACGTGAACAGTGTATGATCAGCCACGTGATCAGTGCATGATAGCCACGTGATCAGTGCATGATCAGTCACGTGATCAGTGTATGATCAGCCACGTGAACAGTGCATGCTCAGTCACGTGATCTGGGCCTGCTGAGCTGCGTGATTACTGTCTGCTCATCTGCTTGACAATTGCCAGCTGAGCTGCACGATTCCTGCCTGTCATCTGCTTGACAATTATCAGCTGTGCTGCGTAATTCCTGCCTGCTCAGCTGCTTGATTATTGCCAGCTGAGCAGCATGATTCCTCACACCTGAGTTCCATGATTATTGCCTGCTGACTGTTTGATTCGTGCCTACTCAGCTCTTTGTTTATTGCCTCCAGAGGCACATGATCAGTGTATGATAGCAAACATGATCAGCGCATGATCAGTCACATGATCAGCGCCATTAAGTCACGTGATCACTACATGATAGTCATGTGATCAGTCCATGCTCAGTCACGGTATCAGTGCATGATCAGCCACGTGATCAGTGCATGATCAGCCAGGTGATCAGTTCATGATAGCTACGTGATCAGTGCATGATCAGTCACGTGATCAGTGCATGACCAGGCAGGTGATCAGTGCATGATCAGCCACGTGATCAGTGCATGATAGCCACGTGATCAGTGCATGATCAGTCACCTGATGGGTGTATGATCAGTCACGTGACCGGTACATGGTAGCTACATGATCATTGCATGATCAGCCACGTGAGTAGTGCATGATAGCCACGTGATCAGTGCATGATCAGTCACGTGATCAGTGCATGATCAGTCACGTGATCAGTGCATGATCAGTCACGTGATCAGTGCATGATCAGCCACGTGATCAGTGCATGATCACTCACGTGACCAGTACATGGTAGCTACGTGATCATTGCATGATCAGCCGCGTGAGCAGTGCATGATAGCCACGTGATCAGTGCATGATCAGTCGCATGATCAGTGTATGATCATCCGTGATCAGTGCATGGGCAGTCATGTGATCAGTGCATGATATAGACGTGATCAGTGCATGATCAGTCTCGTGATCAGTGCATGATCAGCCACGTGATCAGTGCATGATAGCCAGTTGATGAGTGCATGATAGCCAGATGATCAGTGCATGATCAGTCACGTGATCAGTGCATGATCAGCCACGTGATCAGTGCATGATAGCCAACTGATCAGTGTATGATCAGCCACGTGATCAGTGCATGATCAGTCACGTGAGCAGTGTATGATCAGCCACGTGATCAGTGCATGATCAGACACGTGATCAGTGTATGATCAGCCACGTGATCAGTGCATGATAGCCACGTGATCAGTGCATGATCAGTTACGTGAGCAGTGTATGATCAGCCACGTGATCAGTGCATGATAGCCACGTGATCAGTGCATGATCAGTCACGTGAGCAGTGTATGATCAGCCACGTGAACAGTGCATGCTCAGTCACGTGATCTGGGCCTGCTGAGCTGCGTGATTACTGTCTGCTCATCTGCTTGACAATTGCCAGCTGAGCTGCACGATTCCTGCCTGTCATCTGCTTGACAATTATCAGCTGTGCTGCGTAATTCCTGCCTGCTCAGCTGCTTGATTATTGCCAGCTGAGCAGCATGATTCCTCACAGCTGAGTTCCATGATTATTGCCTGCTGACTGTTTGATTCGTGCCTACTCAGCTCTTTGTTTATTGCCTCCAGAGGCACATGATCAGTGTATGATAGCAAACATGATCAGCGCATGATCAGTCACATGATCAGCGCCATTAAGTCACGTGATCACTACATGATAGTCATGTGATCAGTCCATGCTCAGTCACGGTATCAGTGCATGATCAGCCACGTGATCAGTGCATGATCAGCCAGGTGATCAGTTCATGATAGCTATGTGATCAGTTCATGATTTGTCACGTGATCTGTGCATGACCAGGCAGGTGATCAGTGTATGATCAGCCACGTGATCAGTGCATGATAGCCACGTGATCAGTGCATGATCAGTCACCTGATGGGTGTATGATCAGTCACCTGACCGTACATGGTAGCTACATGATCATTGCATGATCAGCCACGTGAGTAGTGCATGATAGCCACGTGATCAGTGCATGATCAGTCACGTGATCAGTGCATGATCACTCACGTGAACAGTGCATGATAAGTCACGTGATCAGTGCATGATCAATTACGTGATCAGTGCATGATCAGTCACGTGATCAGTACATGATAGCTACGTGATCATTGCATGATCAGCCACGTGATCAGTGCATGATAGCCACGTGATCAGTGCATGATCAGTCACTGATCAGTGTATGATCAGTCACGTGATCAGTGCATGGTAGCTACGTGATCAGTGCATGATCAGCCACGTGATCAGTGCATGATAGCCACGTGATCAGTGCATGATCAGTCACGTGATCAGTGCATGATCAGTCACGTGATCAGTGCATGATCAGCCACGTGATCAGTGCATGATCAGCCACGTGATCAGTGCATGATCAGTCACGTGATCAGTGCATGATAGCCACGTGATCAGTGCATGATCAGCCACGTGATCAGTGCATGATAGCCACGTGATCAGTGCATGATCAGTCACGTGATCAGTGTATGATCAGCCACGTGATCAGTGCATGATCAGTCACGTGATCAGTGCATGATATAGACGTGATCAGTGCATGATCAGTCACGTGATCAGTGCATGATCAGCCACGTGATCAGTGCATGATAGCCAGTGATCAGTGCATGATAGCCAGTGATCAGTGCATGATCAGTCACGTGATCAGTGCATGATCAGCCACGTGATCAGTGCATGATAGCCACTGATCAGTGCATGATCAGCCACGTGATCAGTGCATGATCAGTCACGTGATCAGTGCATGATCAGCCACGTGATCAGTGCATGATCAGACACGTGATCAGTGCATGATCAGCCACGTGATCAGTGCATGATAGCCACGTGATCAGTGCATGATCAGTCACGTGATCAGTGCATGATCAGCCACGTGATCAGTGCATGATAGCCACGTGATCAGTGCATGATCAGTCACGTGATCAGTGCATGATCAGTCACGTGACAGTACATGGTAGCTACATGATCATTGCATGATCAGCCACGTGATCAGTGCATGATAGCCACGTGATCAGTGCATGATCAGTCACGTGATCAGTGCATGATCAGTCACGTGATCAGTGCATGATCAGTCACGTGATCAGTGCATGATCAGTCACGTGATCAGTGCATGATCAGCCACGTGATCAGTGCATGATCAGCCACGTGATCAGTGCATGATAGCCACGTGATCAGTGCATGATCAGCCACGTGATCAGTGCATGATCAGTCACGTGACAGTACATGGTAGCCACGTGATCAGTGCATGATCAGCCACGTGAGCAGTGCATGATAGCCACGTGATCAGTGCATGATCAGTCGCATGATCAGTGTATGATCATCCACGTGATCAGTGCATGGGCAGTCATGTGATCAGTGCATGATATAGACGTGATCAGTGCATGATCAGTCACGTGATCAGTGCATGATCAGCCACGTGATCAGTGCATGATAGCCAGTGATCAGTGCATGATAGCCAGTGATCAGTGCATGATCAGTCACGTGATCAGTGTATGATCAGCCACGTGATCAGTGCATGATAGCCACGTGATCAGTGCATGATCAGCCACGTGATCAGTGCATGATCAGTCACGTGATCAGTGCATGATCAGCCACGTGATCAGTGCATGATCAGACACGTGATCAGTGCATGATCAGCCACGTGATCAGTGCATGATAGCCACGTGATCAGTGCATGATCAGACACGTGAACAGTGTATGATCAGCCACGTGATCAGTGCATGATAGCCACGTGATCAGTGCATGATCAGTCACGTGATCAGTGTATGATCAGCCACGTGAACAGTGCATGCTCAGTCACGTGATCTGGGCCTGCTGAGCTGCGTGATTACTGTCTGCTCATCTGCTTGACAATTGCCAGCTGAGCTGCACGATTCCTGCCTGTCATCTGCTTGACAATTGCCAGCTGTGCTGCGTAATTCCTGCCTGCTCAGCTGCTTGATTATTGCCAGCTGAGCAGCATGATTCCTCACACCTGAGTTCCATGATTATTGCCTGCTGACTGTTTGATTCGTGCCTACTCAGCTCTTTGTTTATTGCCTCCAGAGGCACATGATCAGTGTATGATAGCAAACATGATCAGCGCATGATCAGTCACATGATCAGCGCCATTAAGTCACGTGATCACTACATGATAGTCATGTGATCAGTCCATGCTCAGTCACGGTATCAGTGCATGATCAGCCACGTGATCAGTGCATGATCAGCCACGTGATCAGTTCATGATCAGCCACGTGATCAGTGCATGATTTGTCACGTGATCAGTGCATGACCAGGCACGTGATCAGTGCATGATCAGCCACGTGATCAGTGCATGATAGCCACGTGATCAGTGCATGATCAGTCACCTGATGGGTGTATGATCAGTCACGTGACCAGTACATGGTAGCTACATGATCATTGCATGATCAGCCACGTGAGTAGTGCATGATAGCCACGTGATCAGTGCATGATCAGTCACGTGATCAGTGCATGATCAGTCACGTGATCAGTGCATGATAAGTCACCTGATCAGTGCATGATCAATTACGTGATCAGTGCATGATCAGTCACGTGATCAGTGCATGATAGCTACGTGATCAGTGCATGATCAGCCACGTGATCAGTGCATGATAGCCACGTGATCAGTGCATGATCAGTCACATGATCAGTGCATGATCATCCACGTGATCAGTGCATGATCAGTGTGATCAGTGCATGATATAGACGTGATCAGTGCATGATCAGTCACGTGATCAGTGCATGATCAGCCACGTGATCAGTGCATGATAGCCAGTGATCAGTGCATGATAGCCACGTGATCAGTGCATGATCAGTCACGTGATCAGTGCATGATCAGCCACGTGATCAGTGCATGATAGCCACGTGATCAGTGCATGATCAGCCACGTGATCAGTGCATGATCAGTCACGTGATCAGTGCATGATCAGCCACGTGATCAGTGCATGATCAGACACGTGATCAGTGCATGATCAGCCACGTGATCAGTGCATGATAGCCACGTGATCAGTGCATGATCAGTCACGTGATCAGTGCATGATCAGCCACGTGATCAGTGCATGATAGCCACGTGATCAGTGCATGATCAGTCACGTGATCAGTGCATGATCAGTCACGTGATCAGTGCATGATCAGTCACGTGATCAGTGCATGATCAATTACGTGATCAGTGCATGATCAGTCACGTGACCAGTACATGGTAGCTACGTGATCATTGCATGATCAGCCACGTGAGCAGTGCATGATAGCCACGTGATCAGTGCATGATCAGTCACGTGATCAGTGTATGATCAGCCACGTGATCAGTGCATGATCAGTCACGTGATCAGTGCATGATATCACGTGATCAGTGCATGATCAGCCACGTGATCAGTGCATGATCAGCCACGTGATCAGTGCATGATAGCCAGTGATCAGTGCATGATCAGCCACGTGATCAGTGCATGATCAGACACGTGAACAGTGTATGATCAGCCACGTGATCAGTGCATGATAGCCACGTGATCAGTGCATGATCAGTCACGTGATCAGTGTATGATCAGCCACGTGAACAGTGCATGCTCAGTCACGTGATCTGGGCCTGCTGAGCTGCGTGATTACTGTCTGCTCATCTGCTTGACAATTGCCAGCTGAGCTGCACGATTCCTGCCTGTCATCTGCTTGACAATTGCCAGCTGTGCTGCGTAATTCCTGCCTGCTCAGCTGCTTGATTATTGCCAGCTGAGCAGCATGATTCCTCACACCTGAGTTCCATGATTATTGCCTGCTGACTGTTTGATTCGTGCCTACTCAGCTCTTTGTTTATTGCCTCCAGAGGCACATGATCAGTGTATGATAGCAAACATGATCAGCGCATGATCAGTCACATGATCAGCGCCATTAAGTCACGTGATCACTACATGATAGTCATGTGATCAGTCCATGCTCAGTCACGGTATCAGTGCATGATCAGCCACGTGATCAGTGCATGATCAGTCATGTGATCAGTGCATGATATAGACGTGATCAGTGCATGATCAGTCTCGTGATCAGTGCATGATAGCCACGTGATCAGTGCATGATCAGTCACCTGATGGGTGTATGATCATTCACGTGACCAGTACATGGTAGCTACATGATCATTGCATGATCAGCCACGTGAGTAGTGCATGATAGCCACGTGATCAGTGCATGATCAGTCACGTGATCAGTGCATGATCAGTCACGTGATCAGTGCATGATCAGCCACGTGATCAGTGCATGATCAGCCACGTGATCAGTGCATGATAGCCACGTGATCAGTGCATGATCAGTCACGTGATCAGTGCATGATCAGGCACGTGATCAGTGCATGATCAGCCACGTGATCAGTGCATGATAGCCACGTGATCAGTGCATGATCAGTCACGTGATCAGTGCATGATCAGTCACTGACCAGTACATGGTAGCTACATGATCAGTGCATGATCAGCCACGTGATCAGTGCATGATAGCCACGTGATCAGTGCATGATCAGTCACGTGATCAGTGCATGATCAGTCATGTGATCAGTGCATGATCAGCCACGTGATCAGTGCATGATCAGCCACGTGATCAGTGCATGATAGCCACGTGATCAGTGCATGATCAGTCACGTGATCAGTGCATGATCAGTCACGTGATCAGTGCATGATCAGCCACGTGATCAGTGCATGATCAGCCACGTGATCAGTGCATGATCAATTACGTGATCAGTGCATGATCAGTCACGTGACCAGTACATGGTAGCTACGTGATCATTGCATGATCAGCCACGTGATCAGTGCATGATAGCCACGTGATCAGTGCATGATCAGTCACGTGATCAGTGCATGATCAGTCACGTGATCAGTGCATGATCAGTCACGTGATCAGTGCATGATCAGCCACGTGATCAGTGCATGATCAGTCACGTGATCAGTGCATGGTAGCTACGTGATCAGTGCATGATCAGCCACGTGATCAGTGCATGATAGCCACGTGATCAGTGCATGATAGCCACGTGATCAGTGCATGATCAGTCACGTGATAGTGTGTGATCAGCCACGTGATCAGTGCATGATAGCCACGTGATCAGTGCATGATCAGCCACGTGATCAGTGCATGATAGCCACGTGATCAGTGCATGATCAGTCACGTGATCAGTGCATGATCAGCCACGTGATCAGTGCATGATCAGTCACGTGATCAGTGCATGATCAGTCACGTGAACAGTGCATGATCATTTACGTGATCTGTGCATGATCAGTCACGTGACCAGTATATGGTAGCTATGTGATCATTCCATGACAGCCACGTGAGCAGTGCATGATAGCCACGTGATGTGTGCATGATGAGTTACGTGAGCAGTGTATGATCAGCCACGTGATCAGTGCATGAGTGCCACGTGATCAGTGCATGATATGTCACGTGACAGGTGTGTGATCAGCCACGTGAACAGTGCATGTTCAGCCACGTGATCAGTGCATGATAGCCACGTGATCAGTGCATGATCAGTTACGTGAGCAGTGTATGATCAGCCACGTGATCAGTGCATGGTCAGACACGTGAACAGTGTATGATCAGCCACGTGATCAGTGCATGATATCCAAGTGATCAGTGCATGATCATCACGTGATCAGTGTATGATCAGCCACGTGAACAGTGCATGCTCAGTCACGTGATCAGGGCCTGCTGAGCTGCGTGATTACTGTCTGCTCATCTGCTTGACAATTGACAGCTGTGCTGCGTAATTCCTGCCTGCTCAGCTGCTTGATTATTGCCAGCTGAGCAGCATGATTCCTCACAGCTGAGTTCCATGATTATTGCCTGCTGACTGTTTGATTCGTGCCTACTCAGCTCTTTGTTTATTGCCTCCAGAGGCACATGATCAGTGTATGATAGCAAACATGATCAGTGCATGATCAGTCACATGATCAGCGCCATTAAGTCACGTGATCACTACATGATAGTCATGTGATCAGTCCATGCTCAGTCACGGTATCAGTGCATGATCAGCCACGTGATCAGTGCATGATCAGCCAGGTGATCAGTTCATGATAGCAACGTGATCAGTGCATGATCAGTCACGTGATCAGTGCATGATCAGGCACGTGATCAGTGCATGATCAGTCACGTGATCAGTGCATGATCAGCCACGTGATCAGTGCATGATCAGCCACGTGATCAGTGCATGATCAGCCACGTGATCAGTGCATGATCAATTACGTGATCAGTGCATGATCAGTCACGTGACCAGTACATGGTAGCTACGTGATCATTGCATGATCAGCCACGTGAGCAGTGCATGATAGCCACGTGATCAGTGCATGATCAGTCACGTGATCAGTGCATGATCACTCACGTGAACAGTGCATGATAAGTCACCTGATCAGTGCATGATCAATTACGTGATCAGTGCATGATCAGTCACGTGACCAGTACATGGTAGCTACGTGATCATTGCATGAACAGCCGCGTGAGCAGTGCATGATAGCCACGTGATCAGTGCATGATCTGTCGCATGATCAGTGTATGATCATCCGGGTGATCAGTGCATGGGCAGTCATGTGATCAGTGCATGATATAGACGTGATCAGTGCATGATCAGTCTCGTGATACATGTGTGATCAGCCACGTGATCAGTGCATGATAGCCAGTTGATGAGTGCATGATAGCCAGATGATCAGTGCATGATCAGTCACGTGATCAGTGTATGATCAGCCACGTAATCAGTGCATGATAGCCACTGATCAGTGCATGATCAGCCACGTGATCAGTGCATGATCAGTTACGTGAGCAGTGTATGATCAGCCACGTGATCAGTGCATGGTCAGACACGTGAACAGTGTATGATCAGCCACGTGATCAGTGCATGATAGCCACGTGATCAGTGCATGATCAGTCACGTGATCAGTGTATGATCAGCCACGTGAACAGTGCATGCTCAGTCACGTGATCTGGGCCTGCTGAGCTGCGTGATTACCGTCTGCTCATCTGCTTGACAATTGCCAGCTGAGCTGCACGATTCCTGCCTGTCATCTGCTTGACAATTATCAGCTGTGCTGCGTAATTCCTGCCTGCTCAGCTGCTTGATTATTGCCAGCTGAGCAGCATGATTCCTCACACCTGAGTTCCATGATTATTGCCTGCTGACTGTTTGATTCGTGCCTACTCAGCTCTTTGTTTATTGCCTCCAGAGGCACATGATCAGTGTATGATAGCAAACATGATCAGCGCATGATCAGTCACATGATCAGCGCCATTAAGTCACGTGATCACTACATGATAGTCATGTGATCAGTCCATGCTCAGTCACGGTATCAGTGCATGATCAGCCACGTGATCAGTGCATGATCAGCCACGTGATCAGTGCATGATCAGTCACGTGATCAGTGCATGATCAGTCACGTGATCAGTGCATGGTAGCTACGTGATCAGTGCATGATCAGCCACGTGATCAGTGCATGATAGCCACGTGATCAGTGCATGATCAGTCACGTGATCAGTGCATGATCAGTCACGTGATCAGTGCATGATCAGTCACGTGACCAGTACATGGTAGCTACGTGATCATTGCATGATCAGCCACGTGAGCAGTGCATGATAGCCACGTGATCAGTGCATGATCAGTCATGATCAGTGCATGATCATCCGGGTGATCAGTGCATGGGCAGCATGTGATCAGTGCATGATATAGACGTGATCAGTGCATGATCAGTCACGTGATCAGTGCATGATCAGCCACGTGATCAGTGCATGATAGCCAGTGATCAGTGCATGATAGCCAGTGATCAGTGCATGATCAGTCACGTGATCAGTGCATGATCAGCCACGTGATCAGTGCATGATAGCCACTGATCAGTGCATGATCAGCCACGTGATCAGTGCATGATCAGTCACGTGATCAGTGTATGATCAGCCACGTGATCAGTGCATGATCAGCCACGTGATCAGTGCATGATCAGCCACGTGATCAGTGCATGATAGCCACGTGATCAGTGCATGATCAGTCACGTGAGCAGTGTATGATCAGCCACGTGATCAGTGCATGATAGCCACGTGATCAGTGCATGATCAGTTACGTGATCAGTGTATGATCAGCCACGTGAACAGTGCATGCTCAGTCACGTGATCTGGGCCTGCTGAGCTGCGTGATTACTGTCTGCTCATCTGCTTGACAATTGCCAGCTGAGCTGCACGATTCCTGCCTGTCATCTGCTTGACAATTGCCAGCTGTGCTGCGTAATTCCTGCCTGCTCAGCTGCTTGATTATTGCCAGCTGAGCAGCATGATTCCTCACAGCTGAGTTCCATGATTATTGCCTGCTGACTGTTTGATTCGTGCCTACTCAGCTCTTTGTTTATTGCCTCCAGAGGCACATGATCAGTGTATGATAGCAAACATGATCAGCGCATGATCAGTCACATGATCAGCGCCATTAAGTCACGTGATCACTACATGATAGTCATGTGATCAGTCCATGCTCAGTCACGGTATCAGTGCATGATCAGCCACGTGATCAGTGCATGATCAGCCAGGTGATCAGTTCATGATAGCCATGTGATCAGTGCATGATCAGTCACGTGATCAGTGCATGACCAGGCACGTGATCAGTGCATGATCAGCCACGTGATCAGTGCATGATAGCCACGTGATCAGTGCATGATCAGTCACGTGATCAGTGCATGATCAGTCACGTGATCAGTGCATGATAAGTCACGTGATCAGTGCATGATCAATTACGTGATCAGTGCATGATCAGTCACGTGACCAGTACATGGTAGCTACGTGATCATTGCATGATCAGCCACGTGAGCAGTGCATGATAGCCACGTGATCAGTGCATGATCAGTCACATGATCAGTGCATGATCATCCGGGTGATCAGTGCATGATCAGTCACGTGATCAGTGCATGATATAGACGTGATCAGTGCATGATCAGTCACGTGATCAGTGCATGATCAGCCACGTGATCAGTGCATGATAGCCAGTGATCAGTGCATGATAGCCAGTGATCAGTGCATGATCAGTCACGTGATCAGTGCATGATCAGCCACGTGATCAGTGCATGATAGCCACTGATCAGTGCATGATCAGCCACGTGATCAGTGCATGATCAGTCACGTGATCAGTGCATGATCAGCCACGTGATCAGTGCATGATCAGCCACGTGATCAGTGCATGATCAGCCACGTGATCAGTGCATGATAGCCACGTGATCAGTGCATGATCAGTCACGTGAGCAGTGTATGATCAGCCACGTGATCAGTGCATGATAGCCACGTGATCAGTGCATGATCAGTCACGTGATCAGTGTATGATCAGCCACGTGAACAGTGCATGCTCAGTCACGTGATCTGGGCCTGCTGAGCTGCGTGATTACTGTCTGCTCATCTGCTTGACAATTGCCAGCTGAGCTGCACGATTCCTGCCTGTCATCTGCTTGACAATTATCAGCTGTGCTGCGTAATTCCTGCCTGCTCAGCTGCTTGATTATTGCCAGCTGAGCAGCATGATTCCTCACAGCTGAGTTCCATGATTATTGCCTGCTGACTGTTTGATTCGTGCCTACTCAGCTCTTTGTTTATTGCCTCCAGAGGCACATGATCAGTGTATGATAGCAAACATGATCAGCGCATGATCAGTCACATGATCAGCGCCATTAAGTCACGTGATCACTACATGATAGTCATGTGATCAGTCCATGCTCAGTCACGGTATCAGTGCATGATCAGCCACGTGATCAGTGCATGATCAGCCAGGTGATCAGTTCATGATAGCCACGTGATCAGTGCATGATTTGTCACGTGATCAGTGCATGACCAGGCAGGTGATCAGTGCATGATCAGCCACGTGATCAGTGCATGATAGCCACGTGATCAGTGCATGATCAGTCACCTGATGGGTGTATGATCAGTCACGTGACCAGTACATGGTAGCTACATGATCATTGCATGATCAGCCACGTGAGTAGTGCATGATAGCCACGTGATCAGTGCATGATCAGTCACGTGATCAGTGCATGATCAGTCACGTGAACAGTGCATGATAAGTCACGTGATCAGTGCATGATCAGCCACGTGATCAGTGCATGATCAGTCACGTGATCAGTGCATGATCAGCCACGTGATCAGTGCATGATCAGTCACGTGATCAGTGCATGATCAGTCACGTGATCAGTGCATGTAGCTACATGATCAGTGCATGATCAGCCACGTGATCAGTGCATGATAGCCACGTGATCAGTGCATGATCAGTCACGTGATCAGTGCATGATCAGTCACGTGATCAGTGCATGATCAGCCACGTGATCAGTGCATGATCAGCCACGTGATCAGTGCATGATAGCCACGTGATCAGTGCATGATCAGTCACGTGATCAGTGCATGATCAGGCACGTGATCAGTGCATGATCAGCCACGTGATCAGTGCATGATAGCCACGTGATCAGTGCATGATCAGTCACGTGATCAGTGTATGATCAGTCACGTGACCAGTACATGGTAGCTACATGATCAGTGCATGATCAGCCACGTGATCAGTGCATGATAGCCACGTGATCAGTGCATGATCAGTCACGTGATCAGTGCATGATCACTCACGTGATCAGTGCATGATCAGTCACGTGATCAGTGCATGATCAATTACGTGATCAGTGCATGATCAGTCACGTGACCAGTACATGGTAGCTACGTGATCATTGCATGATCAGCCACGTGAGCAGTGCATGATAGCCACGTGATCAGTGCATGATCAGTCACGTGATCAGTGTATGATCATCCGTGATCAGTGCATGATCAGTCACGTGATCAGTGCATGATATAGACGTGATCAGTGCATGATCAGTCTCGTGATCAGTGTATGATCAGCCACGTGATCAGTGCATGATAGCCAGTGATCAGTGCATGATAGCCAGTGATCAGTGCATGATCAGTCACGTGATCAGTGCATGATCAGCCACGTGATCAGTGCATGATAGCCACGTGATCAGTGCATGATCAGCCACGTGATCAGTGCATGATCAGTTACGTGAGCAGTGTATGATCAGCCACGTGATCAGTGCATGATCAGCCACGTGATCAGTGCATGATAGCCACGTGATCAGTGCATGATCAGTCACGTGATCAGTGTATGATCAGCCACGTGAACAGTGCATGCTCAGTCACGTGATCTGGGCCTGCTGAGCTGCGTGATTACTGTCTGCTCATCTGCTTGACAATTGCCAGCTGAGCTGCACGATTCCTGCCTGTCATCTGCTTGACAATTGCCAGCTGTGCTGCGTAATTCCTGCCTGCTCAGCTGCTTGATTATTGCCAGCTGAGCAGCATGATTCCTCACAGCTGAGTTCCATGATTATTGCCTGCTGACTGTTTGATTCGTGCCTACTCAGCTCTTTGTTTATTGCCTCCAGAGGCACATGATCAGTGTATGATAGCAAACATGATCAGCGCATGATCAGTCACATGATCAGCGCCATTAAGTCACGTGATCACTACATGATAGTCATGTGATCAGTCCATGCTCAGTCACGGTATCAGTGCATGATCAGCCACGTGATCAGTGCATGATCAGCCACGTGATCAGTTCATGATCAGCCATGTGATCAGTGCATGATCAGTCACGTGATCAGTGCATGACCAGGCACGTGATCAGTGCATGATCAGCCACGTGATCAGTGCATGATAGCCACGTGATCAGTGCATGATCAGTCACCTGATGGGTGTATGATCAGTCACGTGACCGTACATGGTAGCTACATGATCATTGCATGATCAGCCACGTGAGTAGTGCATGATAGCCACGTGATCAGTGCATGATCAGTCACGTGATCAGTGCATGATCAGTCACGTGAACAGTGCATGATCAGTCACGTGATCAGTGCATGATCAGCCACGTGATCAGTGCATGATCAGTCACGTGATCAGTGCATGATCAGCCACGTGATCAGTGCATGATCAGTCACGTGATCAGTGCATGATATAGACGTGATCAGTGCATGATCAGTCACGTGATCAGTGCATGATAGCCACGTGATCAGTGCATGATCAGTCACGTGATCAGTGCATGATCAGTCACGTGATCAGTGCATGGTAGCTACGTGATCAGTGCATGATCAGCCACGTGATCAGTGCATGATAGCCACGTGATCAGTGCATGATCAGTCACGTGATCAGTGCATGATCAGTCACGTGATCAGTGCATGATCAGCCACGTGATCAGTGCATGATCAGCCACGTGATCAGTGCATGATAGCCACGTGATCAGTGCATGATCAGTCACGTGATCAGTGCATGATCAGCCACGTGATCAGTGCATGATCAGCCACGTGATCAGTGCATGATAGCCACGTGATCAGTGCATGATCAGTCACGTGATCAGTGTATGATCAGTCACGTGATCAGTGCATGATAGCTACGTGATCAGTGCATGATCAGCCACGTGATCAGTGCATGATCAGCCACGTGATCAGTGCATGATCAGTCACGTGATCAGTGCATGATCAGCCACGTGATCAGTGCATGATCAGTCACGTGATCAGTGCATGATCAGCCACGTGAACAGTGCATGCTCAGTCACGTGATCTGGGTCTGCTGACCTGCGTGATTACTGTCTGCTCATCTGCTTGACAATTGCCAGCTGAGCTGCACGATTCCTGCCTGTCATCTGCTTGACAATTGCCAGCTGTGCTGCGTAATTCCTGCCTGCTCAGCTGCTTGATTATTGCCAGCTGAGCAGCATGATTCCTCACAGCTGAGTTCCATGATTATTGCCTGCTGACTGTTTGATTCGTGCCTACTCAGCTCTTTGTTTATTGCCTCCAGAGGCACATGATCAGTGTATGATAGCAAACATGATCAGCGCATGATCAGTCACATGATCAGCGCCATTAAGTCACGTGATCACTACATGATAGTCATGTGATCAGTCCATGCTCAGTCACGGTATCAGTGCATGATCAGCCACGTGATCAGTGCATGATCAGCCAGGTGATCAGTTCATGATCAGCCACGTGATCAGTGCATGATTTGTCACGTGATCAGTGCATGACCAGGCAGGTGATCAGTGCATGATCAGCCACGTGATCAGTGCATGATAGCCACGTGATCAGTGCATGATCAGTCACCTGATGGGTGTATGATCAGTCACGTGACCGGTACATGGTAGCTACATGATCATTGCATGATCAGCCACGTGAGTAGTGCATGATAGCCACGTGATCAGTGCATGATCAGTCACGTGATCAGTGCATGATCACTCACGTGAACAGTGCATGATAAGTCACCTGATCAGTGCATGATCAATTACGTGATCAGTGCATGATCAGTCACGTGATCAGTGCATGATAGCTACGTGATCAGTGCATGATCAGCCACGTGAGCAGTGCATGATAGCCACGTGATCAGTGCATGATCAGTCACATGATCAGTGTATGATCATCCACGTGATCAGTGCATGGGCAGTCATGTGATCAGTGCATGATATAGACGTGATCAGTGCATGATCAGTCACGTGATCAGTGCATGATCAGCCACGTGATCAGTGCATGATAGCCAGTTAATGAGTGCATGATAGCCAGATGATCAGTGCATGATCAGTCACGTGATCAGTGCATGATCAGCCACGTGATCAGTGCATGATAGCCACTGATCAGTGCATGATCAGCCACGTGATCAGTGCATGATCAGTTACGTGAGCAGTGCATGATCAGCCACGTGATCAGTGCATGATCAGCCACGTGATCAGTGCATGATCAGCCACGTGATCAGTGCATGATAGCCACGTGATCAGTGCATGATCAGTTACGTGAGCAGTGTATGATCAGCCACGTGATCAGTGCATGATAGCCACGTGATCAGTGCATGATCAGTCACGTGATCAGTGTATGATCAGCCACGTGAACAGTGCATGCTCAGTCACGTGATCTGGGCCTGCTGAGCTGCGTGATTACCGTCTGCTCATCTGCTTGACAATTGCCAGCTGAGCTGCACGATTCCTGCCTGTCATCTGCTTGACAATTATCAGCTGTGCTGCGTAATTCCTGCCTGCTCAGCTGCTTGATTATTGCCAGCTGAGCAGCATGATTCCTCACACCTGAGTTCCATGATTATTGCCTGCTGACTGTTTGATTCGTGCCTACTCAGCTCTTTGTTTATTGCCTCCAGAGGCACATGATCAGTGTATGATAGCAAACATGATCAGCGCATGATCAGTCACATGATCAGCGCCATTAAGTCACGTGATCACTACATGATAGTCATGTGATCAGTCCATGCTCAGTCACGGTATCAGTGCATGATCAGCCACGTGATCAGTGCATGATCAGCCACGTGATCAGTTCATGATAGCTAAGTGATCAGTTCATGATCAGTCACGTGATCAGTGCATGACCAGGCAGGTGATCAGTGCATGATCAGCCACGTGATCAGTGCATGATAGCCACGTGATCAGTGCATGATCAGTCACCTGATGGGTGTATGATCAGTCACCTGACCGGTACATGGTAGCTACATGATCATTGCATGATCAGCCACGTGAGTAGTGCATGATAGCCACGTGATCAGTGCATGATCAGTCACGTGATCAGTGCATGATCACTCACGTTAACAGTGCATGATAAGTCACCTGATCAGTGCATGATCAATTACGTGATCAGTGCATGATCACTCACGTGACCAGTACATGGTAGCTACGTGATCATTGCATGATCAGCCGCGTGATCAGTGCATGATAGCCACGTGATCAGTGCATGATCAGTCACATGATCAGTGTATGATCATCCGGGTGATCAGTGCATGATCAGTCATGTGATCAGTGCATGATATAGACGTGATTAGTGCATGATCAGTCTCGTGATCAGTGCATGATCAGCCACGTGATCAGTGCATGATAGCCAGTTAATCAGTGCACGATAGCCAGTGATCAGTGCATGATCAGTCACGTGATCAGTGTATGATCAGCCACGTGATCAGTGCATGATAGCCAACTGATCAGTGCATGATCAGCCACGTGATCAGTGCATGATCAGTTACGTGAGCAGTGTATGATCAGCCACGTGATCAGTGCATGGTCAGACACGTGAACAGTGTATGATCAGCCACGTGATCAGTGCATGATAGCCACGTGATCAGTGCATGATCAGTCACGTGATCAGTGTATGATCAGCCACGTGAACAGTGCATGCTCAGTCACGTGATCTGGGCCTGCTGAGCTGCGTGATTACCGTCTGCTCATCTGCTTGACAATTGCCAGCTGAGCTGCACGATTCCTGCCTGTCATCTGCTTGACAATTATCAGCTGTGCTGCGTAATTCCTGCCTGCTCAGCTGCTTGATTATTGCCAGCTGAGCAGCATGATTCCTCACACCTGAGTTCCATGATTATTGCCTGCTGACTGTTTGATTCGTGCCTACTCAGCTCTTTGTTTATTGCCTCCAGAGGCACATGATCAGTGTATGATAGCAAACATGATCAGCGCATGATCAGTCACATGATCAGCGCCATTAAGTCACGTGATCACTACATGATAGTCATGTGATCAGTCCATGCTCAGTCACGGTATCAGTGCATGATCAGCCACGTGATCAGTGCATGATCAGCCAGGTGATCAGTTCATGATAGCTATGTGATCAGTTCATGATTTGTCACGTGATCTGTGCATGACCAGGCAGGTGATCAGTGTATGATCAGCCACGTGATCAGTGCATGATAGCCACGTGATCAGTGCATGATCAGTCACCTGATGGGTGTATGATCAGTCACGTGACCGGTACATGGTAGCTACATGATCATTGCATGATCAGCCACGTGAGTAGTGCATGATAGCCACGTGATCAGTGCATGATCAGTCACGTGATCAGTGCATGATCACTCACGTTAACAGTGCATGATAAGTCACCTGATCAGTGCATGATCAATTACGTGATCAGTGCATGATCAGTCACGTGACCAGTACATGGTAGCTACGTGATCATTGCATGATCAGCCACGTGAGCAGTGCATGATAGCCACGTGATCAGTGCATGATCAGTCACATGATCAGTGTATGATCATCCGGGTGATCAGTGCATGATCAGTCATGTGATCAGTGCATGATATAGACGTGATCAGTGCATGATCAGTCACGTGATCAGTGCATGATCAGCCACGTGATCAGTGCATGATAGCCAGTTAATGAGTGCATGATAGCCAGTGATCAGTGCATGATCAGTCACGTGATCAGTGCATGATCAGCCACGTGATCAGTGCATGATAGCCACTGATCAGTGCATGATCAGCCACGTGATCAGTGCATGATCAGTCACGTGATCAGTGCATGATCAGCCACGTGATCAGTGCATGATAGCCACGTGATCAGTGCATGATCAGTCACGTGAGCAGTGTATGATCAGCCACGTGATCAGTGCATGATAGCCACGTGATCAGTGCATGATCAGTCACGTGATCAGTGTATGATCAGCCACGTGAACAGTGCATGCTCAGTCACGTGATCAGGGCCTGCTGAGCTGCGTGATTACCGTCTGCTCATCTGCTTGACAATTGCCAGCTGAGCTGCACGATTCCTGCCTGTCATCTGCTTGACAATTATCAGCTGTGCTGCGTAATTCCTGCCTGCTCAGCTGCTTGATTATTGCCAGCTGAGCAGCATGATTCCTCACACCTGAGTTCCATGATTATTGCCTGCTGACTGTTTGATTCGTGCCTACTCAGCTCTTTGTTTATTGCCTCCAGAGGCACATGATCAGTGTATGATAGCAAACATGATCAGTGCATGATCAGTCACATGATCAGCGCCATTAAGTCACGTGATCACTACATGATAGTCATGTGATCAGTCCATGCTCAGTCACGGTATCAGTGCATGATCAGCCACGTGATCAGTGCATGATCAGCCAGGTGATCAGTTCATGATAGCTATGTGATCAGTTCATGATTTGTCACGTGATCAGTGCATGACCAGGCAGGTGATCAGTGCATGATCAGCCACGTGATCAGTGCATGATAGCCACGTGATCAGTGCATGATCAGTCACCTGATGGGTGTATGATCAGTCACGTGACCAGTACATGGTAGCTACATGATCATTGCATGATCAGCCACGTGAGTAGTGCATGATAGCCACGTGATCAGTGCATGATCAGTCACGTGATCAGTGCATGATCATCACGTGAACAGTGCATGATAAGTCACCTGATCAGTGCATGATCAATTACGTGATCAGTGCATGATCAGTCACGTGATCAGTACATGGTAGCTACGTGATCATTGCATGATCAGCCACGTGAGCAGTGCATGATAGCCACGTGATCAGTGCATGATCAGTCACATGATCAGTGTATGATCATCCACGTGATCAGTGCATGATCAGTCACGTGATCAGTGCATGATATAGACGTGATCAGTGCATGATCAGTCACGTGATCAGTGTATGATCAGCCACGTGATCAGTGCATGATAGCCACTGATCAGTGTATGATCAGCCACGTGATCAGTGCATGATCAGTTACGTGAGCAGTGTATGATCAGCCACGTGATCAGTGCATGGTCAGACACGTGAACAGTGTATGATCAGCCACGTGATCAGTGCATGATAGCCACGTGATCAGTGCATGATCAGTCACGTGATCAGTGTATGATCAGCCACGTGAACAGTGCATGCTCAGTCACGTGATCAGGGCCTGCTGAGCTGCGTGATTACTGTCTGCTCATCTGCTTGACAATTGCCAGCTGAGCTGCACGATTCCTGCCTGTCATCTGCTTGACAATTATCAGCTGTGCTGCGTAATTCCTGCCTGCTCAGCTGCTTGATTATTGCCAGCTGAGCAGCATGATTCCTCACACCTGAGTTCCATGATTATTGCCTGCTGACTGTTTGATTCGTGCCTACTCAGCTCTTTGTTTATTGCCTCCAGAGGCACATGATCAGTGTATGATAGCAAACATGATCAGTGCATGATCAGTCACATGATCAGCGCCATTAAGTCACGTGATCACTACATGATAGTCATGTGATCAGTCCATGCTCAGTCACGGTATCAGTGCATGATCAGCCACGTGATCAGTGCATGATCAGCCAGGTGATCAGTTCATGATAGCTATGTGATCAGTTCATGATTTGTCACGTGATCTGTGCATGACCAGGCAGGTGATCAGTGCATGATCAGCCACGTGATCAGTGCATGATAGCCACGTGATCAGTGCATGATCAGTCACCTGATGGGTGTATGATCAGTCACGTGACCGTACATGGTAGCTACATGATCATTGCATGATCAGCCACGTGAGTAGTGCATGATAGCCACGTGATCAGTGCATGATCAGTCACGTGATCAGTGCATGATCACTCACGTTAACAGTGCATGATAAGTCACCTGATCAGTGCATGATCAATTACGTGATCAGTGCATGATCACTCACGTGACCAGTACATGGTAGCTACGTGATCATTGCATGATCAGCCACGTGAGCAGTGCATGATAGCCACGTGATCAGTGCATGATCTGTCGCATGATCAGTGTATGATCATCCACGTGATCAGTGCATGGGCAGTCATGTGATCAGTGCATGATATAGACGTGATTAGTGCATGATCAGTCACGTGATCAGTGTATGATCAACCACGTGATCAGTGCATGATAGCCAGTTAATGAGTGCATGATAGCCAGATGATCAGTGCATTATCAGTCACGTGATCAGTGTATGATCAGCCAAGTGATCAGTGCATGATAGCCAACTGATCAGTGTATGATCAGCCACGTGATCAGTGCATGATCAGTTACGTGAGCAGTGTATGATCAGCCACGTGATCAGTGCATGATCAGACACGTGATCAGTGCATGATCAGCCACGTGATCAGTGCATGATAGCCACGTGATCAGTGCATGATCAGTTACGTGAGCAGTGTATGATCAGCCACGTGATCAGTGCATGATAGCCACGTGATCAGTGCATGATCAGTCACGTGATCAGTGTATGATCAGCCACGTGAACAGTGCATGCTCAGTCACGTGATCTGGGCCTGCTGAGCTGCGTGATTACTGTCTGCTCATCTGCTTGACAATTGCCAGCTGAGCTGCACGATTCCTGCCTGTCATCTGCTTGACAATTATCAGCTGTGCTGCGTAATTCCTGCCTGCTCAGCTGCTTGATTATTGCCAGCTGAGCAGCATGATTCCTCACACCTGAGTTCCATGATTATTGCCTGCTGACTGTTTGATTCGTGCCTACTCAGCTCTTTGTTTATTGCCTCCAGAGGCACATGATCAGTGTATGATAGCAAACATGATCAGCGCATGATCAGTCACATGATCAGCGCCATTAAGTCACGTGATCACTACATGATAGTCATGTGATCAGTCCATGCTCAGTCACGGTATCAGTGCATGATCAGCCACGTGATCAGTGCATGATCAGCCACGTGATCAGTTCATGATAGCTATGTGATCAGTGCATGATTTGTCACGTGATCAGTGCATGACCAGGCAGGTGATCAGTGCATGATCAGCCACGTGATCAGTGCATGATAGCCACGTGATCAGTGCATGATCAGTCACCTGATGGGTGTATGATCAGTCACGTGACCGGTACATGGTAGCTACATGATCATTGCATGATCAGCCACGTGAGTAGTGCATGATAGCCACGTGATCAGTGCATGATCAGTCACGTGATCAGTGCATGATCAGTCACGTGAACAGTGCATGATAAGTCACGTGATCAGTGCATGATCAATTACGTGATCAGTGCATGATCAGTCACGTGATCAGTGCATGATAGCTACGTGATCATTGCATGATCAGCCACGTGATCAGTGCATGATAGCCACGTGATCAGTGCATGATCAGCCACGTGATCAGTGCATGATCAGTCACGTGATCAGTACATGGTAGCACGTGATCAGTGCATGATCAGCCACGTGAGCAGTGCATGATAGCCACGTGATCAGTGCATGATCAGTCACATGATCAGTGCATGATCATCCGGGTGATCAGTGCATGATCAGTCATGTGATCAGTGCATGATATAGACGTGATCAGTGCATGATCAGTCACGTGATCAGTGTATGATCAGCCACGTGATCAGTGCATGATAGCCAGTTAATGAGTGCATGATAGCCAGATGATCAGTGCATGATCAGTCACGTGATCAGTGTATGATCAGCCACGTGATCAGTGCATGATAGCCACTGATCAGTGCATGATCAGCCACGTGATCAGTGCATGATCAGTCACGTGATCAGTGCATGATCAGCCACGTGATCAGTGCATGATCAGCCACGTGATCAGTGCATGATCAGCCACGTGATCAGTGCATGATAGCCACGTGATCAGTGCATGATCAGTTACGTGAACAGTGTATGATCAGCCACGTGATCAGTGCATGATAGCCACGTGATCAGTGCATGATCAGTCACGTGATCAGTGTATGATCAGCCACGTGAACAGTGCATGCTCAGTCACGTGATCTGGGCCTGCTGAGCTGCGTGATTACTGTCTGCTCATCTGCTTGACAATTGCCAGCTGAGCTGCACGATTCCTGCCTGTCATCTGCTTGACAATTGCCAGCTGTGCTGCGTAATTCCTGCCTGCTCAGCTGCTTGATTATTGCCAGCTGAGCAGCATGATTCCTCACAGCTGAGTTCCATGATTATTGCCTGCTGACTGTTTGATTCGTGCCTACTCAGCTCTTTGTTTATTGCCTCCAGAGGCACATGATCAGTGTATGATAGCAAACATGATCAGCGCATGATCAGTCACATGATCAGCGCCATTAAGTCACGTGATCACTACATGATAGTCATGTGATCAGTCCATGCTCAGTCACGGTATCAGTGCATGATCAGCCACGTGATCAGTGCATGATCAGCCAGGTGATCAGTTCATGATAGCTATGTGATCAGTGCATGATTTGTCACGTGATCAGTGCATGACCAGGCAGGTGATCAGTGCATGATCAGCCACGTGATCAGTGCATGATAGCCACGTGATCAGTGCATGATCAGTCACCTGATGGGTGTATGATCAGTCACGTGACCAGTACATGGTAGCTACATGATCATTGCATGATCAGCCACGTGAGTAGTGCATGATAGCCACGTGATCAGTGCATGATCAGTCACGTGATCAGTGCATGATCAGTCACGTATCAGTGCATGATCAGCCACGTGATCAGTGCATGATCAGCCACGTGATCAGTGCATGATAGCTACGTGATCAGTGCATGATCAGTCACGTGATCAGTGCATGATCAGCCACGTGATCAGTGCATGATCAGCCACGTGATCAGTGCATGATAGCCACGTGATCAGTGCATGATCAGTCACGTGATCAGTGCATGATCAGTCACTGACAGTACATGGTAGCTACGTGATCAGTGCATGATCAGCCACGTGATCAGTGCATGATAGCCACGTGATCAGTGCATGATCAGTCACGTGATCAGTGCATGATCAGTCATGTGATCAGTGCATGATCAGTCACGTGATCAGTGCATGATCAGCCACGTGATCAGTGCATGATAGCCACGTGATCAGTGCATGATCAGTCACGTGATCAGTGCATGATCAGTCACGTGATCAGTGCATGATCAGCCACGTGATCAGTGCATGATCAGCCACGTGATCAGTGCATGATCAATTACGTGATCAGTGCATGATCAGTCACGTGACCAGTGCATGATAGCTACGTGATCAGTGCATGATCAGCCACGTGATCAGTGCATGATAGCCACGTGATCAGTGCATGATCAGTCACGTGATCAGTGCATGATCAGCCACGTGATCAGTGCATGATCAGTCACGTGATCAGTGCATGATCAATTACGTGATCAGTGCATGATCAGTCACGTGATCAGTGCATGGTAGCTACGTGATCATTGCATGATCAGCCACGTGATCAGTGCATGATAGCCACGTGATCAGTGCATGATAGCCACGTGATCAGTGCATGATCAGTCACGTGATCGTGTGTGATCAGCCACGTGATCAGTGCATGATAGTCACGTGATCAGTGCATGATAGCCACGTGATCAGTGCATGATAGCCACGTGATCAGTGCATGATCAGTCACGTGATCATGTGTGATCAGCCACGTGATCAGTGCATGATCAGCACGTGATCAGTGCATGATCAGCCACGTGATCAGTGCATGATCAGCCACGTGATCAGTGCATGATCAGTCACGTGATCAGTGCATGGTAGCTACGTGATCAGTGCATGATCAGCCACGTGATCAGTGCATGATAGCCACGTGATCAGTGCATGATCAGTCACATGATCAGTGCATGATCATCCACGTGATCAGTGCATGGGCAGTCACGTGATCAGTGCATGATATAGACGTGATCAGTGCATGATCAGTCACGTGATCAGTGCATGATCAGCCACGTGATCAGTGCATGATAGCCAGTGATCAGTGCATGATAGCCAGTGATCAGTGCATGATCAGTCACGTGATCAGTGTATGATCAGCCACGTAATCAGTGCATGATAGCCACGTGATCAGTGCATGATCAGCCACGTGATCAGTGCATGATCAGTTACGTGAGCAGTGTATGATCAGCCACGTGATCAGTGCATGGTCAGACACGTGAACAGTGTATGATCAGCCACGTGATCAGTGCATGATAGCCACGTGATCAGTGCATGATCAGTCACGTGATCAGTGTATGATCAGCCACGTGAACAGTGCATGCTCAGTCACGTGATCAGGGCCTGCTGAGCTGCGTGATTACTGTCTGCTCATCTGCTTGACAATTGCCAGCTGAGCTGCACGATTCCTGCCTGTCATCTGCTTGACAATTGCCAGCTGTGCTGCGTAATTCCTGCCTGCTCAGCTGCTTGATTATTGCCAGCTGAGCAGCATGATTCCTCACACCTGAGTTCCATGATTATTGCCTGCTGACTGTTTGATTCGTGCCTACTCAGCTCTTTGTTTATTGCCTCCAGAGGCACATGATCAGTGTATGATAGCAAACATGATCAGCGCATGATCAGTCACATGATCAGCGCCATTAAGTCACGTGATCACTACATGATAGTCATGTGATCAGTCCATGCTCAGTCACGGTATCAGTGCATGATCAGCCACGTGATCAGTGCATGATCAGTCAGGTGATCAGTGCATGATATAGACGTGATCAGTGCATGATCAGTCACGTGATCAGTGCATGATAGCCACGTGATCAGTGCATGATCAGTCACCTGATCAGTGTATGATCAGTCACGTGACCAGTACATGGTAGCTACATGATCATTGCATGATCAGCCACGTGAGTAGTGCATGATAGCCACGTGATCAGTGCATGATCAGTCACGTGATCAGTGCATGATCAGTCACGTGACAGTACATGGTAGCTGCGTGATCATGCATGATCAGCCACGTGATCAGTGCATGATCAGCCACGTGATCAGTGCATGATCAGCCACGTGATCAGTGCATGATCAGTCACGTGATCAGTGCATGATCAGCCACGTGATCAGTGCATGATCAGCCACGTGATCAGTGCATGATCAGTTACGTGATCAGTGCATGATCAGTCACGTGATCAGTGCATGGTAGCTACGTGATCAGTGCATGATCAGCCACGTGATCAGTGCATGATAGCCACGTGATCAGTGCATGATCAGCCACGTGATCAGTGCATGATCAGTCACGTGATCAGTGCATGATCAGTCACGTGATCAGTGCATGATCAGCCACGTGATCAGTGCATGATCAGTCATGTGTCAGTGCATGATAGCCCGTGATCAGTGCATGATCAGTCCGTGATCAGTGCATGATCAGCCACGTGATCAGTGCATGATAGCCACGTGATCAGTGCATGATCAGTCACGTGATCAGTGCATGATCAGTCACGTGATCAGTGTATGATCAGCCACGTGAACAGTGCATGCTCAGTCACGTGATCAGGGCCTGCTGAGCTGCGTGATTACTGTCTGCTCATCTGCTTGACAATTGCCAGCTGAGCTGCACGATTCCTGCCTGTCATCTGCTTGACAATTGCCAGCTGTGCTGCGTAATTCCTGCCTGCTCATCTGCTTGATTATTGCCAGCTGAGCAGCATGATTCCTCACAGCTGAGTTCCATGATTATTGCATGCTGACTGATTCGTGCCTACTCAGCTCTTTGTTCATTGCCTCCAGAGGCACATGATCAGTGTATGATAGCAAACATGATCAGTGCATGATCAGTCACATGATCAGTGCATGATAAGCCACGTGATCAGTGCATGATCAGTCACGTGATCAGTGCATGATCAGTCACGTGATCAGTGCATGATAGCTACGTGATCAGTGCATGATCAGCCACGTGATCAGTGCATGATCAGTCACGTGATCAGTGCATGATCAGCCACGTGATCAGTGCATGATAGCCACGTGATCAGTGCATGATCAGCCACGTGATCAGTGCATGATCAGCCACGTGATCAGTGCATGATCAGCCACGTGATCAGTGCATGATCAATTACGTGATCAGTGCATGATCAGTCACGTGACCAGTACATGGTTGCTACGTGATCGTTGCATGATCAGCCACGTGAGCAGTGCATGATAGCCACGTGATCAGTGCATGATCAGTCACGTGATCAGTGCATGATCAGTCACGTGAACAGTGCATGATCATTTACGTGATCAGTGCATGATCAGTCACGTGACCAGTATATGGTAGCTATGTGATCATTCCATGACAGCCACGTGATCAGTGCATGATAGCCACGTGATGTGTGCATGATCAGTTACGTGATCAGTGTATGATCAGCCACGTGATCAGTGCATGAGTGCCACGTGATCAGTGCATGATATGTCACGTGACAGTGTGTGATCAGCCACGTGACAGTGCATGATCAGCCACGTGATCAGTGCATGATAGCCACGTGATCAGTGCATGATCAGTTACGTGAGCAGTGTATGATCAGCCACGTGATCAGTGCATGGTCAGACACGTGAACAGTGTATGATCAGCCACGTGATCAGTGCATGATATCCACGTGATCAGTGCATGATCATCACGTGATCAGTGTATGATCAGCCACGTGAACAGTGCATGCTCAGTCACGTGATCAGGGCCTGCTGAGCTGCGTGATTACTGTCTGCTCATCTGCTTGACAATTGCCAGCTGTGCTGCGTAATTCCTGCCTGCTCAGCTGCTTGATTATTGCCAGCTGAGCAGCATGATTCCTCACACCTGAGTTCCATGATTATTGCCTGCTGACTGTTTGATTCGTGCCTACTCAGCTCTTTGTTTATTGCCTCCAGAGGCACATGATCAGTGTATGATAGCAAACCTTATAAGTGCATGATCAGTCACATGATCAGTGCCATTAAGTCACGTGATCACTACATGATAGTCATGTGATCAGTCCATGCTCAGTCACGGTATCAGTGCATGATCAGCCACGTGATCAGTGCATGATCAGCCAGGTGATCAGTTCATGATAACTATGTGATCAGTTCATGATTTGTCACGTGATCTGTGCATGACCAGGCAGGTGATCAGTGCATGATCAGCCACGTGATCAGTGCATGATAGCCACGTGATCAGTGCATGATCAGTCACCTGATGGGTGTATGATCAGTCACGTGACCAGTACATGGTAGCTACATGATCATTGCATGATCAGCCACGTGAGTAGTGCATGATAGCCACGTGATCAGTGCATGATCAGTCACGTGATCAGTGCATGATCACTCACGTTAACAGTGCATGATAAGTCACCTGATCAGTGCATGATCAATTACGTGATCAGTGCATGATCACTCACGTGACCAGTACATGGTAGCTACGTGATCATTGCATGATCAGCCACGTGAGCAGTGCATGATAGCCACGTGATCAGTGCATGATCAGTCGCATGATCAGTGTATGATCATCCGGGTGATCAGTGCATGGGCAGTCATGTGATCAGTGCATGATATAGACGTGATCAGTGCATGATCAGTCACGTGATCAGTGTATGATCAACCACGTGATCAGTGCATGATAGCCAGTTGATGAGTGCACGATAGCCAGATGATCAGTGCATTATCAGTCACGTGATCAGTGCATGATCAGCCACGTGATCAGTGCATGATAGCCACTGATCAGTGCATGATCAGCCACGTGATCAGTGCATGATCAGTTACGTGAGCAGTGTATGATCAGCCACGTGATCAGTGCATGGTCAGACACGTGAACAGTGTATGATCAGCCACGTGATCAGTGCATGATAGCCACGTGATCAGTGCATGATCAGTCACGTGATCAGTGTATGATCAGCCACGTGAACAGTGCATGCTCAGTCACGTGATCTGGGCCTGCTGAGCTGCGTGATTACGTCTGCTCATCTGCTTGACAATTGCCAGCTGAGCTGCACGATTCCTGCCTGTCATCTGCTTGACAATTGTCAGCTGTGCTGCGTAATTCCTGCCTGCTCAGCTGCTTGATTATTGCCAGCTGAGCAGCATGATTCCTCACAGCTGAGTTCCATGATTATTGCCTGCTGACTGTTTGATTCGTGCCTACTCAGCTCTTTGTTTATTGCCTCCAGAGGCACATGATCAGTGTATGATAGCAAACATGATCAGCGCATGATCAGTCACATGATCAGCGCCATTAAGTCACGTGATCACTACATGATAGTCATGTGATCAGTCCATGCTCAGTCACGGTATCAGTGCATGATCAGCCACGTGATCAGTGCATGATCAGTCACATGATCAGTGTATGATCATCCACGTGATCAGTGCATGATCAGTCATGTGATCAGTGCATGATATAGACGTGATCAGTGCATGATCAGTCACGTGATCAGTGCATGATAGCCACGTGATCAGTGCATGATCAGTCACCTGATGGGTGTATGATCAGTCACGTGACCTGTACATGGTAGCTACATGATCATTGCATGATCAGCCACGTGAGTAGTGCATGATAGCCACGTGATCAGTGCATGATCAGTCACGTGATCAGTGCATGATCAGTCACGTATCAGTGCATGATCAGCCACGTGATCAGTGCATGATCAGCCACGTGATCAGTGCATGATAGCTACGTGATCAGTGCATGATCAGTCACGTGATCAGTGCATGATCAGGCACGTGATCAGTGCATGATCAGCCACGTGATCAGTGCATGATAGCCACGTGATCAGTGCATGATCAGTCACCTGATCAGTGTATGATCAGTCACGTGACCAGTACATGATAGCTACATGATCATTGCATGATCAGCCACGTGAGTAGTGCATGATAGCCACGTGATCAGTGCATGATCAGTCACGTGATCAGTGCATGATCAGTCATGTGATCAGTGCATGATCAGGCACGTGATCAGTGTATGATCAGCCACGTGATCAGTGCATGATAGCCACGTGATCAGTGCATGATCAGTCACGTGATCAGTGCATGATCAGTCACGTGATCAGTGCATGATCAGCCACGTGATCAGTGCATGATCAGCCACGTGATCAGTGCATGATCAATTACGTGATCAGTGCATGATCAGTCACGTGACCAGTGCATGGTAGCCACGTGATCAGTGCATGATCAGTCACGTGATCAGTGCATGATCAGTCACGTGATCATGATGACGTGATCAGTGCATGATCAGTGCATGTCATGATCACGTGATCAGTGCACGTGATCAGTGCATGATCAGTACGTGATCATTCACGTGATCAGTGCATGATCACGTGACGTGATCAGTGCATGATAGCACGTGATCAGTGTGATCATTCCATGACGTCAGATGCACGTGATCAGTGCATGATAGCCACCAGCCAGTGCAGCACGTGATCAGTGTATGATCAGCCACAGTGCATGATGCCACGTGATCAGTGCATGATATGTCACGTGACAGGTGTGTGATCAGCCACGTGAACAGTGCATGATCAGCCACGTGATCAGTGCATGATAGCCACGTGATCAGTGCATGATCAGTTACGTGAGCAGTGTATGATCAGCCACGTGATCAGTGCATGGTCAGACACGTGAACAGTGTATGATCAGCCACGTGATCAGTGCATGATATCCAAGTGATCAGTGCATGATCATCACGTGATCAGTGTATGATCAGCCACGTGAACAGTGCATGCTCAGTCACGTGATCAGGGCCTGCTGAGCTGCGTGATTACTGTCTGCTCATCTGCTTGACAATTGCCAGCTGAGCTGCACGATTCCTGCCTGTCATCTGCTTGACAATTGACAGCTGTGCTGCGTAATTCCTGCCTGCTCAGCTGCTTGATTATTGCCAGCTGAGCAGCATGATTCCTCACAGCTGAGTTCCATGATTATTGCCTGCTGACTGTTTGATTCGTGCCTACTCAGCTCTTTGTTTATTGCCTCCAGAGGCACATGATCAGTGTATGATAGCAAACATGATCAGTGCATGATCAGTCACATGATCAGCGCCATTAAGTCACGTGATCACTACATGATAGTCATGTGATCAGTCCATGCTCAGTCACGGTATCAGTGCATGATCAGCCACGTGATCAGTGCATGATCAGCCAGGTGATCAGTTCATGATAGCTATGTGATCAGTTCATGATTTGTCACGTGATCTGTGCATGATCAGTCACGTGATCAGTGCATGATCAGTCACGTGATCAGTGCATGATCAGTCACGTGATCAGTGCATGATCAGCGTGATCAGTGCATGATCAGCCACGTGATCAGTGCATGATCAATTACGTGATCAGTGCATGATCAGTCACGTGACCAGTATATGGTAGCTACGTGATCATTGCATGATCAGCCACGTGAGCAGTGCATGATAGCCACGTGATCAGTGCATGATCAGTCACGTGATCAGTGCATGATCACTCACGTGATCAGTGCATGATAAGTCACGTGATCAGTGCATGATCAATTACGTGATCAGTGCATGATCAGTCACGTGACCAGTACATGGTAGCTACGTGATCATTGCATGATCAGCCACGTGAGCAGTGCATGATAGCCACGTGATCAGTGCATGATCTGTCGCATGATCAGTGTATGATCATCCGGGTGATCAGTGCATGGGCAGTCATGTGATCAGTGCATGATATAGACGTGATTAGTGCATGATCAGTCTCGTGATCAGTGTATGATCAACCACGTGATCAGTGCATGATAGCCAGTTAATGAGTGCACGATAGCCAGATGATCAGTGCATTATCAGTCACGTGATCAGTGTATGATCAGCCACGTAATAAGTGCATGATAGCCAACTGATCAGTGCATGATCAGCCACGTGATCAGTGCATGATCAGTTACGTGAGCAGTGTATGATCAGCCACGTGATCAGTGCATGGTCAGACACGTGAACAGTGTATGATCAGCCACGTGATCAGTGCATGATAGCCACGTGATCAGTGCATGATCAGTTACGTGATCAGTGTATGATCAGCCACGTGAACAGTGCATGCTCAGTCACGTGATCTGGGCCTGCTGAGCTGCGTGATTACCGTCTGCTCATCTGCTTGACAATTGCCAGCTGAGCTGCACGATTCCTGCCTGTCATCTGCTTGACAATTATCAGCTGTGCTGCGTAATTCCTGCCTGCTCAGCTGCTTGATTATTGCCAGCTGAGCAGCATGATTCCTCACACCTGAGTTCCATGATTATTGCCTGCTGACTGTTTGATTCGTGCCTACTCAGCTCTTTGTTTATTGCCTCCAGAGGCACATGATCAGTGTATGATAGCAAACATGATCAGCGCATGATCAGTCACATGATCAGCGCCATTAAGTCACGTGATCACTACATGATAGTCATGTGATCAGTCCATGCTCAGTCACGGTATCAGTGCATGATCAGCCACGTGATCAGTGCATGATCAGCCAGGTGATCAGTTCATGATAGCTATGTGATCAGTTCATGATTTGTCACGTGATCTGTGCATGACCAGGCAGGTGATCAGTGTATGATCAGCCACGTGAACAGTGCATGATAGCCACGTGATCAGTGCATGATCCGTCACCTGATGGGTGTATGATCAGTCACCTGACCAGTACATGGTAGCTACATGATCATTGCATGATCAGCCACGTGAGTAGTGCATGATAGCCACGTGATCAGTGCATGATCAGTCACGTGATCAGTGCATGATCACTCACGTGAACAGTGCATGATAAGTCACCTGATCAGTGCATGATCAATTACGTGATCAGTGCATGATCACTCACGTGACCAGTACATGGTAGCTACGTGATCATTGCATGAACAGCCACGTGATCAGTGCATGATAGCCACGTGATCAGTGCATGATCAGTCACATGATCAGTGTATGATCATCCGGGTGATCAGTGCATGGGCAGTCACGTGATCAGTGCATGATATAGACGTGATCAGTGCATGATCAGTCTCGTGATCAGTGTATGATCAACCACGTGATCAGTGCATGATAGCCAGTTAATGAGTGCATGATAGCCAGATGATCAGTGCATGATCAGTCACGTGATCAGTGTTTGATCAGCCAAGTGAAAGTGCATGATAGCCACGTGATCAGTGTATGATCAGCCACGTGATCAGTGCATGATCAGACACGTGATCAGTGTATGATCAGCCACGTGATCAGTGCATGATAGCCACGTGATCAGTGCATGATCAGTTACGTGAGCAGTGTATGATCAGCCACGTGATCAGTGCATGATAGCCACGTGATCAGTGCATGATCAGTTACGTGAGCAGTGTATGATCAGCCACGTGAACAGTGCATGCTCAGTCACGTGATCTGGGCCTGCTGAGCTGCGTGATTACCGTCTGCTCATCTGCTTGACAATTGCCAGCTGAGCTGCACGATTCCTGCCTGTCATCTGCTTGACAATTATCAGCTGTGCTGCGTAATTCCTGCCTGCTCAGCTGCTTGATTATTGCCAGCTGAGCAGCATGATTCCTCACACCTGAGTTCCATGATTATTGCCTGCTGACTGTTTGATTCGTGCCTACTCAGCTCTTTGTTTATTGCCTCCAGAGGCACATGATCAGTGTATGATAGCAAACATGATCAGCGCATGATCAGTCACATGATCAGCGCCATTAAGTCACGTGATCACTACATGATAGTCATGTGATCAGTCCATGGTCAGTCACGGTATCAGTGCATGATCAGCCACGTGATCAGTGCATGATCAGTCACATGATCAGTGTATGATCATCCACGTGATCAGTGCATGGGCAGTCATGTGATCAGTGCATGATATAGACGTGATCAGTGCATGATCAGTCACGTGATCAGTGTATGATCAGTCACGTGACCAGTACATGGTAGCTACATGATCATTGCATGATCAGCCACGTGAGTAGTGCATGATAGCCACGTGATCAGTGCATGATCAGTCATGTGATCAGTGCATGATCAGTCACGTGATCAGTGCATGATCAGTCCACGTGATCAGTGCATGATCAGCCACGTGATCAGTGCATGATAGCCACGTGATCAGTGCATGATCAGTCACGTGATCAGTGCATGATCCAGGCACGTGATCAGTGCATGATCAGCCACGTGATCAGTGCATGATAGCCACGTGATCAGTGCATGATCAGTCACGTGATCAGTGCATGATCAGTCACGTGATCAGTACATGGTAGCTACATGATCATTGCATGATCAGCCACGTGAGTCAGTGCATGATAGCCACGTGATCAGTGCATGATCAGTCACGTGATCAGTGCATGATCAGTCATGTGATCAGTGCATGATCAGGCACGTGATCAGTGCATGATCAGCCACGTGATCAGTGCATGATAGCCACGTGATCAGTGCATGATCAGTCACGTGATCAGTGCATGATCAGTCACGTGATCAGTGCATGATCAGCCACGTGATCAGTGCATGATCAGCCACGTGATCAGTGCATGATCAGTTACGTGATCAGTGCATGATCAGTCACGTGACCAGTATATGGTAGCTACGTGATCATTGCATGATCAGCCACGTGAGCAGTGCATGATAGCCACGTGATCAGTGCATGATCAGTCACGTGATCAGTGCATGATCACTCACGTGATCAGTGCATGATCAGTCACGTGATCAGTGCATGATCAATTACGTGATCAGTGCATGATCAGTCACGTGACCAGTGCATGGTAGCTACGTGATCAGTGCATGATCAGCCACGTGATCAGTGCATGATAGCCACGTGATCAGTGCATGATCAGCCACGTGATCAGTGCATGATCAGTCACGTGATACGTGTGTGATCAGCCACGTGATCAGTGCATGATATCCACGTGATCAGTGCATGATCAGCCACGTGATCAGTGCATGATGCCACGTGATCAGTGCATGATCAGTCACGTGATCATGTGTGATCAGCCACGTGATCAGTGCATGATCAGTTACGTGATCAGTATATGATCAGTCACGTGAACAGTGCATGATCATTTACGTGATCTGTGCATGATCAGTCACGTGACCAGTATATGGTAGCTATGTGATCATTCCATGACGAGCCACGTGAGCAGTGCATGATAGCCACGTGATGTGTGCATGATGAGTTACGTGAGCAGAGTATGATCAGCCACGTGATCAGTGCATGAGTGCCACGTGATCAGTGCATGATATGTCACGTGACAGGTGCGTGATCAGCCACGTGAACAGTGCATGTTCAGCCACGTGATCAGTGCATGATAGCCACGTGATCAGTGCATGATCAGTTACCTGAGCAGTGTATGATCAGCCACGTGATCAGTGCATGGTCAGACACGTGATCAGTGTATGATCAGCCATGTGATCAGTGCATGATATCCAAGTGATCAGTGCATGATCATCACGTGATCAGTGTATGATCAGCCACGTGAACAGTGCCTGCTCAGTCACGTGATCAGGGCCTGCTGAGCTGCGTGATTACTGTCTGCTCATCTGCTTGACAATTGACAGCTGTGCTGCGTAATTCCTGCCTGCTAGCTGCTTGATTATTGCCAGCTGAGCAGCATGATTCCTCACAGCTGAGTTCCATGATTATTGCCTGCTGACTGTATAATTCGTGCCTACTCAGCTCTTTGTTTATTGCCTCCAGAGGCACATGATCAGTGTATGATAGCAAACATTATCAGTGCATGATCAGTCACATGATCAGAGCCATTAAGTCACGTGATCACTACATGATAGTCATGTGATCAGTCCATGCTCAGTCACGGTATCAGTGCATGATCAGCCACGTGATCAGTGCATGATCAGCCAGGTGATCAGTTCATGATAGCTATGTGATCAGTTCATGATTTGTCACGTGATCTGTGCATGATCAGTCACGTGATCAGTGCATGATCAGTCACGTGATCAGTGCATGATCAGTCACGTGATCAGTGCATGATCAGCCACGTGATCAGTGCATGATCAGCCACATGATCAGTGCATGATCAATTACGTGATCAGTGCATGATCAGTCACGTGACCAGTATATGGTAGCTAGGTGATCATTGCATGATCAGCCACATGATCAGTGCATGATAGCCACGTGATCAGTGCATGATCAGTCACGTGATCAGTGCACTCACGTGCAGTGCATGATAAGTCACCTGATCAGTGCATGATCAATTACGTGATCAGTGCATGATCACTCACGTGACCAGTACATGGTAGCTACGTGATCATTGCATGAACAGCCGCGTGAGCAGTGCATGATAGCCACGTGATCAGTGCATGATCAGTCGCATGATCAGTGTATGATCATCCGGGTGATCAGTGCATGGGCAGTCATGTGATCAGTGCATGATATAGACGTGATCAGTGCATGATCAGTCGTGATCAGTGCATGATCAACCACGTGATCAGTGCATGATAGCCAGTAATGAGTGCATGATAGCCAGATGATCAGTGCATGATCAGTCACGTGATCAGTGCATGATCAGCCAGTAATCAGTGCATGATCAGCCACTGATCAGTGCATGATCAGCCACGTGATCAGTGCATGATCAGTTACGTGAGCAGTGTATGATCAGCCACGTGATCAGTGCATGGTCAGACACGTGAACAGTGTATGATCAGCCACGTGATCAGTGCATGATAGCCACGTGATCAGTGCATGATCAGTTACGTGATCAGTGTATGATCAGCCACGTGAACAGTGCATGCTCAGTCACGTGATCTGGGCCTGCTGAGCTGCGTGATTACCGTCTGCTCATCTGCTTGACAATTGCCAGCTGAGCTGCACGATTCCTGCCTGTCATCTGCTTGACAATTATCAGCTGTGCTGCGTAATTCCTGCCTGCTCAGCTGCTTGATTATTGCCAGCTGAGCAGCATGATTCCTCACAGCTGAGTTCCATGATTATTGCCTGCTGACTGTTTGATTCGTGCCTACTCAGCTCTTTGTTTATTGCCTCCAGAGGCACATGATCAGTGTATGATAGCAAACATGATCAGCGCATGATCAGTCACATGATCAGCGCCATTAAGTCACGTGATCACTACATGATAGTCATGTGATCAGTCCATGCTCAGTCACGGTATCAGTGCATGATCAGCCACGTGATCAGTGCATGATCAGCCAGGTGATCAGTTCATGATAGCTATGTGATCAGTTCATGATTTGTCACGTGATCTGTGCATGACCAGGCAGGTGATCAGTGCATGATCAGCCACGTGATCAGTGCATGATAGCCACGTGATCAGTGCATGATCAGTCACCTGATGGGTGTATGATCAGTCACCTGACCGGTACATGGTAGCTACATGATCATTGCATGATCAGCCACGTGAGTAGTGCATGATAGCCACGTGATCAGTGCATGATCAGTCACGTGATCAGTGCATGATCACTCACGTGAACAGTGCATGATAAGTCACCTGATCAGTGCATGATCAATTACGTGATCAGTGCATGATCAGTCACGTGACCAGTGCATGATAGCTACGTGATCAGTGCATGATCAGCCACGTGATCAGTGCATGATAGCCACGTGATCAGTGCATGATCAGTCACATGATCAGTGCATGATCATCCACGTGATCAGTGCATGATCAGTCACGTGATCAGTGCATGATATAGACGTGATCAGTGCATGATCAGTCGTGATCAGTGTATGATCAGCCACGTGATCAGTGCATGATAGCCAGTTAATGAGTGCATGATAGCCAGATGATCAGTGCATGATCAGTCACGTGATCAGTGCATGATCAGCCAAGTGATCAGTGCATGATAGCCACTGATCAGTGCATGATCAGCCACGTGATCAGTGCATGATCAGTCACGTGATCAGTGCATGATCAGCCACGTGATCAGTGCATGATAGCCACGTGATCAGTGCATGATCAGTCACGTGATCAGTGTATGATCAGCCACGTGATCAGTGCATGATAGCCACGTGATCAGTGCATGATCAGTCACGTGATCAGTGTATGATCAGCCACGTGAACAGTGCATGCTCAGTCACGTGATCAGGGCCTGCTGAGCTGCGTGATTACCGTCTGCTCATCTGCTTGACAATTGCCAGCTGAGCTGCACGATTCCTGCCTGTCATCTGCTTGACAATTATCAGCTGTGCTGCGTAATTCCTGCCTGCTCAGCTGCTTGATTATTGCCAGCTGAGCAGCATGATTCCTCACACCTGAGTTCCATGATTATTGCCTGCTGACTGTTTGATTCGTGCCTACTCAGCTCTTTGTTTATTGCCTCCAGAGGCACATGATCAGTGTATGATAGCAAACATGATCAGCGCATGATCAGTCACATGATCAGCGCCATTAAGTCACGTGATCACTACATGATAGTCATGTGATCAGTCCATGCTCAGTCACGGTATCAGTGCATGATCAGCCACGTGATCAGTGCATGATCTGTCACATGATTGTATGATCATCCACGTGATCAGTGCATGGGCAGTCATGTGATCAGTGCATGATAGCCACGTGATCAGTGCATGATCAGTCACCTGATCAGTGTATGATCAGTCACGTGACCAGTACATGATAGCTACATGATCAGTGCATGATCAGCCACGTGATAGTGCATGATAGCCACGTGATCAGTGCATGATCAGTCACGTGATCAGTGCATGATCAGTCACGTGATCAGTGCATGATCAGCCACGTGATCAGTGCATGATCAGCCACGTGATCAGTGCATGATAGCCACGTGATCAGTGCATGATCAGTCACGTGATCAGTGCATGATCAGGCACGTGATCAGTGCATGATCAGCCACGTGATCAGTGCATGATAGCCACGTGATCAGTGCATGATCAGTCACCTGATCAGTGCATGATCAGTCACGTGACAGTACATGGTAGCTACATGATCAGTGCATGATCAGCCACGTGAGTAGTGCATGATAGCCACGTGATCAGTGCATGATCAGTCACGTGATCAGTGCATGATCAGTCACGTGATCAGTGCATGATCAGTCACGTGATCAGTGCATGATCAGCCACGTGATCAGTGCATGATAGCCACGTGATCAGTGCATGATCAGTCACGTGATCAGTGCATGATCAGTCACGTGATCAGTGCATGATCAGCCACGTGATCAGTGCATGATCAGCCACGTGATCAGTGCATGATCAATTACGTGATCAGTGCATGATCAGTCACGTGACCAGTATATGGTAGCTAGGTGATCAGTGCATGATCAGCCACGTGAGCAGTGCATGATAGCCACGTGATCAGTGCATGATCAGTCACGTGATCAGTGCATGATCACTCACGTGACAGTGCATGATCAGTCACGTGATCAGTGCATGATCAATTACGTGATCAGTGCATGATCAGTCACGTGACCAGTACATGGTAGCTACGTGATCATTGCATGATCAGCCACGTGAGCAGTGCATGATAGCCACGTGATCAGTGCATGATCAGTCACATGATCAGTGCATGATCATCCGGGTGATCAGTGCATGATGCAGTCATGTGATCAGTGCATGATATAGACGTGATCAGTGCATGATCAGTCTCGTGATCAGTGTATGATCAGCCACGTGATCAGTGCATGATAGCCAGTGATGAGTGCATGATAGCCAGATGATCAGTGCATGATCAGTCACGTGATCAGTGCATGATCAGCCACGTGATCAGTGCATGATCAGCCACGTGATCAGTGCATGATCAGCCACGTGATCAGTGCATGATCAGTTACGTGAGCAGTGTATGATCAGCCACGTGATCAGTGCATGGTCAGACACGTGAACAGTGTATGATCAGCCACGTGATCAGTGCATGATAGCCACGTGATCAGTGCATGATCAGTCACGTGATCAGTGTATGATCAGCCACGTGAACAGTGCATGCTCAGTCACGTGATCAGGGCCTGCTGAGCTGCGTGATTACTGTCTGCTCATCTGCTTGACAATTGCCAGCTGAGCTGCACGATTCCTGCCTGTCATCTGCTTGACAATTATCAGCTGTGCTGCGTAATTCCTGCCTGCTCAGCTGCTTGATTATTGCCAGCTGAGCAGCATGATTCCTCACAGCTGAGTTCCATGATTATTGCCTGCTGACTGTTTGATTCGTGCCTACTCAGCTCTTTGTTTATTGCCTCCAGAGGCACATGATCAGTGTATGATAGCAAACATGATCAGTGCATGATCAGTCACATGATCAGCGCCATTAAGTCACGTGATCACTACATGATAGTCATGTGATCAGTCCATGCTCAGTCACGGTATCAGTGCATGATCAGCCACGTGATCAGTGCATGATCAGCCACGTGATCAGTTCATGATAGCTATGTGATCAGTGCATGATCAGTCACGTGATCAGTGCATGACCAGGCAGGTGATCAGTGCATGATCAGCCACGTGATCAGTGCATGATAGCCACGTGATCAGTGCATGATCAGTCACCTGATGGGTGTATGATCAGTCACGTGACCAGTACATGGTAGCTACATGATCATTGCATGATCAGCCACGTGAGTAGTGCATGATAGCCACGTGATCAGTGCATGATCAGTCACGTGATCAGTGCATGATCACTCACGTGAACAGTGCATGATAAGTCACGTGATCAGTGCATGATCAATTACGTGATCAGTGCATGATCAGTCACGTGACCAGTACATGGTAGCTACGTGATCATTGCATGATCAGCCACGTGATCAGTGCATGATAGCCACGTGATCAGTGCATGATCAGTCACATGATCAGTGCATGATCATCCACGTGATCAGTGCATGATCAGTCACGTGATCAGTGCATGATATAGACGTGATCAGTGCATGATCAGTCACGTGATCAGTGCATGATCAACCACGTGATCAGTGCATGATAGCCAGTGAATGAGTGCATGATAGCCAGATGATCAGTGCATGATCAGTCACGTGATCAGTGCATGATCAGCCACGTGATCAGTGCATGATAGCCACGTGATCAGTGCATGATCAGCCACGTGATCAGTGCATGATCAGCCACGTGATCAGTGCATGATCAGCCACGTGATCAGTGCATGATAGCCACGTGATCAGTGCATGATCAGTTACGTGATCAGTGTATGATCAGCCACGTGATCAGTGCATGATAGCCACGTGATCAGTGCATGATCAGTCACGTGATCAGTGTATGATCAGCCACGTGAACAGTGCATGCTCAGTCACGTGATCAGGGCCTGCTGAGCTGCGTGATTACTGTCTGCTCATCTGCTTGACAATTGCCAGCTGAGCTGCACGATTCCTGCCTGTCATCTGCTTGACAATTGCAGCTGTGCTGCGTAATTCCTGCCTGCTCAGCTGCTTGATTATTGCCAGCTGAGCAGCATGATTCCTCACACCTGAGTTCCATGATTATTGCCTGCTGACTGTTTGATTCGTGCCTACTCAGCTCTTTGTTTATTGCCTCCAGAGGCACATGATCAGTGTATGATAGCAAACATGATCAGCGCATGATCAGTCACATGATCAGCGCCATTAAGTCACGTGATCACTACATGATAGTCATGTGATCAGTCCATGCTCAGTCACGGTATCAGTGCATGATCAGCCACGTGATCAGTGCATGATCAGTCACATGATCAGTGTATGATCATCCACGTGATCAGTGCATGATCAGTCATGTGATCAGTGCATGATATAGACGTGATCAGTGCATGATCAGTCACCTGATCAGTGCATGATCAGTCACGTGACCAGTACATGGTAGCTACATGATCATTGCATGATCAGCCACGTGAGTAGTGCATGATAGCCACGTGATCAGTGCATGATCAGTCACGTGATCAGTGCATGATCAGTCACGTGATCAGTGCATGATCAGCCACGTGATCAGTGCATGATCAGCCACGTGATCAGTGCATGATAGCCACGTGATCAGTGCATGATCAGTCACGTGATCAGTGCATGATCAGTCACGTGATCAGTGCATGATCAGCCACGTGATCAGTGCATGATAGCCACGTGATCAGTGCATGATCAGTCACGTGATCAGTGCATGATCAGTCACGTGACCAGTACATGGTAGCTACGTGATCAGTGCATGATCAGCCACGTGATCAGTGCATGATAGCCACGTGATCAGTGCATGATCAGTCACGTGATCAGTGCATGATCAGTCACGTGATCAGTGCATGATCAGCCACGTGATCAGTGCATGATCAGCCACGTGATCAGTGCATGATAGCCACGTGATCAGTGCATGATCAGTCACGTGATCAGTGCATGATCAGTCACGTGATCAGTGCATGATCAGCCACGTGATCAGTGCATGATCAGCCACGTGATCAGTGCATGATCAGTCACGTGATCAGTGCATGATCAGTCACGTGATCAGTGCATGATAGCTACGTGATCAGTGCATGATCAGCCACGTGATCAGTGCATGATAGCCACGTGATCAGTGCATGATCAGTCACGTGATCAGTGCATGATCAGCCACGTGATCAGTGCATGATCAGTCACGTGATCAGTGCATGATCAGTTACGTGATCAGTGCATGATCAGTCACGTGATCAGTGCATGATAGCTACGTGATCAGTGCATGATCAGCCACGTGATCAGTGCATGATAGCCACGTGATCAGTGCATGATCAGCCACGTGATCAGTGCATGATCAGTCACGTGATCAGTGCATGATCAGCCACGTGATCAGTGCATGATCAGTCACGTGATCAGTGCATGATCAGCCACGTGATCAGTGCATGATAGCCACGTGATCAGTGCATGATCAGTCACGTGATCAGTGCATGATCAGTCACGTGATCAGTGCATGGTAGCTACGTGATCAGTGCATGATCAGCCACGTGATCAGTGCATGATAGCCACGTGATCAGTGCATGATCAGTCACGTGATCAGTGCATGATCAGTCACGTGATCAGTGCATGATAGCTACGTGATCAGTGCATGATCAGCCACGTGATCAGTGCATGAGCCACGTGATCAGTGCATGATAGCCACGTGATCAGTGCATGATAGCCACGTGATCAGTGCATGATCAGTCACGTGATCAGTGTGATCAGCCACGTGATCAGTGCATGATCAGCCACGTGATCAGTGCATGATCAGTTACGTGATCAGTGCATGATCAGTCACGTGATCAGTGCATGATAGCTACGTGATCAGTGCATGATCAGCCACGTGATCAGTGCATGATAGCCACGTGATCAGTGCATGATCAGTCACGTGATCAGTGCATGATCAGTCACGTGATCAGTGCATGATCAGTCACGTGATCAGTGCATGATCAGTCACGTGATCAGTGCATGGTAGCTACGTGATCAGTGCATGATCAGCCACGTGATCAGTGCATGATAGCCACGTGATCAGTGCATGATCAGTCACGTGATCAGTGCATGATCAGTCACGTGATCAGTGCATGATAGCCACGTGATCAGTGCATGATCAGCCACGTGATCAGTGCATGATAGCCACGTGATCAGTGCATGATCAGTCACGTGATCAGTGCATGATCACTCACGTGATCAGTGCATGATCAGTCACGTGATCAGTGCATGATCAATTACGTGATCAGTGCATGATCAGTCACGTGACCAGTACATGGTAGCTACGTGATCATTGCATGATCAGCCACGTGAGCAGTGCATGATAGCCACGTGATCAGTGCATGATCAGTCATGATCAGTGCATGATCATCCACGTGATCAGTGCATGATCAGTCACGTGATCAGTGCATGATATAGACGTGATCAGTGCATGATCAGTCACGTGATCAGTGCATGATCAGCCACGTGATCAGTGCATGATAGCCAGTGAATCAGTGCATGATAGCCAGTGATCAGTGCATGATCAGTCACGTGATCAGTGTATGATCAGCCACGTGATCAGTGCATGATCAGCCACGTGATCAGTGCATGATCAGCCACGTGATCAGTGCATGATCAGTTACGTGAGCAGTGTATGATCAGCCACGTGATCAGTGCATGGTCAGACACGTGAACAGTGTATGATCAGCCACGTGATCAGTGCATGATAGCCACGTGATCAGTGCATGATCAGTCACGTGATCAGTGTATGATCAGCCACGTGAACAGTGCATGCTCAGTCACGTGATCTGGGCCTGCTGAGCTGCGTGATTACTGTCTGCTCATCTGCTTGACAATTGCCAGCTGAGCTGCACGATTCCTGCCTGTCATCTGCTTGACAATTGCCAGCTGTGCTGCGTAATTCCTGCCTGCTCAGCTGCTTGATTATTGCCAGCTGAGCAGCATGATTCCTCACAGCTGAGTTCCATGATTATTGCCTGCTGACTGTTTGATTCGTGCCTACTCAGCTCTTTGTTTATTGCCTCCAGAGGCACATGATCAGTGTATGATAGCAAACATGATCAGTGCATGATCAGTCACATGATCAGCGCCATTAAGTCACGTGATCACTACATGATAGTCATGTGATCAGTCCATGCTCAGTCACGGTATCAGTGCATGATCAGCCACGTGATCAGTGCATGATCAGCCACGTGATCAGTTCATGATCAGCCACGTGATCAGTGCATGATCAGTCACGTGATCAGTGCATGATCAGGCAGGTGATCAGTGCATGATCAGCCACGTGATCAGTGCATGATAGCCACGTGATCAGTGCATGATCAGTCACCTGATGGGTGTATGATCAGTCACGTGACCAGTACATGGTAGCTACATGATCATTGCATGATCAGCCACGTGAGTAGTGCATGATAGCCACGTGATCAGTGCATGATCAGTCACGTGATCAGTGCATGATCAGTCACGTGATCAGTGCATGATAAGTCACGTGATCAGTGCATGATCAATTACGTGATCAGTGCATGATCAGTCACGTGATCAGTGCATGATAGCTACGTGATCAGTGCATGATCAGCCACGTGATCAGTGCATGATAGCCACGTGATCAGTGCATGATCAGTCACATGATCAGTGTATGATCATCCACGTGATCAGTGCATGATCAGTCACGTGATCAGTGCATGATATAGACGTGATCAGTGCATGATCAGTCACGTGATCAGTGCATGATCAGCCACGTGATCAGTGCATGATAGCCAGTGAATGAGTGCATGATAGCCAGTGATCAGTGCATGATCAGTCACGTGATCAGTGCATGATCAGCCACGTGATCAGTGCATGATAGCCACGTGATCAGTGCATGATCAGCCACGTGATCAGTGCATGATCAGTCACGTGATCAGTGCATGATCAGCCACGTGATCAGTGCATGATCAGCCACGTGATCAGTGCATGATCAGTTACGTGAGCAGTGTATGATCAGCCACGTGATCAGTGCATGGTCAGACACGTGAACAGTGTATGATCAGCCACGTGATCAGTGCATGATAGCCACGTGATCAGTGCATGATCAGTCACGTGATCAGTGTATGATCAGCCACGTGAACAGTGCATGCTCAGTCACGTGATCTGGGCCTGCTGAGCTGCGTGATTACTGTCTGCTCATCTGCTTGACAATTGCCAGCTGAGCTGCACGATTCCTGCCTGTCATCTGCTTGACAATTGCCAGCTGTGCTGCGTAATTCCTGCCTGCTCAGCTGCTTGATTATTGCCAGCTGAGCAGCATGATTCCTCACCTGAGTTCCATGATTATTGCCTGCTGACTGTTTGATTCGTGCCTACTCAGCTCTTTGTTTATTGCCTCCAGAGGCACATGATCAGTGTATGATAGCAAACATGATCAGCGCATGATCAGTCACATGATCAGCGCCATTAAGTCACGTGATCACTACATGATAGTCATGTGATCAGTCCATGCTCAGTCACGGTATCAGTGCATGATCAGCCACGTGATCAGTGCATGATCTGTCACATGATTAGTGTATGATCATCCACGTGATCAGTGCATGGGCAGTCATGTGATCAGTGCATGATATAGACGTGATCAGTGCATGATCAGTCACGTGATCAGTGCATGATAGCCACGTGATCAGTGCATGATCAGCCACGTGATAGTGCATGATAGCCACGTGATCAGTGCATGATCAGTCACGTGATCAGTGCATGATCAGTCACGTGATCAGTGCATGATCAGCCACGTGATCAGTGCATGATCAGCCACGTGATCAGTGCATGATAGCCACGTGATCAGTGCATGATCAGTCACGTGATCAGTGCATGATCAGTCACGTGATCAGTGCATGATCAGCCACGTGATCAGTGCATGATCAGTCACGTGATCAGTGCATGTAGCCACGTGATCAGTGCATGACAGCCACGTGATCAGTGCATGATAGCCACGTGATCAGTGCATGATCAGTCACGTGATCAGTGTATGATCAGCCACGTGATCAGTGCATGATGCCACGTGATCAGTGCATGATAGTCACGTGATCAGTGCATGATCAGCCACGTGATCAGTGCATGATCAGCCACGTGATCAGTGCATGATAGCCACGTGATCAGTGCATGATCAGTCACGTGATCAGTGCATGATCAGCCACGTGATCAGTGCATGATCAGTCACGTGATCAGTGCATGATCAGCCACGTGATCAGTGCATGATAGCCACGTGATCAGTGCATGATCATCACGTGATCAGTGCATGATCAGTCACGTGATCAGTGCATGATCAGCCACGTGATCAGTGCATGATCAGCCACGTGATCAGTGCATGATAGCCACGTGATCAGTGCATGATCAGTCACGTGATCAGTGCATGATCAGCCACGTGATCAGTGCATGATCAGCCACGTGATCAGTGCATGATCAGCCACGTGATCAGTGCATGATAGCCACGTGATCAGTGCATGATCAGTCACGTGATCAGTGCATGATCAGTCACGTGATCAGTGCATGATCAGCCACGTGATCAGTGCATGATCAGTCACGTGATCAGTGCATGATACGTGATCAGTGCATGATCAGCCACGTGATCAGTGCATGATAGCCACGTGATCAGTGCATGATAGCCACGTGATCAGTGCATGATCAGTCACGTGATCAGTGCATGATCAGCCACGTGATCAGTGCATGATCAGCACGTGATCAGTATGATCAGCCACGTGATCAGTGCATGATAGCCACGTGATCAGTGCATGATCAGTCACGTGATCAGTGCATGATCAGTCACGTGATCAGTGCATGATCAGCCACGTGATCAGTGCATGATCAGCCACGTGATCAGTGCATGATCAGTTACGTGATCAGTGCATGATCAGTCACGTGATCAGTACATGATAGCTACGTGATCAGTGCATGATCAGCCACGTGATCAGTGCATGATAGCCACGTGATCAGTGCATGATCAGCCACGTGATCAGTGCATGATCAGTCACGTGATCAGTGCATGATCAGTCACGTGATCAGTGCATGATCATCCACGTGATCAGTGCATGATCAGTCATGTGTCAGTGCATGATAAGCCGTGATCAGTGCATGATCAGTCCCGTGATCAGTGCATGATCAGCCACGTGATCAGTGCATGATAGCCACGTGATCAGTGCATGATCAGTCACGTGATCAGTGCATGATCAGCCACGTGATCAGTGCATGATCAGCCACGTGATCAGTGCATGACACGTGATCAGTGCATGATCAGTCACGTGATCAGTGCATGATAGCCACGTGATCAGTGCATGATCAGTCACGTGATCAGTGTATGATCAGCCACGTGAACAGTGCATGCTCAGTCACGTGATCAGGGCCTGCTGAGCTGCGTGATTACTGTCTGCTCATCTGCTTGACAATTGCCAGCTGAGCTGCACGATTCCTGCCTGTCATCTGCTTGACAATTGCCAGCTGTGCTGCATAATTCCTGCCTGCTCAGCTGCTTGATTATTGCCAGCTGAGCAGCATGATTTCTCACAGCTGAGTTCCATGATTATTGCCTGCTGACTGATTCTGCCTACTCAGCTCTTTGTTCATTGCCTCCAGAGGCACATGATCAGTGTATGATACCAAACATGATCAGTGCATGATCAGTCACATGATCAGTGCATGATAAGCCACGTGATCAGTGCATGATCAGTTACGTGATCAGTGCATGATCAGTCACGTGATCAGTGCATGTAGCCACGTGATCAGTGCATGATCAGCCACGTGATCAGTGCATGATAGCCACGTGATCAGTGCATGATCAGTCACGTGATCAGTGCATGATCAGTCACGTGATCAGTGCATGATCAGCCACGTGATCAGTGCATGATAGCCACGTGATCAGTGCATGATCAGTCACGTGATCAGTGCATGATCAGCCACGTGATCAGTGCATGATCAGCCACGTGATCAGTGCATGATAGCCACGTGATCAGTGCATGATCAGTCACGTGATCAGTGCATGATCAGTCACGTGATCAGTGCATGATCAGTCACGTGATCAGTGCATGATAGCCACGTGATCAGTGCATGATCAGTCACGTGATCAGTGCATGATCAGTCACGTGATCAGTGCATGATCAGCCACGTGATCAGTGCATGATCATTACGTGATCAGTGCATGATCAGTCACGTGACAGTGCATGATGCTACGTGATCAGTGCATGATCAGCCACGTGATCAGTGCATGATAGCCACGTGATCAGTGCATGATCAGTCACGTGATCAGTGCATGATCAGTCACGTGATCAGTGCATGATCAGTCACGTGATCAGTGCATGATCAGTCACATGATCAGTGCATGATAGCTACGTGATCAGTGCATGATCAGCCACGTGATCAGTGCATGATAGCCACGTGATCAGTGCATGATCAGTCACGTGATCAGTGCATGATCAGCACGTGATCAGTGCATGATCAGTCACGTGATCAGTGCATGATCAGCCACGTGATCAGTGCATGATCAGTCACGTGATCAGTGCATGATCAGTCACGTGATCAGTGCATGATAGCTACGTGATCAGTGCATGATCAGCCACGTGATCAGTGCATGATCAGTCACGTGATCAGTGCATGATCAGCCACGTGATCAGTGCATGATCAGTCACGTGATCAGTGCATGATCAGTCACGTGATCAGTGCATGATAGCTACGTGATCAGTGCATGATCAGCCACGTGATCAGTGCATGATAGCCACGTGATCAGTGCATGATCAGTCACGTGATCAGTGCATGATCAGTCACGTGATCAGTGCATGATCAGTCACGTGATCAGTGCATGATCAGCCACGTGATCAGTGCATGATCAGTCACGTGATCAGTGCATGATAGCCACGTGATCAGTGCATGATCAGCCACGTGATCAGTGCATGATAGCCACGTGATCAGTGCATGATCAGTCACGTGATCAGTGCATGATCATCCACGTGATCAGTGCATGATCAGTCACGTGATCAGTGCATGATCAGTCACGTGATCAGTGCATGATCAGTCATGTGTCAGTGCATGATCAGCACGTGATCAGTGCATGATCAGTCCCGTGATCAGTGCATGATCAGTCACGTGATCAGTGCATGATCAGTCACGTGAACAGTGCATGATCATTTACGTGATCAGTGCATGATCAGTCACGTGACCAGTATATGGTAGCTACGTGATCATTCCATGACGAGCCACGTGAGCAGTGCATGATAGCCACGTGATGTGTGCATGATCAGTTACGTGAGCAGAGTATGATCAGCCACGTGATCAGTGCATGAGTGCCACGTGATCAGTGCATGATATGTCACGTGACAGGTGTGTGATCAGCCACGTGATCAGTGCATGTTCAGCCACGTGATCAGTGCATGATAGCCACGTGATCAGTGCATGATCAGTTACGTGAGCAGTGTATGATCAGCCACGTGATCAGTGCATGGTCAGACACGTGAACAGTGTATGATCAGCCACGTGATCAGTGCATGATATCCAAGTGATCAGTGCATGATCAGTCACGTGATCAGTGTATGATCAGCCACGTGAACAGTGCATGCTCAGTCACGTGATCAGGGCCTGCTGAGCTGCGTGATTACTGTCTGCTCATCTGCTTGACAATTGCCAGCTGAGCTGCACGATTCCTGCCTGTCATCTGCTTGACAATTGCCAGCTGTGCTGCGTAATTCCTGCCTGCTCAGCTGCTTGATTATTGCCAGCTGAGCAGCATGATTCCTCACAGCTGAGTTCCATGATTATTGCCTGCTGACTGTTTGATTCGTGCCTACTCAGCTCTTTGTTTATTGCCTCCAGAGGCACATGATCAGTGTATGATAGCAAACATGATCAGCGCATGACCTTTCACATGATCAGCGCCATTAAGTCACGTGATCACAACATGATAGTCATGTGATCAGTCCATGCTCAGTCACGGTATCAGTGCATGATCAGCCACGTGATCAGTGCATGATCAGTCACATGATCAGTGTATGATCAGCCACGTGATCAGTGCATGATATCACGTGATCAGTGCATGATCAGTCACGTGATCAGTGCATGATCAGTCACGTGATCAGTGCATGATCAGCCACGTGATCAGTGCATGATCAGTCATGTGTCATGCATGATCACGCCGTGATCAGTGCATGATCAGTCCGTGATCAGTGCATGATCAGCCACGTGATCAGTGCATGATAGCTACGTGATCAGTGCATGATCAGTCACGTGATCAGTGCATGATCAGCCACGTGATCAGTGCATGATCAGCCACGTGATCAGTGCATGACAGCACGTGATCAGTGCATGAGCATCACGTGATCAGTGCATGATAGCCACGTGATCAGTGCATGATCATTCACGTGATCAGTGTGTGATCAGCCACGTGATCAGTGCATGATCAGTCACGTGATCAGTGCCTGCTGAGCTGCGTGATTACTGTCTGCTCATCTGCTTGACAATTGCCAGCTGAGCTGTACGATTCCTGCCTGTCATCTGCTTGACAATTGCCACCTGTGCTGCATAATTCCTGCCTGCTCATCTACTTGATTATTGCCAGCTGAGCAGCATGATTTCTCAGTGCTGAGTTCCATGATTATAGCCTGCTGACTGATTCCTGCCTACTCAGCTCTTTGTTCATTGCCTCCAGATGCACATGATCAGTGTATGACACCAAACATGATCAGTGCATGATCAGTCACATGATCAGTGCATGATAAGCCACGTGATCAGTGCATGATCAGTTACGTGATCAGTGCATGATCAGTCACGTGACCAGTACATGTAGCCACGTGATCAGTGCATGATCAGCCACGTGATCAGTGCATGATAGCCACGTGATCAGTGCATGATCAGTCACGTGATCAGTGCATGATCAGTCACGTGATCAGTGCATGATCAGCCACGTGATCAGTGCATGATAGCCACGTGATCAGTGCATGATCAGTCACGTGATCAGTGCATGATCAGCCACGTGATCAGTGCATGATCAGCCACGTGATCAGTGCATGATAGCCACGTGATCAGTGCATGATCAGTCACGTGATCAGTGCATGATCAGTCACGTGATCAGTGCATGATCAGCCACGTGATCAGTGCATGATAGCCACGTGATCAGTGCATGATCAGTCACGTGATCAGTGCATGATCAGTCACGTGATCAGTGCATGATCAGCCACGTGATCAGTGCATGATCAATTACGTGATCAGTGCATGATCAGTCACGTGACAGTACATGGTTACGTGATCAGTGCATGATCAGCCACGTGATCAGTGCATGATAGCCACGTGATCAGTGCATGATCAGTCACGTGATCAGTGCATGATCAGTCACGTGATCAGTGCATGATCAGTCACGTGATCAGTGCATGATCAGTCACGTGATCAGTGCATGATAGCTACGTGATCAGTGCATGATCAGCCACGTGATCAGTGCATGATAGCCACGTGATCAGTGCATGATCAGTCACGTGATCAGTGCATGATCAGCCACGTGATCAGTGCATGATCAGTCACGTGATCAGTGCATGATCAGCCACGTGATCAGTGCATGATCAGTTACGTGATCAGTGCATGATCAGTCACGTGATCAGTGCATGATTGCTACGTGATCAGTGCATGATCAGCCACGTGATCAGTGCATGATCAGTCACGTGATCAGTGCATGATCAGCCACGTGATCAGTGCATGATCAGTCACGTGATCAGTGCATGATCAGTCACGTGATCAGTACATGATAGCTACGTGATCAGTGCATGATCAGCCACGTGATCAGTGCATGATAGCCACGTGATCAGTGCATGATCAGTCACGTGATCAGTGCATGATCAGTCACGTGATCAGTGCATGATCAGTCACGTGATCAGTGCATGATCAATTACGTGATCAGTGCATGATCAGTCACGTGATCAGTGCATGATAGCTACGTGATCAGTGCATGATCAGCCACGTGATCAGTGCATGATAGCCACGTGATCAGTGCATGATCAGTCACGTGATCAGTGCATGATCAGCCACGTGATCAGTGCATGATCAGTCACGTGATCAGTGCATGATCAGTCACGTGATCAGTGCATGATCAGTCATGAGTCAGTGCATGATAGCCCGTGATCAGTGCATGATCAGTCCCGTGATCAGTGCATGATCAGTCACGTGATCAGTGCATGATCAGTCACGTGATCAGTGCATGATCATTTACGTGATCAGTGCATGATCAGTCACGTGACCAGTATATGGTAGCTACGTGATCATTCCATGACGAGCCACGTGAGCAGTGCATGATAGCCACGTGATGTGTGCATGATCAGTTACGTGAGCAGTGTATGATCAGCCACGTGATCAGTGCATGAGTGCCACGTGATCAGTGCATGATATGTCACGTGACAGTGTGTGATCAGCCACGTGAACAGTGCATGTTCAGCCACGTGATCAGTGCATGATAGCCACGTGATCAGTGCATGATCAGTTACGTGAGCAGTGTATGATCAGCCACGTGATCAGTGCATGGTCAGACACGTGAACAGTGTATGATCAGCCACGTGATCAGTGCATGATATCCAAGTGATCAGTGCATGATCAGTCACGTGATCAGTGTATGATCAGCCACGTGAACAGTGCATGCTCAGTCACGTGATCAGGGCCTGCTGAGCTGCGTGATTACTGTCTGCTCATCTGCTTGACAATTGCCAGCTGAGCTGCACGATTTCTGCCTGTCATCTGCTTGACAATTGTCAGCTGTGCTGCGTAATTCCTGCCTGCTCAGCTGCTTGATTATTGCCAGCTGAGCAGCATGATTCCTCACACCTGAGTTCCATGATTATTGCCTGCTGACTGTTTGATTCGTGCCTACTCAGCTCTTTGTTTATTGCCTCCAGAGGCACATGATCAGTGTATGATAGCAAACATGATCAGCGCATGATCAGTCACATGATCAGCGCCATTAAGTCACGTGATCACTACATGATACTCATGTGATCAGTCCATGCTCAGTCACGGTATCAGTGCATGATCAGCCACGTGATCAGTGCATGATCAGCCACGTGATCAGTGCATGATCAGCCACGTGATCAGTGCATGATCAGTCACGTGATCAGTGCATGATCAGGCACGTGATCAGTGCATGATCAGCCACGTGATCAGTGCATGATAGCCACGTGATCAGTGCATGATCAGTCACCTGATGGGTGTATGATCAGTCACGTGACCAGTACATGGTAGCTACATGATCATTGCATGATCAGCCACGTGAGTAGTGCATGATAGCCACGTGATCAGTGCATGATCAGTCACGTGATCAGTGCATGATCAGTCACGTGATCAGTGCATGATCAGTCACGTGATCAGTGCATGATCAGCCACGTGATCAGTGCATGATCAGTCACGTGATCAGTGCATGATCATCCACGTGATCAGTGCATGATCAGTCACGTGATCAGTGCATGATATAGACGTGATCAGTGCATGATCAGTCACGTGATCAGTGCATGATAGCCACGTGATCAGTGCATGATCAGTCACGTGATCAGTGCATGATCAGTCACTGACCAGTACATGATAGCTACATGATCAGTGCATGATCAGCCACGTGATCAGTGCATGATAGCCACGTGATCAGTGCATGATCAGTCACGTGATCAGTGCATGATCAGTCATGTGATCAGTGCATGATCAGTCACGTGATCAGTGCATGATCAGTCACGTGATCAGTGCATGATCAGCCACGTGATCAGTGCATGATCAGCCACGTGATCAGTGCATGATCAGTTACGTGATCAGTGCATGATCAGTCACGTGATCAGTGCATGATAGCTACGTGATCAGTGCATGATCAGCCACGTGATCAGTGCATGATAGCCACGTGATCAGTGCATGATCAGTCACGTGATCAGTGCATGATCAGTCACGTGATCAGTGCATGATCAGTCACGTGATCAGTGCATGATCAATTACGTGATCAGTGCATGATCAGTCACGTGACCAGTACATGGTAGCTACGTGATCATTGCATGATCAGCCACGTGATCAGTGCATGATAGCCACGTGATCAGTGCATGATAGCCACGTGATCAGTGCATGATCAGTCATGTGATACGTGTGTGATCAGCCACGTGATCAGGGCATGATATCCACGTGATCAGTGCATGATAGCCACGTGATCAGTGCATGATCAGTCACGTGATACATGTGTGATCAGCCACGTGATCAGTGCATGATGAGCCACGTGATCAGTGCAGGATCAATTACGTGATCAGTGCATGATCAGTCACGTGACCAGTACATGGTTGCTACGTGATCGTTGCATGATCAGCCACGTGAGCAGTGCATGATAGCCACGTGATCAGTGCATGATCAGTCACGTGATCAGTACATGATCAGTCACGTGAACAGTGCATGATCATTTACGTGATCTGTGCATGATCAGTCACGTGACCAGTATATGGTAGCTACGTGATCATTCCATGACGAGCCACGTGAGCAGTGCATGATAGCCACGTGATGTGTGCATGATCAGTTACGTGAGCAGAGTATGATCAGCCACGTGATCAGTGCATGAGTGCCACGTGATCAGTGCATGATATGTCACGTGACAGGTGTGTGATCAGCCACGTGAACAGTGCATGTTCAGCCACGTGATCAGTGCATGATAGCCACGTGATCAGTGCATGATCAGTTACCTGAGCACTGTATGATCAGCCACGTGATCAGTGCATGGTCAGACACGTGAACAGTGTATGATCAGCCACGTGATCAGTGCATGATATCCAAGTGATCAGTGCATGATCATCACGTGATCAGTGTATGATCAGCCACGTGAACAGTGCCTGCTCAGTCACGTGATCAGGGCCTGCTGAGCTGCGTGATTACTGTCTGCTCATCTGCTTGACAATTGCCAGCTGAGCTGCACGATTCCTGCCTGTCATCTGCTTGACAATTGCCAGCTGTGCTGCGTAATTCCTGCCTGCTAGCTGCTTGATTATTGCCAGCTGAGCAGCATGATTCCTCACAGCTGAGTTCCATGATTATTGCCTGCTGACTGTATAATTCGTGCCTACTCAGCTCTTTGTTTATTGCCTCCAGAGGCACATGATCAGTGTATGATAGCAAACATTATCAGTGCCTGATCAGTCACATGATCAGCGCCATTAAGTCACGTGATCACTACATGATAGTCATGTGATCAGTCCATGCTCAGTCACGGTATCAGTGCATGATCAGCCACGTGATCAGTGCATGATCAGCCACGTGATCAGTTCATGATAGCTATGTGATCAGTGCATGATTTGTCACGTGATCAGTGCATGATCAGGCAGGTGATCAGTGCATGATCAGTCACGTGATCAGTGCATGATCAGTCACGTGATCAGTGCATGATCAGTCACGTGATCAGTGCATGATCAGCCACGTGATCAGTGCATGATCAGCCACGTGATCAGTGCATGATCAGTTACGTGATCAGTGCATGATCAGTCACGTGACCAGTACATGGTAGCTACGTGATCATTGCATGATCAGCCACGTGAGCAGTGCATGATAGCCACGTGATCAGTGCATGATCAGTCACGTGATCAGTGCATGATCACTCACGTGATCAGTGCATGATAAGTCACGTGATCAGTGCATGATCAATTACGTGATCAGTGCATGATCAGTCACGTGACCAGTACATGGTAGCTACGTGATCATTGCATGATCAGCCACGTGATCAGTGCATGATAGCCACGTGATCAGTGCATGATCAGTCGCATGATCAGTGTATGATCATCCACGTGATCAGTGCATGATCAGTCATGTGATCAGTGCATGATATACGTGATTAGTGCATGATCAGTCACGTGATCAGTGCATGATCAGCCACGTGATCAGTGCATGATAGCCAGTGAATGAGTGCATGATAGCCAGTGATCAGTGCATGATCAGTCACGTGATCAGTGCATGATCAGCCACGTGATCAGTGCATGATAGCCACTGATCAGTGCATGATCAGCCACGTGATCAGTGCATGATCAGTCACGTGATCAGTGCATGATCAGCCACGTGATCAGTGCATGATCAGCCACGTGATCAGTGCATGATCAGCCACGTGATCAGTGCATGATAGCCACGTGATCAGTGCATGATCAGTTACGTGATCAGTGTATGATCAGCCACGTGATCAGTGCATGATAGCCACGTGATCAGTGCATGATCAGTCACGTGAGCAGCGTATGATCAGCCACGTGAACAGTGCATGCTCAGTCACGTGATCTGGGCCTGCTGAGCTGCGTGATTACTGTCTGCTCATCTGCTTGACAATTGCCAGCTGAGCTGCACGATTCCTGCCTGTCATCTGCTTGACAATTGTCAGCTGTGCTGCGTAATTCCTGCCTGCTCAGCTGCTTGATTATTGCCAGCTGAGCAGCATGATTCCTCACACCTGAGTTCCATGATTATTGCCTGCTGACTGTTTGATTCGTGCCTACTCAGCTCTTTGTTTATTGCCTCCAGAGGCACATGATCAGTGTATGATAGCAAACATGATCAGCGCATGATCAGTCACATGATCAGCGCCATTAAGTCACGTGATCACTACATGATAGTCATGTGATCAGTCCATGCTCAGTCACGGTATCAGTGCATGATCAGCCACGTGATCAGTGCATGATCAGCCACGTGATCAGTGCATGATCAGCCACGTGATCAGTGCATGATAGCTATGTGATCAGTGCATGATTTGTCACGTGATCAGTGCATGATCAGGCAGGTGATCAGTGCATGATCAGCCACGTGATCAGTGCATGATAGCCACGTGATCAGTGCATGATCGTCACCTGATGGGTGTATGATCAGTCACGTGACCAGTACATGGTAGCTACATGATCATTGCATGATCAGCCACGTGAGTAGTGCATGATAGCCACGTGATCAGTGCATGATCAGTCACGTGATCAGTGCATGATCAGTCACGTGATCAGTGCATGATAAGTCACGTGATCAGTGCATGATCAGCCACGTGATCAGTGCATGATCAGTCACGTGATCAGTGCATGATCATCCACGTGATCAGTGCATGATCAGTCATGTGATCAGTGCATGATATAGACGTGATCAGTGCATGATCAGTCACGTGATCAGTGCATGATAGCCACGTGATCAGTGCATGATCAGTCACGTGATCAGTGTATGATCATTCACGTGACCAGTACATGGTAGCTACATGATCATTGCATGATCAGCCACGTGATCAGTGCATGATAGCCACGTGATCAGTGCATGATAGTCACGTGATCAGTGCATGATCAGTCACGTGATCAGTGCATGATCAGCCACGTGATCAGTGCATGATCAGCCACGTGATCAGTGCATGATAGCCACGTGATCAGTGCATGATCAGTCACGTGATCAGTGCATGATCAGGCACGTGATCAGTGCATGATCAGCCACGTGATCAGTGCATGATAGCCACGTGATCAGTGCATGATCAGTCACGTGATCAGTGTATGATCAGTCACTGACCAGTACATGGTAGCTACATGATCATTGCATGATCAGCCACGTGATAGTGCATGATAGCCACGTGATCAGTGCATGATCAGTCACGTGATCAGTGCATGATCAGTCATGTGATCAGTGCATGATCAGGCACGTGATCAGTGCATGATCAGCCACGTGATCAGTGCATGATAGCCACGTGATCAGTGCATGATCAGTCACGTGATCAGTGCATGATCAGTCACGTGATCAGTGCATGATCAGCCACGTGATCAGTGCATGATCAGCCACGTGATCAGTGCATGATCAATTACGTGATCAGTGCATGATCAGTCACGTGATCAGTGCATGTAGCTACGTGATCAGTGCATGATCAGCCACGTGATCAGTGCATGATAGCCACGTGATCAGTGCATGATCAGTCACGTGATCAGTGCATGATCAGTCACGTGATCAGTGCATGATCAGTCACGTGATCAGTGCATGATCAATTACGTGATCAGTGCATGATCAGTCACGTGATCAGTACATGGTAGCTACGTGATCATTGCATGATCAGCCACGTGATCAGTGCATGATAGCCACGTGATCAGTGCATGATAGCCACGTGATCAGTGCATGATCAGTCATGTGATCGTGTGTGATCAGCCACGTGATCAGTGCATGATATCCACGTGATCAGTGCATGATAGCCACGTGATCAGTGCATGATCAGTCACGTGATACATGTGTGATCAGCCACGTGATCAGTGCATGATGAGCCACGTGATCAGTGCAGGATCAATTACGTGATCAGTGCATGATCAGTCACGTGACCAGTACATGGTTGCTACGTGATCGTTGCATGATCAGCCACGTGAGCAGAGCATGATAGCCACGTGATCAGTGCATGATCAGTCACGTGATCAGTACATGATCAGTCACGTGAACAGTGCATGATCATTTACGTGATCTGTGCATGATCAGTCACGTGACCAGTATATGGTAGCTACGTGATCATTCCATGACGAGCCACGTGAGCAGTGCATGATAGCCACGTGATGTGTGCATGATGAGTTACGTGAGCAGAGTATGATCAGCCACGTGATCAGTGCATGAGTGCCACGTGATCAGTGCATGATATGTCACGTGACAGGTGTGTGATCAGCCACGTGAACAGTGCATGTTCAGCCACGTGATCAGTGCATGATAGCCACGTGATCAGTGCATGATCAGTTACGTGAGCAGTGTATGATCAGCCACGTGATCAGTGCATGGTCAGACACGTGAACAGTGTATGATCAGCCACGTGATCAGTGCATGATATCCAAGTGATCAGTGCATGATCATCACGTGATCAGTGTATGATCAGCCACGTGAACAGTGCCTGCTCAGTCACGTGATCAGGGCCTGCTGAGCTGCGTGATTACTGTCTGCTCATCTGCTTGACAATTGCCAGCTGAGCTGCACGATTCCTGCCTGTCATCTGCTTGACAATTGCCAGCTGTGCTGCGTAATTCCTGCCTGCTAGCTGCTTGATTATTGCCAGCTGAGCAGCATGATTCCTCACAGCTGAGTTCCATGATTATTGCCTGCTGACTGTTTGATTCGTGCCTACTCAGCTCTTTGTTTATTGCCTCCAGAGGCACATGATCAGTGTATGATAGCAAACATTATCAGTGCCTGATCAGTCACATGATCAGCGCCATTAAGTCACGTGATCACTACATGATAGTCATGTGATCAGTCCATGCTCAGTCACGGTATCAGTGCATGATCAGCCACGTGATCAGTGCATGATCAGTCACGTGATCAGTGTATGATCAGTCACGTGATCAGTGCATGGTAGCTACATGATCAGTGCATGATCAGCCACGTGATCAGTGCATGATAGCCACGTGATCAGTGCATGATCAGTCACGTGATCAGTGCATGATCAGTCACGTGATCAGTGCATGATCAGTCACGTGATCAGTGCATGATCAGCCACGTGATCAGTGCATGATCAGTCACGTGATCAGTGCATGATCATCCACGTGATCAGTGCATGATCAGTCATGTGATCAGTGCATGATAGACGTGATCAGTGCATGATCAGTCACGTGATCAGTGCATGATAGCCACGTGATCAGTGCATGATCAGTCACGTGATCAGTGCATGATCAGTCACGTGATCAGTGCATGATAGCCACGTGATCAGTGCATGATCAGCCACGTGATCAGTGCATGATAGCCACGTGATCAGTGCATGATAGTCACGTGATCAGTGCATGATCAGTCACGTGATCAGTGCATGATCAGCCACGTGATCAGTGCATGATCAGCCACGTGATCAGTGCATGATAGCCACGTGATCAGTGCATGATCAGTCACGTGATCAGTGCATGATCAGTCACGTGATCAGTGCATGATCAGCCACGTGATCAGTGCATGATAGCCACGTGATCAGTGCATGATCAGTCACGTGATCAGTGCATGATCAGTCACGTGACCAGTGATAGCTACGTGATCATTGCATGATCAGCCACGTGATCAGTGCATGATAGCCACGTGATCAGTGCATGATCAGTCACGTGATCAGTGCATGATCAGTCACGTGATCAGTGCATGATCAGCCACGTGATCAGTGCATGATCAGCCACGTGATCAGTGCATGATCAGTTACGTGATCAGTGCATGATCAGTCACGTGATCAGTGCATGGTAGCTACGTGATCAGTGCATGATCAGCCACGTGATCAGTGCATGATAGCCACGTGATCAGTGCATGATCAGTCACGTGATCAGTGCATGATCAGTCACGTGATCAGTGCATGATAAGTCACGTGATCAGTGCATGATCAATTACGTGATCAGTGCATGATCAGTCACGTGACCAGTGCATGGTAGCTACGTGATCATGGCATGATCAGCCACGTGATCAGTGCATGATAGCCACGTGATCAGTGCATGATCAGTCACATGATCAGTGTATGATCATCTGCGTGATCAGTGCATGATCAGTCACGTGATCAGTGCATGATATAGACGTGATCAGTGCATGATCAGTCACGTGATCAGTGCATGATCAGCCACGTGATCAGTGCATGATAGCCAGTGAATGAGTGCATGATAGCCAGTGATCAGTGCATGATCAGTCACGTGATCAGTGCATGATCAGCCACGTGATCAGTGCATGATAGCCACGTGATCAGTGCATGATCAGCCACGTGATCAGTGCATGATCAGTTACGTGATCAGTGTATGATCAGCCACGTGATCAGTGCATGGTCAGACACGTGAACAGTGTATGATCAGCCACGTGATCAGTGCATGATAGCCACGTGATCAGTGCATGATCAGTTACGTGATCAGTGTATGATCAGCCACGTGAACAGTGCATGCTCAGTCACGTGATCAGGGCCTGCTGAGCTGCGTGATTACTGTCTGCTCATCTGCTTGACAATTGCCAGCTGAGCTGCACGATTCCTGCCTGTCATCTGCTTGACAATTATCAGCTGTGCTGCGTAATTCCTGCCTGCTCAGCTGCTTGATTATTGCCAGCTGAGCAGCATGATTCCTCACACCTGAGTTCCATGATTATTGCCTGCTGACTGTTTGATTCGTGCCTACTCAGCTCTTTGTTTATTGCCTCCAGAGGCACATGATCAGTGTATGATAGCAAACATGATCAGCGCATGATCAGTCACATGATCAGCGCCATTAAGTCACGTGATCACTACATGATAGTCATGTGATCAGTCCATGCTCAGTCACGGTATCAGTGCATGATCAGCCACGTGATCAGTGCATGATCAGCCACGTGATCAGTGCATGATAGCTACGTGATCAGTGCATGATCAGTCACGTGATCAGTGCATGATCAGGCACGTGATCAGTGCATGATCAGCCACGTGATCAGTGCATGATAGCCACGTGATCAGTGCATGATCAGTCACGTGATGGGTGTATGATCAGTCACGTGACCAGTACATGGTAGCTACATGATCATTGCATGATCAGCCACGTGAGTAGTGCATGATAGCCACGTGATCAGTGCATGATCAGTCACGTGATCAGTGCATGATCAGTCACGTGATCAGTGCATGATAGTCACGTGATCAGTGCATGATCAGCCACGTGATCAGTGCATGATCAGCCACGTGATCAGTGCATGATAGCCACGTGATCAGTGCATGATCAGCCACGTGATCAGTGCATGATCAGCCACGTGATCAGTGCATGATCAGCCACGTGATCAGTGCATGATCAGTCACGTGATCAGTGTATGATCAGCCACGTGATCAGTGCATGATAGCCACGTGATCAGTGCATGATCAGTTACGTGATCAGTGTATGATCAGCCACGTGAACAGTGCATGCTCAGTCACGTGATCAGGGCCTGCTGAGCTGCGTGATTACTGTCTGCTCATCTGCTTGACAATTGCCAGCTGAGCTGCACGATTCCTGCCTGTCATCTGCTTGACAATTATCAGCTGTGCTGCGTAATTCCTGCCTGCTCAGCTGCTTGATTATTGCCAGCTGAGCAGCATGATTCCTCACACCTGAGTTCCATGATTATTGCCTGCTGACTGTTTGATTCGTGCCTACTCAGCTCTTTGTTTATTGCCTCCAGAGGCACATGATCAGTGTATGATAGCAAACATGATCAGCGCATGATCAGTCACATGATCAGCGCCATTAAGTCACGTGATCACTACATGATAGTCATGTGATCAGTCCATGCTCAGTCACGGTATCAGTGCATGATCAGCCACGTGATCAGTGCATGATCAGCCACGTGATCAGTTCATGATAGCCACGTGATCAGTGCATGATTTGTCACGTGATCAGTGCATGACCAGGCAGGTGATCAGTGCATGATCAGCCACGTGATCAGTGCATGATAGCCACGTGATCAGTGCATGATCAGTCACGTGATGGGTGTATGATCAGTCACGTGACCAGTACATGGTAGCTACATGATCATTGCATGATCAGCCACGTGAGTAGTGCATGATAGCCACGTGATCAGTGCATGATCAGTCACGTGATCAGTGCATGATCAGTCATGTGAACAGTGCATGATCAGTCACGTGATCAGTGCATGATCAGCCACGTGATCAGTGCATGATCTGTCACGTGATTAGTGTATGATCATCCACGTGATCAGTGCATGATCAGTCATGTGATCAGTGCATGATATAGACGTGATCAGTGCATGATCAGTCACGTGATCAGTGCATGATAGCCACGTGATCAGTGCATGATCAGTCACGTGATCAGTGCATGATCAGTCACGTGACCAGTACATGGTAGCTACATGATCATTGCATGATCAGCCACGTGATAGTGCATGATAGCCACGTGATCAGTGCATGATAGTCATGTGATCAGTCCATGATCAGTCACGTATCAGTGCATGATCAGCCACGTGATCAGTGCATGATCAGCCACGTGATCAGTGCATGATAGCTATGTGATCAGTGCATGATTTGTCACGTGATCAGTGCATGATCAGGCAGGTGATCAGTGCATGATCAGCCACGTGATCAGTGCATGATAGCCACGTGATCAGTGCATGATCAGTCACCTGATCAGGTGTATGATCAGTCACTGACCAGTACATGGTAGCTACATGATCATTGCATGATCAGCCACGTGATAGTGCATGATAGCCACGTGATCAGTGCATGATCAGTCACGTGATCAGTGCATGATCAGTCATGTGATCAGTGCATGATCAGGCACGTGATCAGTGTATGATCAGCCACGTGATCAGTGCATGATAGCCACGTGATCAGTGCATGATCAGTCACGTGATCAGTGCATGATCAGTCACGTGATCAGTGCATGATCAGCCACGTGATCAGTGCATGATCAGCCACATGATCAGTGCATGATCAATTACGTGATCAGTGCATGATCAGTCACGTGACCAGTATATGGTAGCTAGGTGATCATTGCATGATCAGCCACATGATCAGTGCATGATAGCCACGTGATCAGTGCATGATCAGTCACGTGATCAGTGCATGATCACTCACGTGATCAGTGCATGATCAGTCACGTGATCAGTGCATGATCAATTACGTGATCAGTGCATGATCAGTCACGTGACCAGTACATGGTAGCTACGTGATCATTGCATGATCAGCCACGTGATCAGTGCATGATAGCCACGTGATCAGCATGATAGCCACGTGATCAGTGCATGATCAGTCATGTGATACGTGTGTGATCAGCCACGTGATCAGTGCATGATATCCACGTGATCAGTGCATGATAGCCACGTGATCAGTGCATGATCAGTCACGTGATACATGTGTGATCAGCCACGTGATCAGTGCATGATGAGCCACGTGATCAGTGCAGGATCAATTACGTGATCAGTGCATGATCAGTCACGTGACCAGTACATGGTTGCTACGTGATCGTTGCATGATCAGCCACGTGAGCAGAGCATGATAGCCACGTGATCAGTGCATGATCAGTCACGTGATCAGTACATGATCAGTCACGTGAACAGTGCATGATCATTTACGTGATCTGTGCATGATCAGTCACGTGACCAGTATATGGTAGCTATGTGATCATTCCATGACGAGCCACGTGAGCAGTGCATGATAGCCACGTGATGTGTGCATGATGAGTTACGTGAGCAGAGTATGATCAGCCACGTGATCAGTGCATGAGTGCCACGTGATCAGTGCATGATATGTCACGTGACAGGTGTGTGATCAGCCACGTGAACAGTGCATGTTCAGCCACGTGATCAGTGCATGATAGCCACGTGATCAGTGCATGATCAGTTACGTGAGCAGTGTATGATCAGCCACGTGATCAGTGCATGGTCAGACACGTGAACAGTGTATGATCAGCCACGTGATCAGTGCATGATATCCAAGTGATCAGTGCATGATCATCACGTGATCAGTGTATGATCAGCCACGTGAACAGTGCATGCTCAGTCACGTGATCAGGGCCTGCTGAGCTGCGTGATTACTGTCTGCTCATCTGCTTGACAATTGCCAGCTGAGCTGCACGATTCCTGCCTGTCATCTGCTTGACAATTGACAGCTGTGCTGCGTAATTCCTGCCTGCTAGCTGCTTGATTAATGCCAGCTGAGCAGCATGATTCCTCACAGCTGAGTTCCATGATTATTGCCTGCTGACTGTATGATTCGTGCCTACTCAGCTCTTTGTTTATTGCCTCCAGAGGCACATGATCAGTGTATGATAGCAAACATTATCAGTGCATGATCAGTCACATGATCAGCGCCATTAAGTCACGTGATCACTACATGATAGTCATGTGATCAGTCCATGCTCAGTCACGGTATCAGTGCATGATCAGCCACGTGATCAGTGCATGATCAGCCAGGTGATCAGTTCATGATAGCTATGTGATCAGTGCATGATTTGTCACGTGATCAGTGCATGATCAGGCAGGTGATCAGTGCATGATCAGTCACGTGATCAGTGCATGATCAGTCACGTGATCAGTGCATGATCAGTCACGTGATCAGTGCATGATCAGCCACGTGATCAGTGCATGATCAGCCACGTGATCAGTGCATGATCAATTACGTGATCAGTGCATGATCAGTCACGTGACCAGTATATGGTAGCTAGGTGATCATTGCATGATCAGCCACGTGAGCAGTGCATGATAGCCACGTGATCAGTGCATGATCAGTCACGTGATCAGTGCATGATCACTCACGTGATCAGTGCATGATAAGTCACGTGATCAGTGCATGATCAATTACGTGATCAGTGCATGATCAGTCACGTGACCAGTACATGGTAGCTACGTGATCATTGCATGATCAGCCACGTGAGCAGTGCATGATAGCCACGTGATCAGTGCATGATCAGTCGCATGATCAGTGTATGATCATCCGGGTGATCAGTGCATGGGCAGTCATGTGATCAGTGCATGATATAGACGTGATCAGTGCATGATCAGTCTCGTGATCAGTGTATGATCACCACGTGATCAGTGCATGATAGCCAGTTAATGAGTGCACGATAGCCAGATGATCAGTGCATGATCAGTCACGTGATCAGTGTATGATCAGCCACGTAATAAGTGCATGATAGCCAACTGATCAGTGCATGATCAGCCACGTGATCAGTGCATGATCAGTTACGTGAGCAGTGTATGATCAGCCACGTGATCAGTGCATGGTCAAACACGTGAACAGTGTATGATCAGCCACGTGATCAGTGCATGATAGCCACGTGATCAGTGCATTATCAGTTACGTGAGAAGCGTATGATCAGCCACGTGAACAGTGCATGCTCAGTCACGTGATCTGGGCCTGCTGAGCTGCGTGATTACTGTCTGCTCATCTGCTTGACAATTGCCAGCTGAGCTGCACGATTCCTGCCTGTCATCTGCTTGACAATTATCAGCTGTGCTGCGTAATTCCTGCCTGCTCAGCTGCTTGATTATTGCCAGCTGAGCAGCATGATTCCTCACACCTGAGTTCCATGATTATTGCCTGCTGACTGTTTGATTCGTGCCTACTCAGCTCTTTGTTTATTGCCTCCAGAGGCACATGATCAGTGTATGATAGCAAACATGATCAGCGCATGATCAGTCACATGATCAGCGCCATTAAGTCACGTGATCACTACATGATAGTCATGTGATCAGTCCATGCTCAGTCACGGTATCAGTGCATGATCAGCCACGTGATCAGTGCATGATCAGCCAGGTGATCAGTTCATGATAGCTATGTGATCAGTTCATGATTTGTCACGTGATCTGTGCATGACCAGGCAGGTGATCAGTGCATGATCAGCCACGTGATCAGTGCATGATAGCCACGTGATCAGTGCATGATCAGTCACCTGATGGGTGTATGATCAGTCACGTGACCGTACATGGTAGCTACATGATCATTGCATGATCAGCCACGTGAGTAGTGCATGATAGCCACGTGATCAGTGCATGATCAGTCACGTGATCAGTGCATGATCACTCACGTGAACAGTGCATGATAAGTCACCTGATCAGTGCATGATCAATTACGTGATCAGTGCATGATCACTCACGTGACCAGTACATGGTAGCTACGTGATCATTGCATGATCAGCCACGTGATCAGTGCATGATAGCCACGTGATCAGTGCATGATCTGTCGCATGATCAGTGTATGATCATCCGGGTGATCAGTGCATGGGCAGTCATGTGATCAGTGCATGATATAGACGTGATCAGTGCATGATCAGTCACGTGATCAGTGTATGATCAGCCACGTGATCAGTGCATGATAGCCAGTTAATGAGTGCATGATAGCCAGATGATCAGTGCATGATCAGTCACGTGATCAGTGCATGATCAGCCACGTGATCAGTGCATGATAGCCAACTGATCAGTGCATGATCAGCCACGTGATCAGTGCATGATCAGTTACGTGAGCAGTGTATGATCAGCCACGTGATCAGTGCATGATCAGACACGTGATCAGTGCATGATCAGCCACGTGATCAGTGCATGATAGCCACGTGATCAGTGCATGATCAGTTACGTGAGCAGTGTATGATCAGCCACGTGATCAGTGCATGATAGCCACGTGATCAGTGCATGATCAGTTACGTGATCAGTGTATGATCAGCCACGTGAACAGTGCATGCTCAGTCACGTGATCTGGGCCTGCTGAGCTGCGTGATTACCGTCTGCTCATCTGCTTGACAATTGCCAGCTGAGCTGCACGATTCCTGCCTGTCATCTGCTTGACAATTATCAGCTGTGCTGCGTAATTCCTGCCTGCTCAGCTGCTTGATTATTGCCAGCTGAGCAGCATGATTCCTCACACCTGAGTTCCATGATTATTGCCTGCTGACTGTTTGATTCGTGCCTACTCAGCTCTTTGTTTATTGCCTCCAGAGGCACATGATCAGTGTATGATAGCAAACATGATCAGCGCATGATCAGTCACATGATCAGCGCCATTAAGTCACGTGATCACTACATGATAGTCATGTGATCAGTCCATGCTCAGTCACGGTATCAGTGCATGATCAGCCACGTGATCAGTGCATGATCAGCCAGGTGATCAGTTCATGATAGCTATGTGATCAGTGCATGATTTGTCACGTGATCTGTGCATGACCAGGCAGGTGATCAGTGTATGATCAGCCACGTGATCAGTGCATGATAGCCACGTGATCAGTGCATGATCAGTCACCTGATGGGTGTATGATCAGTCACGTGACCAGTACATGGTAGCTACATGATCATTGCATGATCAGCCACGTGAGTAGTGCATGATAGCCACGTGATCAGTGCATGATCAGTCACGTGATCAGTGCATGATCAGTCACGTGAACAGTGCATGATAAGTCACCTGATCAGTGCATGATCAGCCACGTGATCAGTGCATGATCTGTCACATGATCAGTGCATGATCATCCACGTGATCAGTGCATGATCAGTCATGTGATCAGTGCATGATATAGACGTGATCAGTGCATGATCAGTCACGTGATCAGTGCATGATAGCCACGTGATCAGTGCATGATCAGTCACCTGATCAGTGTATGATCACGTGACCAGTACATGGTAGCTACATGATCATTGCATGATCAGCCACGTGATAGTGCATGATAGCCACGTGATCAGTGCATGATAGTCATGTGATCAGTGCATGATCAGTCACGTATCAGTGCATGATCAGCCACGTGATCAGTGCATGATCAGCCACGTGATCAGTGCATGATAGCTATGTGATCAGTGCATGATTTGTCACGTGATCAGTGCATGATCAGGCACGTGATCAGTGTATGATCAGCCACGTGATCAGTGCATGATAGCCACGTGATCAGTGCATGATCAGTCACCTGATCAGTGTATGATCAGTCACTGACCAGTACATGGTAGCTACATGATCATTGCATGATCAGCCACGTGAGTAGTGCATGATAGCCACGTGATCAGTGCATGATCAGTCACGTGATCAGTGCATGATCAGTCACGTGATCAGTGCATGATCAGCCACGTGATCAGTGCATGATCAGCCACATGATCAGTGCATGATCAATTACGTGATCAGTGCATGAAAAGTCACGTGACCAGTATATGGTAGCTAGGTGATCATTGCATGATCAGCCACATGAGCCGTGCATGATAGCCACGAGATCAGTGGATGATCAGTCACGTGATCAGTGCATGATCACTCACGTTAACAGTGCATGATAAGTCACCTGATCAGTGCATGATCAGTCACGTGATCAGTGCATGATCAGTCACGTGACCAGTACATGGTAGCTACGTGATCATTGCGTGATCAGCCGCGTGATCAGTGCATGATAGCCACGTGATCTAGCATGATAGCCACGTGATCAGTGCATGATCAGTCACGTGATACAGTGTGATCAGCCACGTGATCAGGGCATGATAGCCACGTGATCAGTGCATGATAGCCACGTGATCAGTGCATGATCAGTCACGTAATACATGTGTGATCAGCCACGTGATCAGTGCATGATGAGCCACGTGATCAGTGCAGGATCAATTACGTGATCAGTGCATGATCAGTCAGGTGACCAGTACATGGTTGCTGCGTGATCGTTGCATGATCAGCCACGTGAGCAGAGCATGATAGCCACGTGATCAGTGCATGATCAGTCACGTGATCAGTACATGATCAGTCACGTGAACAGTGCATGATCATTTACGTGATCAGTGCATGATCAGTCATGTGACCAGTATATGATAGCTATGTGATCAGTCCATGACGAGCCACGTGAGCAGTGCATTATAGCCACGTGATGTGTGCATGATGAGTTACGTGAGCAGAGTATGATCAGCCACTTGATCAGTGCATGAGTGCCACGTGATCAGTGCATGATATGTCACGTGACAGGTGTGTGATCAGCCAAGTGAACAGTGCATGTTCAGCCACGTGATCAGTTCATGATAGCCACGTGATCAGTGCATGATCAGTTACCTGAGCACTGTATGATCAGCCACGTGATCAGTGCATGGTCAGACACGTGAACAGTGTATGATCAGTCATGTGATCAGTGCATGATATCCAAGTGATCAGTGCATGATCATCACGTGAGCAGTGTATGATCAGCCACGTGAACAGTGCCTGCTCAGTCACGTGATCAGGGCCTGCTGAGCTGCGTGATTACTGTCTGCTCATCTGCTTGACAATTGCCAGCTGAGCTGCACGATTCCTGCCTGTCATCTGCTTGACAATTAACAGCTGTGCTGCGTAATTCCTGCCTGCTAGCTGCTTGATTATTGCCAGCTGAGCAGCATGATTCCTCACACCTGAGTTCCATGATTATTGCCTGCTGACTGTATAATTCGTGCCTACTCAGTTCTTTGTTTATTGCCTCCAGAGGCACATGATCAGTATATGATAGCAAACATTATCAGTGCATGATCAGTCACATGATCAGAGCCATTAAGTCTCGTGTTCACTACATGATAGTCATGTGATCAGTCCATGCTCAGTCACGGTATCAGTGCATGATCAGCCACGTGATCAGTGCATGATCAGCCAGGTGATCAGTTCATGATAGCTATGTGATCAGTTCATGATTTGTCACGTGATCTGTGCATGACCAGGCAGGTGATCAGTGCATGATCAGTCACGTGATCAGTGCATGATCAGTCACGTGATCAGTGCATGATCAGTCACGTGATCAGTGGATGATCAGCCACGTGATCAGTGCATGATCAGCCACATGATCAGTGCATGATCAATTACGTGATCAGTGCATGATCAGTCACGTGACCAGTATATGGTAGCTAGATGATCATTGCATGATCAGCCACATGAGCCGTGCATGATAGCCACGAGATCAGTGGATGATCAGTCACGTGATCAGTGCATGATCACTCACGTTAACAGTGCATGATAAGTCACCTGATCAGTGCATGATCAATTACGTGATCAGTGCATGATCACTCACGTGACCAGTACATGGTAGCTGCGTGATCATTGCATGAACAGCCGCGTGAGCAGTGCATGATAGCCACGTGATCAGTGCATGATCTGTTGCATGATCAGTGTATGATCATCTGGGTGATCAGTGCATGGGCAGTCATGTGATCAGTGCATGATATAGATGTGATTAGTGCATGATCAGTCTCGTGATCAGTGTACGATCAACCACGTGATCAGTGCACGATAGCCAGTTAATGAGTGCACGATAGCCAGATGATCAGTGCATTATCAGTCACGTGATCAGTGTTTGATCAGCCAAGTAATAAGTGCATGATAGCCAACTGATCAGTGTATGATCAGCCACGTGATCAGTGCATGATCAGTTACGTGAGCAGTGTATGATCAGCCATGTGAGCAGTGCATGGTCAAACACGTGAACAGTGTATGATCAGCCACGTGATCAGTGCATGATAGCCACGTGATCAGTGCATTATCAGTTACGTGAGCAGCGTATGATCAGCCACGTGAACAGTGCATGCTCAGTCACGTGATCTGGGCCTGCTGAGCTGCGTGATTACCGTCTGCTCATCTGCTTGACAATTGCCAGCTGAGCTGCACGATTCCTGCCTGTCATCTGCTTGACAATTATCAGCTGTGCTGCGTAATTCCTGCCTGCTCAGCTGCTTGATTATTGCCAGCTGAGCAGCATGATTCCTCACACCTGAGTTCCATGATTATTGCCTGCTGACTGTTTGATTCGTGCCTACTCAGCTCTTTGTTTATTGCCTCCAGAGGCACATGATCAGTGTATGATAGCAAACATGATCAGCGCATGATCAGTCACATGATCAGCGCCATTAAGTCACGTGATCACTACATGATAGTCATGTGATCAGTCCATGCTCAGTCACGGTATCAGTGCATGATCAGCCACGTGATCAGTGCATGATCAGCCAGGTGATCAGTTCATGATAGCTATGTGATCAGTCCATGATTTGTCACGTGATCTGTGCATGACCAGGCAGGTGATCAGTGTATGATCAGCCACGTGAACAGTGCATGATAGCCACGTGATCAGTGCATGATCCGTCACCTGATGGGTGTATGATCAGTCACCTGACCGGTACATGGTAGCTACATGATCATTGCATGATCAGCCACGTGAGTAGTGCATGATAGCCACGTGATCAGTGCATGATCAGTCACGTGATCAGTGCATGATCACTCACGTTAACAGTGCATGATAAGTCACCTGATCAGTGCATGATCAGCCACGTTGTCAGTGCATGATCTGTCACATGATTAGTGTATGATCATCCACGTGATCAGTGCATGGGCAGTCATGTGATCACTGCATGATATAGACGTGATCAGTGCATGATCAGTCTCGTGATAAGTGCATGATAGCCACGTGATCAGTGCATGATCAGTCACCTGATGGGTGTATGATCATTCACGTGACCTGTACATGGTAGCTACATGAACATTGCATGATCAGCCACGTGAGTAGTGCATGATAGCCACGTGATCACTACATGATAGTCATGTGATCAGTCCATGCTCAGTCACGGTATCAGTGCATGATCATCCACGTGATCAGTGCATGATCAGCCAGGTGATCAGTTCATGATAGCTATGTGATCAGTTCATGATTTGTCACGTGATCTGTGCATGACCAGGCAGGTGATCAGTGTATGATCAGCCACGTGAACAGTGCATGATAGCCACATGATCAGTGCATGATCCGTCACCTGATGGGTGTATGATCAGTCAACTGACCGGTACATGGTAGCTACATGATCATTGCATGATCAGCCACGTGAGTAGTGCATGATAGCCACGTGATCAGTGCATGATCAGTCACGTGTTCAGTGCATGATCAGTCATGTAATCTGTGCATGACCAGGCACGTGATCAGTGTATGACCAGCCAAGTGATCAGTTCATGATAGCCAAGTGATCAGTGCATGATCAGTCACGTGATCAGTGCATGATCAGTCACGTGATCAGTGGATGATCAGCCACGTGATCAGTGCATGATCAGCCACATGATCAGTGCATGATCAATTACGTGATCAGTGCATGATCAGTCACGTGACCAGTATATGGTAGCTAGGTGATCATTGCATGATCAGCCACATGAGCCGTGCATGATAGCCACGAGATCAGTGGATGATCAGTCACGTGATCAGTGCATGATCACTCACGTTAACAGTGCATGATAAGTCACCTGATCAGTGCATGATCAATTAAGTGATCAGTGCATGATCAGTCACGTGACCAGTACATGGTAGCTACGTGATCATTGCGTGATCAGCCGCGTGATCAGTGCATGATAGCCACGTGATCTAGCATGATAGCCACGTGATCAGTGCATGATCAGTCATGTGATACGTGTGTGATCAGCCACGTGATCAGGGCATGATATCCACGTGATCAGTGCATGAGAGCCACGTGATCAGTGCATGATCAGTCACGTGATACATGTGTGATCAGCCACGTGATCAGTGCATGATGAGCCACGTGATCAGTGCAGGATCAATTACGTGATCAGTGCATGATCAGTCAGGTGACCAGTACATGGTTGCTACGTGATCGTTGCATGATCAGCCACGTGAGCAGAGCATGATAGCCACGTGATCAGTGCATGATCAGTCACGTGATCAGTACATGATCAGTCACGTGAACAGTGCATGATCATTTACGTGATCTGTGCATGATCAGTCACGTGACCAGTATATGGTTGCTATGTGATCATTCCATGACGAGCCACGTGAGCAGTACATGATAGCCACGTGATCAGTGCATGATCAGTTACCTGAGCACTGTATGATCAGCCACGTGATCAGTGCATGGTCAGACACGTGAACAGTGTATGATCAGCCATGTGATCAGTGCATGATATCCAAGTGATCAGTGCATGATCATCACGTGATCAGTGTATGATCAGCCACGTGAACAGTGCCTGCTCAGTCACGTGATCAGGGCCTGCTGAGCTGCGTGATTACTGTCTGCTCATCTGCTTGACAATTGCCAGCTGAGCTGCACGATTCCTGCCTGTCATCTGCTTGACAATTGACAGCTGTGCTGCGTAATTCCTGCCTGCTAGCTGCTTGATTATTGCCAGCTGAGCAGCATGATTCCTCACAGCTGAGTTCCATGATTATTGCCTGCTGACTGTATAATTCGTGCCTACTCAGCTCTTTGTTTATTGCCTCCAGAGGCACATGATCAGTATATGATAGCAAACATTATCAGTGCATGATCAGTCACATGATCAGAGCCATTAAGTCACGTGATCACTACATGATAGTCATGTGATCAGTCCATGCTCAGTCACGGTATCAGTGCATGATCAGCCACGTGATCAGTGCATGATCAGCCAGGTGATCAGTTCATGATAGCTATGTGATCAGTTCATGATTTGTCACGTGATCTGTGCATGACCAGGCAGGTGATCAGTGCATGATCAGTCACGTGATCAGTGCATGATCAGTCACGTGATCAGTGCATGATCAGTCACGTGATCAGTGGATGATCAGCCACGTGATCAGTGCATGATCAGCCACATGATCAGTGCATGATCAATTACGTGATCAGTGCATGATCAGTCACGTGACCAGTATATGGTAGCTAGGTGATCATTGCATGATCAGCCACATGAGCCGTGCATGATAGCCACGAGATCAGTGCATGATCAGTCACGTGATCAGTGCATGATCACTCACGTTAACAGTGCATGATAAGTCACCTGATCAGTGCATGATCAATTACGTGATCAGTGCATGATCACTCACGTGACCAGTACATGGTAGCTACGTGATCATTGCATGAACAGCCGCGTGAGCAGTGCATGATAGCCAAGTGATCAGTGCATGATCTGTCGCATGATCAGTGTATGATCATCTGGGTGATCAGTGCATGGGTAGTCATGTGATCAGTGCATGATATAGATGTGATTAGTGCATGATCAGTCTCGTGATCAGTGTATGATCAACCACGTGATCAGTGCACGATAGCCAGTTAATGAGTGCACGATAGCCAGATGATCAGTGCATTATCAGTCACGTGATCAGTGTATGATCAGCCAAGTAATAAGTGCATGATAGCCAACTGATCAGTGTATGATCAGCCACGTGATCAGTGCATGGTCAAACACGTGAACAGTGTATGATCAGCCACGTGATCAGTGCATGATAGCCACGTGATCAGTGCATTATCAGTTACGTGAGCAGCGTATGATCAGCCACGTGAACAGTGCATGCTCAGTCACGTGATCTGGGCCTGCTGAGCTGCGTGATTACCGTCTGCTCATCTGCTTGACAATTGCCAGCTGAGCTGCACGATTCCTGCCTGTCATCTGCTTGACAATTATCAGCTGTGCTGCGTAATTCCTGCCTGCTCAGCTGCTTGATTATTGCCAGCTGAGCAGCATGATTCCTCACACCTGAGTTCCATGATTATTGCCTGCTGACTGTTTGATTCGTGCCTACTCAGCTCTTTGTTTATTGCCTCCAGAGGCACATGATCAGTGTATGATAGCAAACATGATCAGCGCATGATCAGTCACATGATCAGCGCCATTAAGTCACGTGATCACTACATGATAGTCATGTGATCAGTCCATGCTCAGTCATGGTATCAGTGCATGATCAGCCACGTGATCAGTGCATGATCAGCCAGGTGATCAGTTCATGATAGCTATGTGATCAGTCCATGATTTGTCACGTGATCTGTGCATGACCAGGCAGGTGATCAGTGTATGATCAGCCACGTGAACAGTGCATGATAGCCACGTGATCAGTGCATGATCCGTCACGTGATGGGTGTATGATCAGTCACCTGACCGGTACATGGTAGCTACATGATCATTGCATGATCAGCCACGTGAGTAGTGCATGATAGCCACGTGATCACTACATGATAGTCATGTGATCAGTCCATGCTCAGTCACGGTATCAGTGCATGATCATCCACGTGATCAGTGCATGATCAGCCAGGTGATCAGTTCATGATAGCTATGTGATCAGTTCATGATTTGTCACGTGATCTGTGCATGACCAGGCAGGTGATCAGTGTATGATCAGCCACGTGAACAGTGCATGATAGCCACATGATCAGTGCATGATCCGTCACCTGATGGGTGTATGATCAGTCAACTGACCGGTACATGGTAGCTACATGATCATTGCATGATCAGGCACGTGAGTAGTGCATGATAGCCACGTGATCAGTGCATGATCAGTCACGTGATCAGTGCATGATCACTCACGTTAACAGTGCATGATAAGTCACCTGATCAGTGCATGATCAGCCACGTTGTCAGTGCATGATCTGTCACATGATTAGTGTATGATCATCCACGTGATCAGTGCATGGGCAGTCATGTGATCACTGCATGATATAGACGTGATCAGTGCATGATCAGTCTCGTGATAAGTGCATGATAGCCACGTGATCAGTGCATGATCAGTCACCTGATGGGTGTATGATCATTCACGTGACCTGTACATGGTAGCTACATGAACATTGCATGATCAGCCACGTGAGTAGTGCATGATAGCCACGTGATCACTACATGATAGTCATGTGATCAGTCCATGCTCAGTCACGGTATCAGTGCATGATCATCCACGTGATCAGTGCATGATCAGCCAGGTGATCAGTTCATGATAGCTATGTGATCAGTTCATGATTTGTCACGTGATCTGTGCATGACCAGGCAGGTGATCAGTGTATGATCAGCCACGTGAACAGTGCATGATAGCCACATGATCAGTGCATGATCCGTCACCTGATGGGTGTATGATCAGTCAACTGACCGGTACATGGTAGCTACATGATCATTGCATGATCAGCCACGTGAGTAGTGCATGATAGCCACGTGATCAGTGCATGATCAGTCACGTGTTCAGTGCATGATCAGTCATGTAATCTGTGCATGACCAGGCACGTGATCAGTGTATGAACAGCCAAGTGATCAGTGCATGATAGCCACGTGATCAGTGCATGATCAGTCACGTGATCAGTGCATGATCAGTCACGTGATCAGTGGATGATCAGCCACGTGATCAGTGCATGATCAGCCACATGATCAGTGCATGATCAATTACGTGATCAGTGCATGATCAGTCACGTGACCAGTATATGGTAGCTAGGTGATCCTTGCATGATCAGCCACATGAGCCGTGCATGATAGCCACGAGATTAGTGGATGATCAGTCACGTGATCAGTGCATGATCACTCACGTTAACAGTGCATGATAAGTCACCTGATCAGTGCATGATCAATTAAGTGATCAGTGCATGATCAGTCACGTGACCAGTACATGGTAGCTACGTGATCATTGCGTGATCAGCCGCGTGATCAGTGCATGATAGCCACGTGATGACTGCATGATAGCCACGTGATCAGTGCATGATCAGTCATGTGATACGTGTGTGATCAGCCACGTGATCAGGGCATGATATCCACGTGATCAGTGCATGAGAGCCACGTGATCAGTGCATGATCAGTCACGTGATACATGTGTGATCAGCCAAGTGATCAGTGTATGATGAGCCACGTGATCAGTGCAGGATCAATTACGTGATCAGTGCATGATCAGTCAGGTGACCAGTACATGGTTGCTACGTGATCGTTGCATGATCAGCCACGTGAGCAGAGCATGATAGCCACGTGATCAGTGCATGATCAGTCACGTGATCAGTACATGATCAGTCACGTGAACAGTGCATGATCATTTACGTGATCTGTGCATGATCAGTCACGTGACCAGTATATGGTAGCTATGTGATCATTCCATGACGAGCCACGTGAGCAGTACATGATAGCCACGTGATCAGTGCATGATCAGTTACCTGAGCACTGTATGATCAGCCACGTGATCAGTGCATGGTCAGACACGTGAACAGTGTATGATCAGCCATGTGATCAGTGCATGATATCCAAGTGATCAGTGCATGATCATCACGTGATCAGTGTATGATCAGCCACGTGAACAGTGCCTGCTCAGTCACGTGATCAGGGCCTGCTGAGCTGCGTGATTACTGTCTGCTCATCTGCTTGACAATTGCCAGCTGAGCTGCACGATTCCTGCCTGTCATCTGCTTGACAATTGACAGCTGTGCTGCGTAATTCCTGCCTGCTAGCTGCTTGATTATTGCCAGCTGAGCAGCATGATTCCTCACAGCTGAGTTCCATGATTATTGCCTGCTGACTGTATAATTCGTGCCTACTCAGCTCTTTGTTTATTGCCTCCAGAGGCACATGATCAGTATATGATAGCAAACATTATCAGTGCATGATCAGTCACATGATCAGAGCCATTAAGTCACGTGATCACTACATGATAGTCATGTGATCAGTCCATGCTCAGTCACGGTATCAGTGCATGATCAGCCACGTGATCAGTGCATGATCAGCCAGGTGATCAGTTCATGATAGCTATGTGATCAGTTCATGATTTGTCACGTGATCTGTGCATGACCAGGCAGGTGATCAGTGCATGATCAGTCACGTGATCAGTGCATGATCAGTCACGTGATCAGTGCATGATCAGTCACGTGATCAGTGGATGATCAGCCACGTGATCAGTGCATGATCAGCCACATGATCAGAGCATGATCAATTACGTGATCAGTGCATGATCAGTCACGTGACCAGTATATGGTAGCTAGGTGATCATTGCATGATCAGCCACATGAGCCGTGCATGATAACCACGAGATCAGTGCATGATCAGTCACGTGATCAGTGCATGATCACTCACGTTAACAGTGCATGATAAGTCACCTGATCAGTGCATGATCAATTACGTGATCAGTGCATGATCACTCACGTGACCAGTACAGGGTAGCTACGTGATCATTGCATGAACAGCCACGTGAGCAGTGCATGATAGCCACGTGATCAGTGCATGATCTGTCGCATGATCAGTGTATGATCATCTGGGTGATCAGTGCATGGGCAGTCATGTGATCAGTGCATGATATAGATGTGATTAGTGCATGATCAGTCTCGTGATCAGTGTATGATCAACCACGTGATCAGTGCACGATAGCCAGTTAATGAGTGCACGATAGCCAGATGATCAGTGCATTATCAGTCACGTGATCAGTGTATGATCAGCCAAGTAATAAGTGCATGATAGCCAACTGATCAGTGTATGATCAGCCACGTGATCAGTGCATGATCAGTTACGTGAGCAGTGTATGATCAGCCACGTGATCAGTGCATGGTCAGACACGTGAACAGGGTATGATCAGCCACGTGATCAGTGCATGGTCAAACACGTGAACAGTGTATGATCAGCCACGTGATCAGTGCATGATAGCCACGTGATCAGTGCATTATCAGTTACGTGAGCAGCGTATGATCAGCCACGTGAACAGTGCATGCTCAGTCACGTGATCTGGGCCTGCTGAGATGTGTGATTACCGTCTGCTCATCTGCTTGACAATTGCCAGCTGAGCTGCACGATTCCTACCTGTCATCTGCTTGACAATTATCAGCTGTGCTGCATAATTCCTGCCTGCTCAGCTGCTTGATTATTGCCAGCTGAGCAGCATGATTCCTCACACCTGAGTTCCATGATTATTGCCTGCTGACTGTTTGATTCGTGCCTACTCAGCTCTTTGTTTATTGCCTCCAGAGGCACATGATCAGTGTATGATAGCAAACATGATCAGCGCATGATCAGTCACATGATCAGCGCCATTAAGTCACGTGATCACTACATGATAGTCATGTGATCAGTCCATGCTCAGTCACGGTATCAGTGCATGATCAGCCACGTGATCAGTGCATGATCAGCCAGGTGATCAGTTCATGATAGCTATGTGATCAGTCCATGATTTGTCACGTGATCTGTGCATGACCAGGCAGGTGATCAGTGTATGATCAGCCACGTGAACAGTGCATGATAGCCACGTGATCAGTGCATGATCCGTCACGTGATGGGTGTATGATCAGTCACCTGACCGGTACATGGTAGCTACATGATCATTGCATGATCAGCCACGTGAGTAGTGCATGATAGCCACGTGATCAGTGCATGATCAGTCACGTGATCAGTGCATGATCACTCACGTTAACAGTGCATGATAAGTCACCTGATCACTGCATGATCAGCCACGTTGTCAGTGCATGATCTGTCACATGATTAGTGTATGATCATCCACGTGATCAGTGCATGGGCAGTCATGTGATCACTGCATGATATAGACGTGATCAGTGCATGATCAGTCTCGTGATAAGTGCATGATAGCCACGTGATCAGTGCATGATCAGTCACCTGATGGGTGTATGATCATTCACGTGACCTGTACATGGTAGCTACATGAACATTGCATGATCAGCCACGTGAGTAGTGCATGATAGCCACGTGATCACTACATGATAGTCATGTGATCAGTCCATGCTCAGTCACGGTATCAGTGCATGATCATCCACGTGATCAGTGCATGATCAGCCAGGTGATCAGTTCATGATAGCTATGTGATCAGTTCATGATTTGTCACGTGATCTGTGCATGACCAGGCAGGTGATCAGTGTATGATCAGCCACGTGAACAGTGCATGATAGCCACATGATCAGTGCATGATCCGTCACCTGATGGGTGTATGATCAGTCAACTGACCGGTACATGGTAGCTACATGATCAGTGGATGATCAGCCACGTGATCAGTGCATGATCAGCCACATGATCAGTGCATGATCAATTACGTGATCAGTGCATGATCAGTCACGTGACCAGTATATGGTAGCTAGGTGATCCTTGCATGATCAGCCACATGAGCCGTGCATGATAGCCACGAGATTAGTGGATGATCAGTCACGTGATCAGTGCATGATCACTCACGTTAACAGTGCATGATAAGTCACCTGATCAGTGCATGATCAATTAAGTGATCAGTGCATGATCAGTCACGTGAGCAGTACATGGTAGCTACGTGATCATTGCGTGATCAGCCGCGTGATCAGTGCATGATAGCCACGTGATGACTGCATGATAGCCACGTGATCAGTGCATGATCAGTCATGTGATACGTGTGTGATCAGCCACGTGATCAGGGCATGATATCCACGTGATCAGTGCATGAGAGCCACGTGATCAGTGCATGATCAGTCACGTGATACATGTGTGATCAGCCACGTGATCAGTGTATGATGAGCCACGTGATCAGTGCAGGATCAATTACGTGATCAGTGCATGATCAGTCAGGTGACCAGTACATGGTTGCTACGTGATCGTTGCATGATCAGCCACGTGAGCAGAGCATGATAGCCACGTGATCAGTGCATGATCAGTCACGTGATCAGTACATGATCAGTCACGTGAACAGTGCATGATCATTTACGTGATCTGTGCATGATCAGTCACGTGACCAGTATATGGTAGCTACGTGATCATTCCATGACGAGCCACGTGAGCAGTACATGATAGCCACGTGATCAGTGCATGATCAGTTACCTGAGCACTGTATGATCAGCCACGTGATCAGTGCATGGTCAGACACGTGAACAGTGTATGATCAGCCATGTGATCAGTGCATGATATCCAAGTGATCAGTGCATGATCATCACGTGATCAGTGTATGATCAGCCACGTGAACAGTGCCTGCTCAGTCACGTGATCAGGGCCTGCTGAGCTGCGTGATTACTGTCTGCTCATCTGCTTGACAATTGCCAGCTGAGCTGCACGATTCCTGCCTGTCATCTGCTTGACAATTGACAGCTGTGCTGCGTAATTCCTGCCTGCTAGCTGCTTGATTATTGCCAGCTGAGCAGCATGATTCCTCACAGCTGAGTTCCATGATTATTGCCTGCTGACTGTATAATTCGTGCCTACTCAGCTCTTTGTTTATTGCCTCCAGAGGCACATGATCAGTATATGATAGCAAACATTATCAGTGCATGATCAGTCACATGATCAGAGCCATTAAGTCACGTGATCACTACATGATAGTCATGTGATCAGTCCATGCTCAGTCACGGTATCAGTGCATGATCAGCCACGTGATCAGTGCATGATCAGCCAGGTGATCAGTTCATGATAGCTATGTGATCAGTTCATGATTTGTCACGTGATCTGTGCATGACCAGGCAGGTGATCAGTGCATGATCAGTCACGTGATCAGTGCATGATCAGTCACGTGATCAGTGCATGATCAGTCACGTGATCAGTGGATGATCAGCCACGTGATCAGTGCATGATCAGCCACATGATCAGTGCATGATCAATTACGTGATCAGTGCATGATCAGTCACGTGACCAGTATATGGTAGCTAGGTGATCATTGCATGATCAGCCACATGAGCCGTGCATGATAACCACGAGATCAGTGCATGATCAGTCACGTGATCAGTGCATGATCACTCACGTTAACAGTGCATGATAAGTCACCTGATCAGTGCATGATCAATTACGTGATCAGTGCATGATCACTCACGTGACCAGTACATGGTAGCTACGTGATCATTGCATGAACAGCCACGTGAGCAGTGCATGATAGCCACGTGATCAGTGCATGATCTGTCGCATGATCAGTGTATGATCATCTGGGTGATCAGTGCATGGGCAGTCATGTGATCAGTGCATGATATAGATGTGATTAGTGCATGATCAGTCTCGTGATCAGTGTATGATAAACCACGTGATCAGTGCACGATAGCCAGTTAATGAGTGCACGATAGCCAGATGATCAGTGCATTATCAGTCACGTGATCAGTGTATGATCAGCCAAGTAATAAGTGCATGATAGCCAACTGATCAGTGTATGATCAGCCACGTGATCAGTGCATGATCAGTTACGTGAGCAGTGTATGATCAGCCACGTGATCAGTGCATGGTCAGACACGTGAACAGGGTATGATCAGCCACGTGATCAGTGCATGGTCAAACACGTGAACAGTGTATGATCAGCCACGTGATCAGTGCATGATAGCCACGTGATCAGTGCATTATCAGTTACGTGAGCAGCGTATGATCAGCCACGTGAACAGTGCATGCTCAGTCACGTGATCTGGGCCTGCTGAGATGTGTGATTACCGTCTGCTCATCTGCTTGACAATTGCCAGCTGAGCTGCACGATTCCTACCTGTCATCTGCTTGACAATTATCAGCTGTGCTGCGTAATTCCTGCCTGCTCAGCTGCTTGATTATTGCCAGCTGAGCAGCATGATTCCTCACACCTGAGTTCCATGATTATTGCCTGCTGACTGTTTGATTCGTGCCTACTCAGCTCTTTGTTTATTGCCTCCAGAGGCACATGATCAGTGTATGATAGCAAACATGATCAGCGCATGATCAGTCACATGATCAGCGCCATTAAGTCACGTGATCACTACATGATAGTCATGTGATCAGTCCATGCTCAGTCACGGTATCAGTGCATGATCAGCCACGTGATCAGTGCATGATCAGCCAGGTGATCAGTTCATGATAGCTATGTGATCAGTCCATGATTTGTCACGTGATCTGTGCATGACCAGGCAGGTGATCAGTGTATGATCAGCCACGTGAACAGTGCATGATAGCCACGTGATCAGTGCATGATCCGTCACGTGATGGGTGTATGATCAGTCACCTGACCGGTACATGGTAGCTACATGATCATTGCATGATCAGCCACGTGAGTAGTGCATGATAGCCACGTGATCAGTGCATGATCAGTCACGTGATCAGTGCATGATCACTCACGTTAACAGTGCATGATAAGTCACCTGATCAGTGCATGATCAGCCACGTTGTCAGTGCATGATCTGTCACATGATTAGTGTATGATCATCCACGTGATCAGTGCATGGGCAGTCATGTGATCACTGCATGATATAGACGTGATCAGTGCATGATCAGTCTCGTGATAAGTGCATGATAGCCACGTGATCAGTGCATGATCAGTCACCTGATGGGTGTATGATCATTCACGTGACCTGTACATGGTAGCTACATGAACATTGCATGATCAGCCACGTGAGTAGTGCATGATAGCCACGTGATCACTACATGATAGTCATGTGATCAGTCCATGCTCAGTCACGGTATCAGTGCATGATCATCCACGTGATCAGTGCATGATCAGCCAGGTGATCAGTTCATGATAGCTATGTGATCAGTTCATGATTTGTCACGTGATCTGTGCATGACCAGGCAGGTGATCAGTGTATGATCAGCCACGTGAACAGTGCATGATAGCCACATGATCAGTGCATGATCCGTCACCTGATGGGTGTATGATCAGTCAACTGACCGGTACATGGTAGCTACATGATCATTGCATGATCAGGCACGTGAGTAGTGCATGATAGCCACGTGATCAGTGCATGATCAGTCACGTGTTCAGTGCATGATCAGTCATGTAATCTGTGCATGACCAGGCACGTGATCAGTGTATGACCAGCAAGTGATCAGTGCATGATAGCCACGTGATCAGTGCATGATCAGTCACGTGATCAGTGCATGATCAGTCACGTGATCAGGTGATGATCAGCCACGTGATCAGTGCATGATCAGCCACATGATCAGTGCATGATCAATTACGTGATCAGTGCATGATCAGTCACGTGACCAGTATATGGTAGCTAGGTGATCCTTGCATGATCAGCCACATGAGCCGTGCATGATAGCCACGAGATTAGTGGATGATCAGTCACGTGATCAGTGCATGATCACTCACGTTAACAGTGCATGATAAGTCACCTGATCAGTGCATGATCAATTAAGTGATCAGTGCATGATCAGTCACGTGACCAGTACATGGTAGCTACGTGATCATTGCGTGATCAGCCGCGTGATCAGTGCATGATAGCCACGTGATGACTGCATGATAGCCACGTGATCAGTGCATGATCAGTCATGTGATACGTGTGTGATCAGCCACGTGATCAGGGCATGATATCCACGTGATCAGTGCATGAGAGCCACGTGATCAGTGCATGATCAGTCACGTGATACATGTGTGATCAGCCACGTGATCAGTGTATGATGAGCCACGTGATCAGTGCAGGATCAATTACGTGATCAGTGCATGATCAGTCAGGTGACCAGTACATGGTTGCTACGTGATCGTTGCATGATCAGCCACGTGAGCAGAGCATGATAGCCACGTGATCAGTGCATGATCAGTCACGTGATCAGTACATGATCAGTCACGTGAACAGTGCATGATCATTTACGTGATCTGTGCATGATCAGTCACGTGACCAGTATATGGTAGCTATGTGATCATTCCATGACGAGCCACGTGAGCAGTACATGATAGCCACGTGATCAGTGCATGATCAGTTACCTGAGCACTGTATGATCAGCCACGTGATCAGTGCATGGTCAGACACGTGAACAGTGTATGATCAGCCATGTGATCAGTGCATGATATCCAAGTGATCAGTGCATGATCATCACGTGATCAGTGTATGATCAGCCACGTGAACAGTGCCTGCTCAGTCACGTGATCAGGGCCTGCTGAGCTGCGTGATTACTGTCTGCTCATCTGCTTGACAATTGCCAGCTGAGCTGCACGATTCCTGCCTGTCATCTGCTTGACAATTGACAGCTGTGCTGCGTAATTCCTGCCTGCTAGCTGCTTGATTATTGCCAGCTGAGCAGCATGATTCCTCACAGCTGAGTTCCATGATTATTGCCTGCTGACTGTATAATTCGTGCCTACTCAGCTCTTTGTTTATTGCCTCCAGAGGCACATGATCAGTATATGATAGCAAACATTATCAGTGCATGATCAGTCACATGATCAGAGCCATTAAGTCACGTGATCACTACATGATAGTCATGTGATCAGTCCATGCTCAGTCACGGTATCAGTGCATGATCAGCCACGTGATCAGTGCATGATCAGCCAGGTGATCAGTTCATGATAGCTATGTGATCAGTTCATGATTTGTCACGTGATCTGTGCATGACCAGGCAGGCGATCAGTGCATGATCAGTCACGTGATCAGTGCATGATCAGTCACGTGATCAGTGCATGATCAGTCACGTGATCAGTGGATGATCAGCCACGTGATCAGTGCATGATCAGCCACATGATCAGTGCATGATCAATTACGTGATCAGTGCATGATCAGTCACGTGACCAGTATATGGTAGCTAGGTGATCATTGCATGATCAGCCACATGAGCCGTGCATGATAACCACGAGATCAGTGCATGATCAGTCACGTGATCAGTGCATGATCACTCACGTTAACAGTGCATGATAAGTCACCTGATCAGTGCATGATCAATTACGTGATCAGTGCATGATCACTCACGTGACCAGTACATGGTAGCTACGTGATCATTGCATGAACAGCCACGTGAGCAGTGCATGATAGCCACGTGATCAGTGCATGATCTGTCGCATGATCAGTGTATGATCATCTGGGTGATCAGTGCATGGGCAGTCATGTGATCAGTGCATGATATAGATGTGATTAGTGCATGATCAGTCTCGTGATCAGTGTATGATCAACCACGTGATCAGTGCACGATAGCCAGTTAATGAGTGCACGATAGCCAGATGATCAGTGCATTATCAGTCACGTGATCAGTGTATGATCAGCCAAGTAATAAGTGCATGATAGCCAACTGATCAGTGTATGATCAGCCACGTGATCAGTGCATGATCAGTTACGTGAGCAGTGTATGATCAGCCACGTGATCAGTGCATGGTCAGACACGTGAACAGGGTATGATCAGCCACGTGATCAGTGCATGGTCAAACACGTGAACAGTGTATGATCAGCCACGTGATCAGTGCATGATAGCCACGTGATCAGTGCATTATCAGTTACGTGAGCAGCGTATGATCAGCCACGTGAACAGTGCATGCTCAGTCACGTGATCTGGGCCTGCTGAGCTACGGGATTACCGTCTGCTCATCTGCTTGACAATTGCCAGCTGAGCTGCACGATTCCTGCCTGTCATCTGCTTGACAATTATCAGCTGTGCTGCGTAATTCCTGCCTGCTCAGCTGCTTGATTATTGCCAGCTGTGCAGCATGATTCCTCACACCTGAGTTCCATGATTATTGCCTGCTGACTGTTTGATTCGTGCCTACTCAGCTCTTTGTTTATTGCCTCCAGAGGCACATGATCAGTGTATGATAGCAAACATGATCAGCGCATGATCAGTCACATGATCAGCGCCATTAAGTCACGTGATCACTACATGATAGTCATGTGATCAGTCCATGCTCAGTCACGGTATCAGTGCATGATCAGCCACGTGATCAGTGCATGATCAGCCAGGTGATCAGTTCATGATAGCTATGTGATCAGTCCATGATTTGTCACGTGATCTGTGCATGACCAGGCAGGTGATCAGTGTATGATCAGCCACGTGAACAGTGCATGATAGCCACGTGATCAGTGCATGATCCGTCACCTGATGGGTGTATGATCAGTCACCTGACCGGTACATGGTAGCTACATGATCATTGCATGATCAGCCACGTGAGTAGTGCATGATAGCCACGTGATCAGTGCATGATCAGTCACGTGATCAGTGCATGATCACTTACGTTAACAGTGCATGATAAGTCACCTGATCAGTGCATGATCAGCCACGTGATCAGTGCATGATCTGTCACATGATTAGTGTATGATCATCCACGTGATCAGTGCATGGGCAGTCATGTGATCAGTGCATGATATAGACGTGATCAGTGCATGATCAGTCTCGTGATAAGTGCATGATAGCCACGTGATCAGTGCATGATCAGTCACCTGATGGGTGTATGATCATTCACGTGACCTGTACATGGTAGCTACATGAACATTGCATGATCAGCCACGTGAGTAGTGCATGATAGCCACGTGATCACTACATGATAGTCATGTGATCAGTCCATGCTCAGTCACGGTATCAGTGCATGATCATCCACGTGATCAGTGCATGATCAGCCAGGTGATCAGTTCATGATAGCTATGTGATCAGTTCATGATTTGTCACGTGATCTGTGCATGACCAGGCAGGAGATCAGTGTATGATCAGCCACGTGAACAGTGCATGATAGCCACATGATCAGTGCATGATCCGTCACCTGATGGGTGTATGATCAGTCAACTGACCGGTACATGGTAGCTACATGATCATTGCATGATCAGGCACGTGAGTAGTGCATGATAGCCACGTGATCAGTGCATGATCAGTCACGTGTTCAGTGCATGATCAGTCATGTAATCTGTGCATGACCAGGCACGTGATCAGTGTATGACCAGCCAAGTGATCAGTGCATGATAGCCACGTGATCAGTGCATGATCAGTCACGTGATCAGTGCATGATCAGTCACGTGATCAGTGGATGATCAGCCACGTGATCAGTGCATGATCAGCCACATGATCAGTGCATGATCAATTACGTGATCAGTGCATGATCAGTCACGTGACCAGTATATGGTAGCTAGGTGATCATTGCATGATCAGCCACATGAGCCGTGCATGATAGCCACGAGATCAGTGGATGATCAGTCACGTGATCAGTGCATGATCACTCACGTTAACAGTGCATGATAAGTCACCTGATCAGTGCATGATCAATTACGTGATCAGTCACGTGACCAGTACACGGTAGCTACGTGATCATTGCGTGATCAGCCGCGTGATCAGTGCATGATAGCCACGTGATCACTGCATTATAGCCACGTGATAAGTGCATTATCAGTCATGTGATACGTGTGTGATCAGCCACGTGATCAGGGCATGATATCCACGTGATCAGTGCATGATAGCCACGTGATCAGTGCATGATCAGTCACGTGATACATGTGTGATCAGCCACGTGATCAGTGCATGATGAGCCACGTGATCAGTGCAGGATCAATTACGTGATCAGTGCATGATCAGTCAGGTGACCAGTACATGGTTGCTACGTGATCGTTGCATGATCAGCCACGTGAGCAGAGCATGATAGCCACGTGATCAGTGCATGATCAGTCACGTGATCAGTACATGATCAGTCACGTGAACAGTGCATGATCATTTACGTGATCTGTGCATGATCAGTCACGTGACCAGTATATGGTAGCTATGTGATCATTCCATGACGAGCCACGTGAGCAGTGCATGATAGCCACGTGATGTGTGCATGATGAGTTACGTGAGCAGAGTATGATCAGCCACGTGATCAGTGCATGAGTGCCACGTGATCAGTGCATGATATGTCACGTGACAGGTGTGTGATCAGCCACGTGAACAGTGCATGTTCAGCCACGTGATCAGTTCATGATAGCCACGTGATCAGTGCATGATCAGTTACCTGAGCACTGTATGATCAGCCACGTGATCAGTGCATGGTCAGACACGTGAACAGTGTATGATTAGCCATGTGATCAGTGCATGATATCCAAGTGATCAGTGCATGATCATCACGTGATCAGTGTATGATCAGCCACGTGAACAGTGCCTGCTCAGTCACGTGATCAGGGCCTGCTGAGCTGCGTGATTACTGTCTGCTCATCTGCTTGACAATTGCCAGCTGAGCTGCACGATTCCTGCCTGTCATCTGCTTGTCAATTATCAGCTGTGCTGCGTAATTCCTGCCTGCTAGCTGCTTGATTATTGCCAGCTGAGCAGCATGATTCCTCACAGCTGAGTTCCATGATTATTGCCTGCTGACTGTATAATTCGTGCCTACTCAGCTCTTTGTTTATTGCCTCCAGAGGCACATGATCAGTATATGATAGCAAACATTATCAGTGCATGATCAGTCACATGATCAGAGCCATTAAGTCACGTGATCACTACATGATAGTCATGTGATCAGTCCATGCTCAGTCACGGTATCAGTGCATGATCAGCCACGTGATCAGTGCATGATCAGCCAGGTGATCAGTTCATGATAGCTATGTGATCAGTTCATGATTTGTCACGTGATCTGTGCATGACCAGGCAGGTGATCAGTGCATGATCAGTCACGTGATCAGTGCATGATCAGTCACGTGATCAGTGCATGATCAGTCACGTGATCAGTGGATGATCAGCCACGTGATCAGTGCATGATCAGCCACATGATCAGTGCATGATCAATTACGTGATCAGTGCATGATCAGTCACGTGACCAGTATATGGTAGCTAGGTGATCATTGCATGATCAGCCACATGAGCCGTGCATGATAGCCACGAGATCAGTGCATGATCAGTCACGTGATCAGTGCATGACCACTCACGTTAACAGTGCATGATAAGTCACCTGATCATTGCATGATCAGCCACGTGAGTAGTGCATGATAGCCACGTGATCACTACATGATAGTCATGTGATCAGTCCATGCTCAGTCACGGTATCAGTGCATGATCATCCACATGAACAGTGCATGATCAGCCAGGTGATCAGTTCATGATAGCTATGTGATCAGTTCATGATTTGTCACGTGATCTGTGCATGACCAGGCAGGTGATCAGTGTATGATCAGCCACGTGAACAGTGCATGATAGCCACGTGATCAGTGCATGATCCGTCACCTGATGGGTGTATGATCAGTCACCAGACCGGTACATGGTAGCTACATGATCATTGCATGATCAGCCACGTGAGTAGTGCATGATAGCCACGTGATCAGTGCATGATCAGTCACGTGATCAGTGCATGATCACTCACGTTAACAGTGCATGATAAGTCATCTGATCAGTGCATGATCAATTACGTGATCAGTGCATGATCACTCACGTGACCAGTACATGGTAGCTACGTGATCATTGCATGAACAGCCGCGTGAGCAGTGCATGATAGCCACGTGATCAGTGCATGATCTGTCGCATGATCAGTGTATGATCATCCGGGTGATCAGTGCACGGGCAGTCATGTGATCAGTGCATGATATAGACGTGATAAGTGCATGATCAATCTCGTGATCAGTGTATGATCAACCACGTGATCAGTGCACGATAGCCAGTTAATGAGTGCACGATAGCCAGATGATCAGTGCATTATCAGTCACGTGATCAGTGTTTGATCAGCCAAGTAAAAAGTGCATGATAGCCAACTGATCAGTGTATGATCAGCCACGTGATCAGTGCATGATCAGTTACGTGAGCAGTGTATGATCAGCCACGTGATCAGTGCATGGTCAGACATGTGAACAGTGTATGATCAGCCACGTGATCAGTGCATGATAGCCACTTGATCAGTGCATTATCAGTTACGTGAGCAGTGTATGATCAGCCACGTGATCAGTGCATGATAGCCACGTGATCAGTGCATTATCAGTTACGTGAGCAGCGTATGATCAGCCACGTGAACAGTGCATGCTCAGTCACGTGATCTGGGCCTGCTGAGCTGTGTGATTACCGTCTGCTCATCTGCTTGACAATTGCCAGCTGAGCTGCACGATTCCTGCCTGTCATCTGCTTGACAATTATCAGCTGTGCTGCATAATTCCTGCCTGCTCAGCTGCTTGATTATTGCCAGCTGAGCAGCATGATTCCTCACACCTGAGTTCCATGATTATTGCCTGCTGACTGTTTGATTCGTGCCTACTCAGCTCTTTGTTTATTGCCTCCAGAGGCACATGATCAGTATATGATAGCAAACATTATCAGTGCATGATCAGTCACATGATCAGAGCCATTAAGTCACGTGATCACTACATGATAGTCATGTGATCAGTCCATGCTCAGTCACGGTATCAGTGCATGATCAGCCACGTGATCAGTCCATGATCAGCCAGGTGATCAGTTCATGATAGCTATGTGATCAGTTCATGATTTGTCACGTGATCTGTGCATGACCAGTCACGTGATCAGTGCATGATCAGTTACGTGAGCAGTGTATGATCAGCCACGTGATCAGTGCATGGTCAAACACGTGAACAGTGTATGATCAGCCACGTGATCAGTGCATGATAGCCACGTGATCAGTGCATTATCAGTTACGTGAGCAGCGTATGATCAGCCACGTGAACAGTGCCTGCTCAGTCACGTGATCTGGGCCTGCTGAGCTGCGTGATTACCGTCTGCTCATCTGCTTGACAATTGCCAGCTGAGCTGCACGATTCCTGCCTGTCGTCTGCTTGACAATTATCAGCTGTGCTGCGTAATTCCTGCCTGCTCAGCTGCTTGATTATTGCCAGCTGAGCAGCATGATTCCTCACACCTGAGTTCCATGATTATTGCCTGCTGACTGTTTGATTCGTGCCTACTCAGCTCTTTGTTTATTGCCTCCAGAGGCACATGATCAGTGTATGATAGCAAACATGATCAGCGCATGATCAGTCACATGATCAGCGCCATTAAGTCACGTGATCACTACATGATAGTCATGTGATCAGTCCATGCTCAGTCACGGTATCAGTGCATGATCAGCCACGTGATCAGTGCATGATCTGTCACATGATTAGTGTATGATCATCCACGTGATCAGTGCATGGGCAGTCATGTGATCAGTGCATGATATAGACGTGATCAGTGCATGATGAGTCTCGTGATCAGTGCATGATAGCCACGTGATCAGTGCATGATCAGTCACCTGATGGGTGTATGATCATTCACGTGACCTGTACATGGTAGATACATGATCATTGCATGATCAGCCACGTGAGTAGTTCATGATAGCCACGTGATCACTACATGATAGTCATGTGATCAGTCCATGCTCAGTCACGGTATCAGTGCATGATCATCCACGTGATCAGTGCATGATCAGCCAGGTGATCAGTTCATGATAGCTATGTGATCAGTTCATGATTTGTCACGTGATCTGTGCATGACCAGGCAGGTGATCAGTGTATGATCAGCCACGTGAACAGTGCATGATAGCCACGTGATCAGTGCATGATCCGTCACCTGATGGGTGTATGATCAGTCACCTGACCGGTACATGGTAGCTACATGATCATTGCATGATCAGCCACATGAGCCGTGCATGATAGCCACGAGATCAGTGCATGATCAGTCACGTGATCAGTGCATGATCACTCACGTTAACAGTGCATGATAAGTCACCTGATCAGTGCATGATCAATTACGTGATCAGTGCATGATCAGTCACGTGACCAGTACATGGTAGCTACGTGATCATTGCGTGATCAGCCGCGTGATCAGTGCATGATAGCCACATGATCACTGCATGATAGCCACGTGATCAGTGCATGATCAGTCATGTGATACGTGTGTGATCAGCCACGTGATCAGGGCATGATATCCACGTGATCAGTGCATGATAGCCACGTGATCAGTGCATGAGAGCCACGTGATCAGTGCATGATCAGTCACGTGATACATGTGTGATCAGCCACGTGATCAGTGCATGATGAGCAACGTGATCAGTGCAAGATCAATTACGTGATCGTTGCATGAACAGCCACGTGAGCAGAGCATGATAGCCACGTGATCAGTGCATGATCAGTCACGTGATCAGTACATGATCAGTCACGTGAACAGTGCATGATCATTTACGTTATCTGTGCATGATCAGTCACGTGACCAGTATATGGTAGCTATGTGATCATTCCATGACGAGCCACGTGAGCAGTGCATGATAGCCACGTGATGTGTGCATGATGAGTTACGTGAGCAGAGTATGATCAGCCACGTGATCAGTGCATGAGTGCCACGTGATCAGTGCATGATATGTCACGTGACAGGTGTGTGATCAGCCACGTGAACAGTGCATGTTCAGCCACGTGATCAGTCCATGATAGCCACGTGATCAGTGCATCATCAGTTACCTGAGCACTGTATGATCAGCCACGTGATCAGTGCATGGTCAGACACGTGAACAGTGTATGATCAGCCATGTGATCAGTGCATGATATCCAAGTGATCAGTGCATGATCATCACGTGATCAGTGTATGATCAGCCACGTGAACAGTGCCTGCTCAGTCACGTGATCAGGGCCTGCTGAGCTGCGTGATTACTGCCTACTCATCTGCTTGACAATTGCCAGCTGAGCTGCACGATTCCTGCCTGTCATCTGCTTGACAATTGACAGCTGTGCTGCGTAATTCCTGCCTGCTAGCTGCTTGATTATTGCCAGCTGAGCAGCATGATTCCTCACAGCTGAGTTCCATGATTATTGCCTGCTGACTGTATAATTCGTGCCTACTCAGCTCTTTGTTTATTGCCTCCAGAGGCACATGATCAGTATATGATAGCAAACATTATCAGTGCATGATCAGTCACATGATCAGAGCCATTAAGTCACGTGATCACTACATGATAGTCATGTGATCAGTCCATGCTCAGTCACGGTATCAGTGCATGATCAGCCACGTGATCAGTGCATGATCAGCCAGGTGATCAGTTCATGATAGCTATGTGATCAGTTCATGATTTGTCACGTGATCTGTGCATGATCAGGCAGGTGATCAGTGCATGATCAGTCACGTGATCAGTGCATGATCAGTCACGTGATCAGTGCATGATCAGTCACGTGATCAGTGGATGATCAGCCACGTGATCAGTGCATGATCAGCCACATGATCAGTGCATGATCAATTACGTGATCAGTGCATGATCAGTCACGTGACCAGTATATGGTAGCTAGGTGATCATTGCATGATCAGCCACATGAGCCGTGCATGATAGCCACGAGATCAGTGCATGATCAGTCACGGTATCAGTGCATGATCAGCCACGTGATCAGTGCATGATCAGCCAGGTGATCAGTTCATGATAGCTATGTGATCAGTTCATGATTTGTCACATGATCTGTGCATGACCAGGCAGGTGATCAGTGTATGATCAGCCACGTGAACAGTGCATGATAGCCACGTGATCAGTGCATGATCCGTCACCTGATGGGTGTATGATCAGTCACCTGACCGGTACATGGTCGCTACATGATCATTGCATGATCAGCCACGTGAGTAGTGCATGATAGCCACGTGATCAGTGCATGATCAGCCACGTGATCAGTGCATGATCTGTCACATGATTAGTGTATGATCATCCACGTGATCAGGGCATGGGCAGTCATGTGATCAGTGCATGATATAGACGTGATCAGTGCATGATCAGTCTCGTGATAAGTGCATGATAGCCACGTGATCAGTGCATGATCAGTCACCTGATGGGTGTATGATCATTCACGTGACCTGTACATGGTAGCTACATGAACATTGCATGATCAGCCACGTGAGTAGTGCATGATAGCCACGTGATCACTACATGATAGTCATGTGATCAGTCCATGCTCAGTCACGGTATCAGTGCATGATCAGCCACGTGATCAGTGCATGATCAGCCAGGTGATCAGTTCATGATAGCGATGTGATCAGTTCATGATTTGTCACGTGATCTGTGCATGACCAGGCAGGTGATCAGTGCATGATCAGTCACGTGATCAGTGCATGATCAGTCACGTGATCAGTGCATGATCAGTCACGTGATCAGTGGATTATCAGCCACGTGATCAGTGCATGATCAGCCACATGATCAGTGCATGATCAATTACGTGATCAGTGCATGATCAGTCATGTGACCAGTATATGGTAGCTAGGTGATCATTGCATGATCAGCCACATGAGCCGTGCATGATAGCCACGTGATCAGTGCATGATCAGTCACGTGATCAGTGCATGATCACTCACGTTAACAGTGCATGATAAGTCACCTGATCAGTGCATGATCAATTACGTGATCAGTGCATGATCACTCACGTGACCAGTACATGGTAGCTACGTGATCATTGCATGAACAGCCGCGTGAGCAGTGCATGATAGCCACGTGATCAGTGCATGATCTGTCGCATGATCAGTGTATGATCATCCGGGTGATCAGTGCATGGGCAGTCATGTGATCAGTGCATGATATAGACGTGATTAGTGCATGATCAGTCTCGTGATCAGTGTATGATCAACCACGTGATCAGTGCACAATAGCCAGTTAATGAGTGCACGATAGCCAGATGATCAGTGCATTATCAGTCACGTGATCAGTGTATGATCAGCCAAGTAATAAGTGCATGATAGCCAACTGATCAGTGTATGATCAGCCACGTGATCAGTGCATGATCAGTTACGTGAGCAGTGTATGATCAGCCACGTGATCAGTGCATGGTCAAACACGTGAACAGTGTATGATCAGCCACGTGATCAGTGCCTGCTCAGTCACGTGATCAGGGCCTGCTGAGCTGCGTGATTACTGTCTGCTCATCTGCTTGACAATTGCCAGCTGAGCTGCACGATTCCTGCCTGTCGTCTGCTTGACAATTGACAGCTGTGCTGCGTAATTCCTGCCTGCTAGCTGCTTGATTATTGCCAGCTGAGCAGCATGATTCCTCACAGCTGAGTTCCATGATTATTGCCTGCTGACTGTATAATTCGTGCCTACTCAGTTCTTTGTTTATTGCTTCCAGAGGCACATGATCAGTATATGATAGCAAACATTATCAGTGCATGATCAGTCACATGATCAGAGCCATTAAGTCACGTGTTCACTACATGATAGTCATGTGATCAGTCCATGCTCAGTCACGGTATCAGTGCATGATCAGCCACGTGATCAGTGCATGATCAGCCAGGTGATCAGTTCATGATAGCGATGTGATCAGTTCATGATTTGTCACGTGATCTGTGCATGACCAGGCAGGTGATCAGTGCATGATCAGTCACGTGATCAGTGCATGATCAGTCACGTGATCAGTGCATGATCAGTCACGTGATCAGTGGATGATCAGCCACGTGATCAGTGCATGATCAGCCACATGATCAGTGCATGATCAATTACGTGATCAGTGCATGATCAGTCACGTGACCAGTATATGGTAGCTAGGTGATCATTGCATGATCAGCCACATGAGCCGTGCATGATAGCCACGAGATCAGTGGATGATCAGTCACGTGATCAGTGCATGATCACTCACGTTAACAGTGCATGATAAGTCACCTGATCAGTGCATGATCAATTACGTGATCAGTGCATGATCACTCACGTGACCAGTACATGGTAGCTACGTGATCATTGCATGAACAGCCACGTGAGCAGTGCATGATCTGTCGCATGATCAGTGTATGATCATCTGGGTGATCAGTGCATGGGCAGTCATGTGATCAGTGCATGATATAGATGTGATTAGTGCATGATCAGTCTCGTGATCAGTGTACGATCAACCACGTGATCAGTGCACGATAGCCAGTTAATGAGTGCACGATAGCCAGATGATCAGTGCATTATCAGTCACGTGATCAGTGTATGATCTGCCAAGTAATAAGTGCATGATAGCCAACTGATCAGTGTATGATCAGCCACGTGATCAGTGCATGATCAGTTACGTGAACAGTGTATGATCAGCCACGTGATCAGTGCATGATAGCCACGTGATCAGTGCATTATCAGTTACGTGAGCAGCGTATGATCAGCCACGTGAACAGTGCATGCTCAGTCACGTGATCTGGGCCTGCTGAGCTGCGTGATTACCGTCTGCTCATCTGCTTGACAATTGCCAGCTGAGCTGCACGATTCCTGCCTGTCATCTGCTTGACAATTATCAGCTGTGCTGCGTAATTCCTGCCTGCTCAGCTGCTTGATTATTGCCAGCTGAGCAGCATGATTCCTCACACCTGAGTTCCATGATTATTGGCTGCTGACTGTTTGATTCGTGCCTACTCAGCTCTTTGTTTATTGCCTCCAGAGGCACATGATCAGTGTATGATAGCAAACATGATCAGCGCATGATCAGTCACATGATCAGCGCCATTAAGTCACGTGATCACTACATGATAGTCATGTGATCAGTCCATGCTCAGTCACGGTATCAGTGCATGATCAGCCACGTGATCAGTGCATGATCAGCCAGGTGATCAGTTCATGATAGCTATGTGATCAGTTCATGATTTGTCACATGATCTGTGCATGACCAGGCAGGTGTACAGTGTATGATCAGCCACGTGAACAGTGCATGATAGCCACGTGATCAGTGCATGATCCGTCACCTGATGGGTGTATGATCAGTCACCAGACCGGTACATGGTAGCTACATGATCATTGCATGATCAGCCACGTGAGTAGTGCATGATAGCCACGTGATCAGTGCATGATCAGTCACGTGATCAGTGCATGATCACTCACGTTAACAGTGCATGATAAGTCACCTGATCAGTGCATGATCAATTACGTGATCAGTGCATGATCACTCACGTGACCAGTACATGGTAGCTACGTGATCATTGCATGTACAGCCGCGTGAGCAGTGCATGATAGCCACGTGATCAGTGCATGATCTGTCGCATGATCAGTGTATGATCATCCGGGTGATCAGTGCATGGGCAGTCATGTGATCAGTGCATGATATAGACGTGATAAGTGCATGATCAGTCTCGTGATCAGTGTATGATCAACCACGTGATCAGTGCACGATAGCCAGTTAATGAGTGCACGATAGCCAGATGATCAGTGCATTATCAGTCACGTGATCAGTGTTTGATCAGCCAAGTAAAAAGTGCATGATAGCCAACTGATCAGTGTATGATCAGCCACGTGATCAGTGCATGATCAGTTACGTGAGCAGTGTATGATCAGCCACGTGAGCAGTGCATGGTCAGACATGTGAACAGTGTATGATCAGCCACGTGATCAGTGCATGATAGCCACTTGATCAGTGCATTATCAGTTACGTGAGCAGCGTATGATCAGCCACGTGAACAGTGCATGCTCAGTCACGTGATCTGGGCCTGCTGAGCTGTGTGATTACCGTCTGCTCATCTGCTTGACAATTGCCAGCTGAGCTGCACGATTCCTGCCTGTCATCTGCTTGACAATTATCAGCTGTGCTGCGTAATTCCTGCCTGCTCAGCTGCTTGATTATTGCCAGCTGAGCAGCATGATTCCTCACACCTGAGTTCCATGATTATTGCCTGCTGACTGTTTGATTCGTGCCTACTCAGCTCTTTGTTTATTGCCTCCAGAGGCACATGATCAGTGTATGATAGCAAACATGATCAGCGCATGATCAGTCACATGATCAGCGCCATTAAGTCACGTGATCACTACATGATAGTCATGTGATCAGTCCATGCTCAGTCACGGTATCAGTGCATGATCAGCCACGTGATCAGTGCATGATCAGCCAGGTGATCAGTTCATGATAGCTATGTGATCAGTCCATGATTTGTCACGTGATCTGTGCATGACCAGGCAGGTGATCAGTGTATGATCAGCCACGTGAACAGTGCATGATAGCCACGTGATCAGTGCATGATCCGTCACCTGATGGGTGTATGATCAGTCACCTGACCGGTACATGGTAGCTACATGATCATTGCATGATCAGCCACGTGAGTAGTGCATGATAGCCACGTGATCAGTGCATGATCAGTCACGTGATCAGTGCATGATCAGTCACGTTAACAGTGCATGATAAGTCACCTGATCAGTGCATGATCAGCCACGTTGTCAGTGCATGATCTGTCACATGATTAGTGTATGATCAGCCACGTGATCAGTGCATGGGCAGTCATGTGATCACTGCATGATATAGACGTGATCAGTGCATGATCAGTCTCGTGATAAGTGCATGATAGCCACGTGATCAGTGCATGATCAGTCACCTGATGGGTGTATGATCAGTCACGTGACCTGTACATGGTAGCTACTTGAACAGTGCATGATCAGCCACGTGAGTAGTGCATGATAGCCACGTGATCACTACATGATAGTCATGTGATCAGTCCATGATCAGTCACGGTATCAGTGCATGATCATCCACGTGATCAGTGCATGATCAGCCATGTGATCAGTGCATGATAGCTACGTGATCAGTTCATGATTTGTCACGTGATCTGTGCATGACCAGGCAGGTGATCAGTGTATGATCAGCCACGTGAACAGTGCATGATAGCCACATGATCAGTGCATGATCCGTCACCTGATGGGTGTATGATCAGTCAACTGACCGGTACATGGTAGCTACATGATCATTGCATGATCAGGCACGTGAGTAGTGCATGATAGCCACGTGATCAGTGCATGATCAGTCACGTGTTCAGTGCATGATCAGTCATGTAATCTGTGCATGACCAGGCACGTGATCAGTGTATGACCAGCCAAGTGATCAGTTCATGATAGCCACGTGATCAGTGCATGATCAGTCACGTGATCAGTGCATGATCAGTCACGTGATCAGTGGATGATCAGCCACGTGATCAGTGCATGATCAGCCACGTGATCAGTGCATGATCAATTACGTGATCAGTGCATGATCAGTCACGTGACCAGTATATGGTAGCTAGGTGATCATTGCATGATCAGCCACATGAGCCGTGCATGATAGCCACGAGATTAGTGGATGATCAGTCACGTGATCAGTGCATGATCACTCACGTTAACAGTGCATGATAAGTCACCTGATCAGTGCATGATCAATTAAGTGATCAGTGCATGATCAGTCACGTGACCAGTACATGGTAGCTACGTGATCATTGCGTGATCAGCCGCGTGATCAGTGCATGATAGCCACGTGATGACTGCATGATAGCCACGTGATCAGTGCATGATCAGTCATGTGATACGTGTGTGATCAGCCACGTGATCAGGGCATGATATCCACGTGATCAGTGCATGAGAGCCACGTGATCAGTGCATGATCAGTCACGTGATACATGTGTGATCAGCCACGTGATCAGTGTATGATGAGCCACGTGATCAGTGCAGGATCAATTACGTGATCAGTGCATGATCAGTCAGGTGACCAGTACATGGTTGCTACGTGATCGTTGCATGATCAGCCACGTGAGCAGAGCATGATAGCCACGTGATCAGTGCATGATCAGTCACGTGATCAGTACATGATCAGTCACGTGAACAGTGCATGATCATTTACGTGATCTGTGCATGATCAGTCACGTGACCAGTATATGGTAGCTACGTGATCATTCCATGACGAGCCACGTGAGCAGTACATGATAGCCACGTGATCAGTGCATGATCAGTTACCTGAGCACTGTATGATCAGCCACGTGATCAGTGCATGGTCAGACACGTGAACAGTGTATGATCAGCCATGTGATCAGTGCATGATATCCAAGTGATCAGTGCATGATCATCACGTGATCAGTGTATGATCAGCCACGTGAACAGTGCCTGCTCAGTCACGTGATCAGGGCCTGCTGAGCTGCGTGATTACTGTCTGCTCATCTGCTTGACAATTGCCAGCTGAGCTGCACGATTCCTGCCTGTCATCTGCTTGACAATTGACAGCTGTGCTGCGTAATTCCTGCCTGCTAGCTGCTTGATTATTGCCAGCTGAGCAGCATGATTCCTCACAGCTGAGTTCCATGATTATTGCCTGCTGACTGTATAATTCGTGCCTACTCAGCTCTTTGTTTATTGCCTCCAGAGGCACATGATCAGTATATGATAGCAAACATTATCAGTGCATGATCAGTCACATGATCAGAGGCATTAAGTCACGTGATCACTACATGATAGTCATGTGATCAGTCCATGCTCAGTCACGGTATCAGTGCATGATCAGCCACGTGATCAGTGCATGATCAGCCAGGTGATCAGTTCATGATAGCTATGTGATCAGTTCATGATTTGTCACGTGATCTGTGCATGACCAGGCAGGTGATCAGTGCATGATCAGTCACGTGATCAGTGCATGATCAGTCACGTGATCAGTGCATGATCAGTCACGTGATCAGTGGATGATCAGCCACGTGATCAGTGCATGATCAGCCACATGATCAGTGCATGATCAATTACGTGATCAGTGCATGATCAGTCACGTGACCAGTATATGGTAGCTAGGTGATCATTGCATGATCAGCCACATGAGCCGTGCATGATAACCACGAGATCAGTGCATGATCAGTCACGTGATCAGTGCATGATCACTCACGTTAACAGTGCATGATAAGTCACCTGATCAGTGCATGATCAATTACGTGATCAGTGCATGATCACTCACGTGACCAGTACATGGTAGCTACGTGATCATTGCATGAACAGCCACGTGAGCAGTGCATGATAGCCACGTGATCAGTGCATGATCTGTCGCATGATCAGTGTATGATCATCTGGGTGATCAGTGCATGGGCAGTCATGTGATCAGTGCATGATATAGATGTGATTAGTGCATGATCAGTCTCGTGATCAGTGTATGATCAACCACGTGATCAGTGCACGATAGCCAGTTAATGAGTGCACGATAGCCAGATGATCAGTGCATTATCAGTCACGTGATCAGTGTATGATCAGCCAAGTAATAAGTGCATGATAGCCAACTGATCAGTGTATGATCAGCCACGTGATCAGTGCATGATCAGTTACGTGAGCAGTGTATGATCAGCCAGGTGATCAGTGCATTGTCAGACACGTGAACAGGGTATGATCAGCCACGTGATCAGTGCATGGTCAAACACGTGAACAGTGTATGATCAGCCACGTGATCAGTGCATGATAGCCACGTGATCAGTGCATTATCAGTTACGTGAGCAGCGTATGATCAGCCACGTGAACAGTGCATGCTCAGTCACGTGATCTGGGCCTGCTGAGATGTGTGATTACCGTCTGCTCATCTGCTTGACAATTGCCAGCTGAGCTGCACGATTCCTGCCTGTCATCTGCTTGACAATTATCAGCTGTGCTGCGTAATTCCTGCCTGCTCAGCTGCTTGATTATTGCCAGCTGAGCAGCATGATTCCTCACACCTGAGTTCCATGATTATTGCCTGCTGACTGTTTGATTCGTGCCTACTCAGCTCTTTGTTTATTGCCTCCAGAGGCACATGATCAGTGTATGATAGCAAACATGATCAGCGCATGATCAGTCACATGATCAGCGCCATTAAGTCACGTGATCACTACATGATAGTCATGTGATCAGTCCATGCTCAGTCACGGTATCAGTGCATGATCAGCCACGTGATCAGTGCATGATCAGCCAGGTGATCAGTTCATGATAGCTATGTGATCAGTCCATGATTTGTCACGTGATCTGTGCATGACCAGGCAGGTGATCAGTGTATGATCAGCCACGTGAACAGTGCATGATAGCCACGTGATCAGTGCATGATCCGTCACGTGATGGGTGTATGATCAGTCACCTGACCGGTACATGGTAGCTACATGATCATTGCATGATCAGCCACGTGAGTAGTGCATGATAGCCACGTGATCAGTGCATGATCAGTCACGTGATCAGTGCATGATCAGTCACGTGATCAGTGCATGATAAGTCACCTGATCAGTGCATGATCAGCCACGTTGTCAGTGCATGATCTGTCACGTGATTAGTGTATGATCATCCACGTGATCAGTGCATGGGCAGTCATGTGATCACTGCATGATATAGACGTGATCAGTGCATGATCAGTCTCGTGATAAGTGCATGATAGCCACGTGATCAGTGCATGATCAGTCACCTGATGGGTGTATGATCATTCACGTGACCTGTACATGGTAGCTATATGAACATTGCATGATCAACCACGTGAGTAGTGCATGATAGCCACGTGATCACTACATGATAGTCACGTGATCAGTCCATGCTCAGTCACGGTATCAGTGCATGATCATCCACGTGATCAGTGCATAATCAGCCAGGTGATCAGTGCATGATAGCTATGTGATCAGTTCATGATTTGTCACGTGATCTGTGCATGACCAGGCAGGTGATCAGTGTATGATCAGCCACGTGAACAGTGCATGATAGCCACATGATCAGTGCATGATCCGTCACCTGATGGGTGTATGATCAGTCAACTGACCGGTACATGGTAGCTACATGATCATTGCATGATCAGGCACGTGAGTAGTGCATGATAGCCACGTGATCAGTGCATGATCAGTCACGTGTTCAGTGCATGATCAGTCATGTAATCTGTGCATGACCAGGCACGTGATCAGTGTATGACCAGCCAAGTGATCAGTGCATGATAGCCACGTGATCAGTGCATGATCAGTCACGTGATCAGTGCATGATCAGTCACGTGATCAGTGGATGATCAGCCACGTGATCAGTGCATGATCAGCCACGTGATCAGTGCATGATCAATTACGTGATCAGTGCATGATCAGTCACGTGACCAGTATATGGTAGCTAGGTGATCCTTGCATGATCAGCCACATGAGCCGTGCATGATAGCCACGAGATTAGTGGATGATCAGTCACGTGATCAGTGCATGATCACTCACGTTAACAGTGCATGATAAGTCACCTGATCAGTGCATGATCAATTAAGTGATCAGTGCATGATCAGTCACGTGACCAGTACATGGTAGCTACGTGATCATTGCGTGATCAGCCGCGTGATCAGTGCATGATAGCCACGTGATGACTGCATGATAGCCACGTGATCAGTGCATGATCAGTCACGTGATACCTGTGTGATCAGCCACGTGATCAGGGCATGATATCCACGTGATCAGTGCATGATAGCCACGTGATCAGTGCATGATCAGTCACGTGATACATGTGTGATCAGCCACGTGATCAGTGTATGATGAGCCACGTGATCAGTGCAGGATCAATTACGTGATCAGTGCATGATCAGTCAGGTGACCAGTACATGGTTGCTACGTGATCGTTGCATGATCAGCCACGTGAGCAGAGCATGATAGCCACGTGATCAGTGCATGATCAGTCACGTGATCAGTACATGATCAGTCACGTGAACAGTGCATGATCATTTACGTGATCTGTGCATGATCAGTCACGTGACCAGTATATGGTAGCTATGTGATCAGTCCATGACGAGCCACGTGAGCAGTACATGATAGCCACGTGATCAGTGCATGATCAGTTACCTGAGCACTGTATGATCAGCCACGTGATCAGTGCATGGTCAGACACGTGAACAGTGTATGATCAGCCACGTGATCAGTGCATGATATCCAAGTGATCAGTGCATGATCATCACGTGATCAGTGTATGATCAGCCACGTGAACAGTGCCTGCTCAGTCACGTGATCAGGGCCTGCTGAGCTGCGTGATTACTGTCTGCTCATCTGCTTGACAATTGCCAGCTGAGCTGCACGATTCCTGCCTGTCATCTGCTTGACAATTGCCAGCTGTGCTGCGTAATTCCTGCCTGCTAGCTGCTTGATTATTGCCAGCTGAGCAGCATGATTCCTCACAGCTGAGTTCCATGATTATTGCCTGCTGACTGTATAATTCGTGCCTACTCAGCTCTTTGTTTATTGCCTCCAGAGGCACATGATCAGTATATGATAGCAAACATTATCAGTGCATGATCAGTCACATGATCAGAGGCATTAAGTCACGTGATCACTACATGAGAGTCATGTGATCAGTCCATGCTCAGTCACGGTATCAGTGCATGATCAGCCACGTGATCAGTGCATGATCAGCCAGGTGATCAGTTCATGATAGCTATGTGATCAGTTCATGATTTGTCACGTGATCTGTGCATGACCAGGCAGGTGATCAGTGCATGATCAGTCACGTGATCAGTGCATGATCAGTCACGTGATCAGTGCATGATCAGTCACGTGATCAGGGGATGATCAGCCACGTGATCAGTGCATGATCAGCCACATGATCAGTGCATGATCAATTACGTGATCAGTGCATGATCAGTCACGTGACCAGTATATGTTAGCTAGGTGATCATTGCATGATCAGCCACATGAGCCGTGCATGATAACCACGAGATCAGTGCATGATCAGTTACGTGATCAGTGCATGATCACTCACGTTAACAGTGCATGATAAGTCACCTGATCAGTGCATGATCAATTACGTGATCAGTGCATGATCACTCACGTGACCAGTACATGGTAGCTATGTGATCATTGCATGAACAGCCGCGTGAGCAGTGCATGATAGCCACGTGATCAGTGCATGATCTGTCGCATGATCAGTGTATGATCATCTGGGTGATCAGTGCATGGGCAGTCATGTGATCAGTGCATGATATAGATGTGATTAGTGCATGATCAGTCTCGTGATCAGTGTATGATCAACCACGTGATCAGTGCACGATAGCCAGTTAATGAGTGCACGATAGCCAGATGATCAGTGCATTATCAGTCACGTGATCAGTGTATGATCAGCCAAGTAATAAGTGCATGATAGCCAACTGATCAGTGTATGATCAGCCACGTGATCAGTGCATGATCAGTTACGTGAGCAGTGTATGATCAGCCAGGTGATCAGTGCATTGTCAGACACGTGAACAGGGTATGATCAGCCACGTGATCAGTGCATGGTCAAACACGTGAACAGTGTATGATCAGCCACGTGATCAGTGCATGATAGCCACGTGATCAGTGCATTATCAGTTACGTGAGCAGCGTATGATCAGCCACGTGAACAGTGCATGCTCAGTCACGTGATCTGGGCCTGCTGAGATGTGTGATTACCGTCTGCTCATCTGCTTGACAATTGCCAGCTGAGCTGCACGATTCCTGCCTGTCATCTGCTTGACAATTATCAGCTGTGCTGCGTAATTCCTGCCTGCTCAGCTGCTTGATTATTGCCAGCTGAGCAGCATGATTCCTCACACCTGAGTTCCATGATTATTGCCTGCTGACTGTTTGATTCGTGCCTACTCAGCTCTTTGTTTATTGCCTCCAGAGGCACATGATCAGTGTATGATAGCAAACATGATCAGCGCATGATCAGTCACATGATCAGCGCCATTAAGTCACGTGATCACTACATGATAGTCATGTGATCAGTCCATGCTCAGTCACGGTATCAGTGCATGATCAGCCACGTGATCAGTGCATGATCAGCCAGGTGATCAGTTCATGATAGCTATGTGATCAGTCCATGATTTGTCACGTGATCTGTGCATGACCAGGCAGGTGATCAGTGTATGAGCAGCCACGTGAACAGTGCATGATAGCCACGTGATCAGTGCATGATCCGTCACGTGATGGGTGTATGATCAGTCACCTGACCGGTACATGGTAGCTACATGATCATTGCATGATCAGCCACGTGAGTAGTGCATGATAGCCACGTGATCAGTGCATGATCAGTCACGTGATCAGTGCATGATCAGTCACGTTAACAGTGCATGATAAGTCACCTGATCAGTGCATGATCAGCCACGTTGTCAGTGCATGATCTGTCACGTGATTAGTGTATGATCATCCACGTGATCAGTGCATGGGCAGTCATGTGATCACTGCATGATATAGACGTGATCAGTGCATGATCAGTCTCGTGATAAGTACATGATAGCCACGTGATCAGTGCATGATCAGTCACCTGATGGGTGTATGATCATTCACGTGACCTGTACATGGTAGCTACATGAACATTGCATGATCAGCCACGTGAGTAGTGCATGATAGCCACGTGATCACTACATGATAGTCATGTGATCAGTCCATGCTCAGTCACGGTATCAGTGCATGATCATCCACGTGATCAGTGCATATTCAGCCAGGTGATCAGTTCATGATAGCTATGTGATCAGTTCATGATTTGTCACGTGATCTGTGCATGACCAGGCAGGTGATCAGTGTATGATCAGCCACGTGAACAGTGCATGATAGCCACATGATCAGTGCATGATCCGTCACCTGATGGGTGTATGATCAGTCAACTGACCGGTACATGGTAGCTACATGATCATTGCATGATCAGGCACGTGAGTAGTGCATGATAGCCACGTGATCAGTGCATGATCAGTCACGTGTTCAGTGCATGATCAGTCATGTAATCTGTGCATGACCAGGCACGTGATCAGTGTATGACCAGCCAAGTGATCAGTGCATGATAGCCACGTGATCAGTGCATGATCAGTCACGTGATCAGTGCATGATCAGTCACGTGATCAGTGGATGATCAGCCACGTGATCAGTGCATGATCAGCCACATGATCAGTGCATGATCAATTACGTGATCAGTGCATGATCAGTCACGTGACCAGTATATGGTAGCTAGGTGATCCTTGCATGATCAGCCACATGAGCCGTGCATGATAGCCACGAGATTAGTGGATGATCAGTCACGTGATCAGTGCATGATCACTCACGTTAACAGTGCATGATAAGTCACCTGATCAGTGCATGATCAATTAAGTGATCAGTGCATGATCAGTCACGTGACCAGTACATGGTAGCTACGTGATCATTGCGTGATCAGCCGCGTGATCAGTGCATGATAGCCACGTGATGACTGCATGATAGCCACGTGATCAGTGCATGATCAGTCATGTGATACGTGTGTGATCAGCCACGTGATCAGGGCATGATATCCACGTGATCAGTGCATGAGAGCCACGTGATCAGTGCATGATCAGTCACGTGATACATGTGTGATCAGCCACGTGATCAGTGTATGATGAGCCACGTGATCAGTGCAGGATCAATTACGTGATCAGTGCATGATCAGTCAGGTGACCAGTACATGGTTGCTACGTGATCGTTGCATGATCAGCCACGTGAGCAGAGCATGATAGCCACGTGATCAGTGCATGATCAGTCACGTGATCAGTTCATGATCAGTCACGTGAACAGTGCATGATCATTTACGTGATCTGTGCATGATCAGTCACGTGACCAGTATATGGTAGCTATGTGATCATTCCATGACGAGCCACGTGAGCAGTACATGATAGCCACGTGATCAGTGCATGATCAGTTACCTGAGCACTGTATGATCAGCCACGTGATCAGTGCATGGTCAGACACGTGAACAGTGTATGATCAGCCATGTGATCAGTGCATGATATCCAAGTGATCAGTGCATGATCATCACGTGATCAGTGTATGATCAGCCACGTGAACAGTGCCTGCTCAGTCACGTGATCAGGGCCTGCTGAGCTGCGTGATTACTGTCTGCTCATCTGCTTGACAATTGCCAGCTGAGCTGCACGATTCCTGCCTGTCATCTGCTTGACAATTGACAGCTGTGCTGCGTAATTCCTGCCTGCTAGCTGCTTGATTATTGCCAGCTGAGCAGCATGATTCCTCACAGCTGAGTTCCATGATTATTGCCTGCTGACTGTATAATTCGTGCCTACTCAGCTCTTTGTTTATTGCCTCCAGAGGCACATGATCAGTATATGATAGCAAACATTATCAGTGCATGATCAGTCACATGATCAGAGCCATTAAGTCACGTGATCACTACATGATAGTCATGTGATCAGTCCATGCTCAGTCACGGTATCAGTGCATGATCAGCCACGTGATCAGTGCATGATCAGCCAGGTGATCAGTTCATGATAGCTATGTGATCAGTTCATGATTTGTCACGTGATCTGTGCATGACCAGGCAGGTGATCAGTGCATGATCAGTCACGTGATCAGTGCATGATCAGTCACGTGATCAGTGCATGATCAGTCACGTGATCAGTGGATGATCAGCCACGTGATCAGTGCATGATCAGCCACATGATCAGTGCATGATCAATTACGTGATCAGTGCATGATCAGTCACGTGACCAGTATATGGTAGCTAGGTGATCATTGCATGATCAGCCACATGAGCCGTGCATGATAACCACGAGATCAGTGCATGATCAGTCACGTGATCAGTGCATGATCACTCACGTTAACAGTGCATGATAAGTCACCTGATCAGTGCATGATCAATTACGTGATCAGTGCATGATCACTCACGTGACCAGTACATGGTAGCTACGTGATCATTGCATGAACAGCCACGTGAGCAGTGCATGATAGCCACGTGATCAGTGCATGATCTGTCGCATGATCAGTGTATGATCATCTGGGTGATCAGTGCATGGGCAGTCATGTGATCAGTGCATGATATAGATGTGATTAGTGCATGATCAGTCTCGTGATCAGTGTATGATCAACCACGTGATCAGTGCACGATAGCCAGTTAATGAGTGCACGATAGCCAGATGATCAGTGCATTATCAGTCACGTGATCAGTGTATGATCAGCCAAGTAATAAGTGCATGATAGCCAACTGATCAGTGTATGATCAGCCACGTGATCAGTGCATGATCAGTTACGTGAGCAGTGTATGATCAGCCACGTGATCAGTGCATGGTCAGACACGTGAACAGGGTATGATCAGCCACGTGATCAGTGCATGGTCAAACACGTGAACAGTGTATGATCAGCCACGTGATCAGTGCATGATAGCCACGTGATCAGTGCATTATCAGTTACGTGAGCAGCGTATGATCAGCCACGTGAACAGTGCATGCTCAGTCACGTGATCTGGGCCTGCTGAGATGTGTGATTACCGTCTGCTCATCTGCTTGACAATTGCCAGCTGAGCTGCACGATTCCTACCTGTCATCTGCTTGACAATTATCAGCTGTGCTGCGTAATTCCTGCCTGCTCAGCTGCTTGATTATTGCCAGCTGAGCAGCATGATTCCTCACACCTGAGTTCCATGATTATTGCCTGCTGACTGTTTGATTCGTGCCTACTCAGCTCTTTGTTTATTGCCTCCAGAGGCACATGATCAGTGTATGATAGCAAACATGATCAGCGCATGATCAGTCACATGATCAGCGCCATTAAGTCACGTGATCACTACATGATAGTCATGTGATCAGTCCATGCTCAGTCACGGTATCAGTGCATGATCAGCCACGTGATCAGTGCATGATCAGTCACGTGATCAGTGGATGATCAGCCACGTGATCAGTGCATGATCAGCCACATGATCAGTGCATGATCAGTTACGTGATCAGTGCATGATCAGTCACGTGACCAGTATATGGTAGCTAGGTGATCCTTGCATGATCAGCCACATGAGCCGTGCATGATAGCCACGAGATTAGTGGATGATCAGTCACGTGATCAGTGCATGATCACTCACGTTAACAGTGCATGATAAGTCACCTGATCAGTGCATGATCAATTAAGTGATCAGTGCATGATCAGTCACGTGACCAGTACATGGTAGCTACGTGATCATTGCGTGATCAGCCGCGTGATCAGTGCATGATAGCCACGTGATGACTGCATGATAGCCACGTGATCAGTGCATGATCAGTCATGTGATACGTGTGTGATCAGCCACGTGATCAGGGCATGATATCCACGTGATCAGTGCATGAGAGCCACGTGATCAGTGCATGATCAGTCACGTGATACATGTGTGATCAGCCACGTGATCAGTGTATGATGAGCCACGTGATCAGTGCAGGATCAATTACGTGATCAGTGCATGATCAGACAGGTGACCAGTACATGGTTGCTACGTGATCGTTGCATGATCAGCCACGTGAGCAGAGCATGATAGCCACGTGATCAGTGCATGATCAGTCACGTGATCAGTACATGATCAGTCACGTGAACAGTGCATGATCATTTACGTGATCTGTGCATGATCAGTCACGTGACCAGTATATGGTAGCTATGTGATCATTCCATGACGAGCCACGTGAGCAGTACATGATAGCCACGTGATCAGTGCATGATCAGTTACCTGAGCACTGTATGATCAGCCACGTGATCAGTGCATGGTCAGACACGTGAACAGTGTATGATCAGCCATGTGATCAGTGCATGATATCCAAGTGATCAGTGCATGATCATCACGTGATCAGTGTATGATCAGCCACGTGAACAGTGCCTGCTCAGTCACGTGATCAGGGCCTGCTGAGCTGCGTGATTACTGTCTGCTCATCTGCTTGACAATTGCCAGCTGAGCTGCACGATTCCTGCCTGTCATCTGCTTGACAATTGACAGCTGTGCTGCGTAATTCCTGCCTGCTAGCTGCTTGATTATTGCCAGCTGAGCAGCATGATTCCTCACAGCTGAGTTCCATGATTATTGCCTGCTGACTGTATAATTCGTGCCTACTCAGCTCTTTGTTTATTGCCTCCAGAGGCACATGATCAGTATATGATAGCAAACATTATCAGTGCATGATCAGTCACATGATCAGAGCCATTAAGTCACGTGATCACTACATGATAGTCATGTGATCAGTCCATGCTCAGTCACGGTATCAGTGCATGATCAGCCACGTGATCAGTGCATGATCAGCCAGGTGATCAGTTCATGATAGCTATGTGATCAGTTCATGATTTGTCACGTGATCTGTGCATGACCAGGCAGGTGATCAGTGCATGATCAGTCACGTGATCAGTGCATGATCAGTCACGTGATCAGTGCATGATCAGTCACGTGATCAGTGGATGATCAGCCACGTGATCAGTGCATGATCAGCCACATGATCAGTGCATGATCAATTACGTGATCAGTGCATGATCAGTCACGTGACCAGTATATGGTAGCTAGGTGATCATTGCATGATCAGCCACATGAGCCGTGCATGATAACCACGAGATCAGTGCATGATCAGTCACGTGATCAGTGCATGATCACTCACGTTAACAGTGCATGATAAGTCACCTGATCAGTGCATGATCAATTACGTGATCAGTGCATGATCACTCACGTGACCAGTACATGGTAGCTACGTGATCATTGCATGAACAGCCACGTGAGCAGTGCATGATAGCCACGTGATCAGTGCATGATCTGTCGCATGATCAGTGTATGATCATCTGGGTGATCAGTGCATGGGCAGTCATGTGATCAGTGCATGATATAGATGTGATTAGTGCATGATCAGTCTCGTGATCAGTGTATGATCAACCACGTGATCAGTGCACGATAGCCAGTTAATGAGTGCACGATAGCCAGATGATCAGTGCATTATCAGTCACGTGATCAGTGTATGATCAGCCAAGTAATAAGTGCATGATAGCCAACTGATCAGTGTATGATCAGCCACGTGATCAGTGCATGATCAGTTACGTGAGCAGTGTATGATCAGCCACGTGATCAGTGCATGGTCAGACACGTGAACAGGGTATGATCAGCCACGTGATCAGTGCATGGTCAAACACGTGAACAGTGTATGATCAGCCACGTGATCAGTGCATGATAGCCACGTGATCAGTGCATTATCAGTTACGTGAGCAGCGTATGATCAGCCACGTGAACAGTGCATGCTCAGTCACGTGATCTGGGCCTGCTGAGCTGCGTGATTACCGTCTGCTCATCTGCTTGACAATTGCCAGCTGAGCTGCACGATTCCTGCCTGTCATCTGCTTGACAATTATCAGCTGTGCTGCGTAATTCCTGCCTGCTCAGCTGCTTGATTATTGCCAGCTGTGCAGCATGATTCCTCACACCTGAGTTCCATGATTATTGCCTGCTGACTGTTTGATTCGTGCCTACTCAGCTCTTTGTTTATTGCCTCCAGAGGCACATGATCAGTGTATGATAGCAAACATGATCAGCGCATGATCAGTCACATGATCAGCGCCATTAAGTCACGTGATCACTACATGATAGTCATGTGATCAGTCCATGCTCAGTCACGGTATCAGTGCATGATCAGCCACGTGATCAGTGCATGATCAGCCAGGTGATCAGTTCATGATAGCTATGTGATCAGTCCATGATTTGTCACGTGATCTGTGCATGACCAGGCAGGTGATCAGTGTATGATCAGCCACGTGAACAGTGCATGATAGCCACGTGATCAGTGCATGATCCGTCACCTGATGGGTGTATGATCAGTCACCTGACCGGTACATGGTAGCTACATGATCATTGCATGATCAGCCACGTGAGTAGTGCATGATAGCCACGTGATCAGTGCATGATCAGTCACGTGATCAGTGCATGATCACTTACGTTAACAGTGCATGATAAGTCACCTGATCAGTGCATGATCAGCCACGTGATCAGTGCATGATCTGTCACATGATTAGTGTATGATCATCCACGTGATCAGTGCATGGGCAGTCATGTGATCAGTGCATGATATAGACGTGATCAGTGCATGATCAGTCTCGTGATAAGTGCATGATAGCCACGTGATCAGTGCATGATCAGTCACCTGATGGGTGTATGATCATTCACGTGACCTGTACATGGTAGCTACATGAACATTGCATGATCAGCCACGTGAGTAGTGCATGATAGCCACGTGATCACTACATGATAGTCATGTGATCAGTCCATGCTCAGTCACGGTATCAGTGCATGATCATCCACGTGATCAGTGCATGATCAGCCAGGTGATCAGTTCATGATAGCTATGTGATCAGTTCATGATTTGTCACGTGATCTGTGCATGACCAGGCAGGAGATCAGTGTATGATCAGCCACGTGAACAGTGCATGATAGCCACATGATCAGTGCATGATCCGTCACCTGATGGGTGTATGATCAGTCAACTGACCGGTACATGGTAGCTAAATGATCATTGCATGATCAGGCACGTGAGTAGTGCATGATAGCCACATGATCAGTGCATGATCAGTCACGTGTTCAGTGCATGATCAGTCATGTAATCTGTGCATGACCAGGCACGTGATCAGTGTATGACCAGCCAAGTGATCAGTGCATGATAGCCACGTGATCAGTGCATGATCAGTCACGTGATCAGTGCATGATCAGTCACGTGATCAGTGGATGATCAGCCACGTGATCAGTGCATGATCAGCCACATGATCAGTGCATGATCAATTACGTGATCAGTGCATGATCAGTCACGTGACCAGTATATGGTAGCTAGGTGATCATTGCATGATCAGCCACATGAGCCGTGCATGATAGCCACGAGATCAGTGGATGATCAGTCACGTGATCAGTGCATGATCACTCACGTTAACAGTGCATGATAAGTCACCTGATCAGTGCATGATCAATTACGTGATCAGTGCATGATCAGTCACGTGACCAGTACATGGTAGCTACGTGATCATTGCGTGATCAGCCGCGTGATCAGTGCATGATAGCCACGTGATCACTGCATTATAGCCACGTGATAAGTGCATTATCAGTCATGTGATACGTGTGTGATCAGCCACGTGATCAGGGCATGATATCCACGTGATCAGTGCATGAGAGCCACGTGATCAGTGCATGATCAGTCACGTGATACATGTGTGATCAGCCACGTGATCAGTGCATGATGAGCCACGTGATCAGTGCAGGATCAATTACGTGATCAGTGCATGATCAGTCAGGTGACCAGTACATGGTTGCTACGTGATCGTTGCATGATCAGCCACGTGAGCAGAGCATGATAGCCACGTGATCAGTGCATGATCAGTCACGTGATCAGTACATGATCAGTCACGTGAACAGTGCATGATCATTTACGTGATCTGTGCATGATCAGTCACGTGACCAGTATATGGTAGCTATGTGATCATTCCATGACGAGCCACGTGAGCAGTGCATGATAGCCACGTGATGTGTGCATGATGAGTTACGTGAGCAGAGTATGATCAGCCATGTGATCAGTGCATGAGTGCCACGTGATCAGTGCATGATATGTCACGTGACAGGTGTGTGATCAGCCACGTGAACAGTGCATGTTCAGCCACGTGATCAGTTCATGATAGCCACGTGATCAGTGCATGATCAGTTACCTGAGCACTGTATGATCAGCCACGTGATCAGTGCATGGTCAGACACGTGAACAGTGTATGATTAGCCATGTGATCAGTGCATGATATCCAAGTGATCAGTGCATGATCATCACGTGATCAGTGTATGATCAGCCACGTGAACAGTGCCTGCTCAGTCACGTGATCAGGGCCTGCTGAGCTGCGTGATTACTGTCTGCTCATCTGCTTGACAATTGCCAGCTGAGCTGCACGATTCCTGCCTGTCATCTGCTTGTCAATTATCAGCTGTACTGCGTAATTCCTGCCTGCTAGCTGCTTGATTATTGCCAGCTGAGCAGCATGATTCCTCACAGCTGAGTTCCATGATTATTGCCTGCTGACTGTATAATTCGTGCCTACTCAGCTCTTTGTTTATTGCCTCCAGAGGCACATGATCAGTATATGATAGCAAACATTATCAGTGCATGATCAGTCACATGATCAGAGGCATTAAGTCACGTGATCACTACATGATAGTCATGTGATCAGTCCATGCTCAGTCACGGTATCAGTGCATGATCAGCCACGTGATCAGTGCATGATCAGCCAGGTGATCAGTTCATGATAGCTATGTGATCAGTTCATGATTTGTCACGTGATCTGTGCATGACCAGGCAGGTGATCAGTGCATGATCAGTCACGTGATCAGTGCATGATCAGTCACGTGATCAGTGCATGATCAGTCACGTGATCAGTGGATGATCAGCCACGTGATCAGTGCATGATCAGCCACATGATCAGTGCATGATCAATTACGTGATCAGTGCATGATCAGTCACGTGACCAGTATATGGTAGCTAGGTGATCATTGCATGATCAGCCACATGAGCCGTGCATGATAGCCACGAGATCAGTGCATGATCAGTCACGTGATCAGTGCATGACCACTCACGTTAACAGTGCATGATAAGTCACCTGATCATTGCATGATCAGCCACGTGAGTAGTGCATGATAGCCACGTGATCACTACATGATAGTCATGTGATCAGTCCATGCTCAGTCACGGTATCAGTGCATGATCATCCACGTGAACAGTGCATGATCAGCCAGGTGATCAGTTCATGATAGCTATGTGATCAGTTCATGATTTGTCACGTGATCTGTGCATGACCAGGCAGGTGATCAGTGTATGATCAGCCACGTGAACAGTGCATGATAGCCACGTGATCAGTGCATGATCCGTCACCTGATGGGTGTATGATCAGTCACCAGACCGGTACATGGTAGCTACATGATCATTGCATGATCAGCCACGTGAGTAGTGCATGATAGCCACGTGATCAGTGCATGATCAGTCACGTGATCAGTGCATGATCACTCACGTTAACAGTGCATGATAAGTCATCTGATCAGTGCATGATCAATTACGTGATCAGTGCATGATCACTCACGTGACCAGTACATGGTAGCTACGTGATCATTGCATGAACAGCCGCGTGAGCAGTGCATGATAGCCACGTGATCAGTGCATGATCTGTCGCATGATCAGTGTATGATCATCCGGGTGATCAGTGCACGGGCAGTCATGTGATCAGTGCATGATATAGACGTGATAAGTGCATGATCAATCTCGTGATCAGTGTATGATCAACCACGTGATCAGTGCACGATAGCCAGTTAATGAGTGCACGATAGCCAGATGATCAGTGCATTATCAGTCACGTGATCAGTGTTTGATCAGCCAAGTAAAAAGTGCATGATATCCAACTGATCAGTGTATGATCAGCCACGTGATCAGTGCATGATCAGTTACGTGAGCAGTGTATGATCAGCCACGTGATCAGTGCATGGTCAGACATGTGAACAGTGTATGATCAGCCTCGTGATCAGTGCATAATAGCCACTTGATCAGTGCATTATCAGTTACGTGAGCAGTGTATGATCAGCCACGTGATCAGTGCATGATAGCCACGTGATCAGTGCATTATCAGTTACGTGAGCAGCGTATGATCAGCCACGTGAACAGTGCATGCTCAGTCACGTGATCTGGGCCTGCTGAGCTGTGTGATTACCGTCTGCTCATCTGCTTGACAATTGCCAGCTGAGCTGCACGATTCCTGCCTGTCATCTGCTTGACAATTATCAGCTGTGCTGCATAATTCCTGCCTGCTCAGCTGCTTGATTATTGCCAGCTGAGCAGCATGATTCCTCACACCTGAGTTCCATGATTATTGCCTGCTGACTGTATAATTCGTGCCTACTCAGCTCTTTGTTTATTGCCTCCAGAGGCACATGATCAGTATATGATAGCAAACATTATCAGTGCATGATCAGTCACATGATCAGAGCCATTAAGTCACGTGATCACTACATGATAGTCATGTGATCAGTCCATGCTCAGTCACGGTATCAGTGCATGATCAGCCACGTGATCAGTCCATGATCAGCCAGGTGATCAGTTCATGATAGCTATGTGATCAGTTCATGATTTGTCACGTGATCTGTGCATGACCAGTCACGTGATCAGTGCATGATCAGTCACGTGAGCAGTGTATGATCAGCCACGTGATCAGTGCATGGTCAAACACGTGAACAGTGTATGATCAGCCACGTGATCAGTGCATGATAGCCACGTGATCAGTGCATTATCAGTTACGTGAGCAGCGTATGATCAGCCACGTGAACAGTGCATGCTCAGTCACGTGATCTGGGCCTGCTGAGCTGCGTGATTACCGTCTGCTCATCTGCTTGACAATTGCCAGCTGAGCTGCACGATTCCTGCCTGTCATCTGCTTGACAATTATCAGCTGTGCTGCGTAATTCCTGCCTGCTCAGCTGCTTGATTATTGCCAGCTGAGCAGCATGATTCCTCACACCTGAGTTCCATGATTATTGCCTGCTGACTGTTTGATTCGTGCCTACTCAGCTCTTTGTTTATTGCCTCCAGAGGCACATGATCAGTGTATGATAGCAAACATGATCAGCGCATGATCAGTCACATGATCAGCGCCATTAAGTCACGTGATCACTACATGATAGTCATGTGATCAGTCCATGCTCAGTCACGGTATCAGTGCATGATCAGCCACGTGATCAGTGCATGATCTGTCACATGATTAGTGTATGATCATCCACGTGATCAGTGCATGGGCAGTCATGTGATCAGTGCATGATATAGACGTGATCAGTGCATGATGAGTCTCGTGATCAGTGCATGATAGCCACGTGATCAGTGCATGATCAGTCACCTGATGGGTGTATGATCATTCACGTGACCTGTACATGGTAGATACATGATCATTGCATGATCAGCCACGTGAGTAGTTCATGATAGCCACGTGATCACTACATGATAGTCATGTGATCAGTCCATGCTCAGTCACGGTATCAGTGCATGATCATCCACGTGATCAGTGCATGATCAGCCAGGTGATCAGTTCATGATAGCTATGTGATCAGTTCATGATTTGTCACGTGATCTGTGCATGACCAGGCAGGTGATCAGTGTATGATCAGCCACGTGAACAGTGCATGATAGCCACGTGATCAGTGCATGATCCGTCACCTGATGGGTGTATGATCAGTCACCTGACCGGTACATGGTAGCTACATGATCATTGCATGATCAGCCACATGAGCCGTGCATGATAGCCACGAGATCAGTGCATGATCAGTCACGTGATCAGTGCATGATCACTCACGTTAACAGTGCATGATAAGTCACCTGATCAGTGCATGATCAATTACGTGATCAGTGCATGATCAGTCACGTGACCAGTACATGGTAGCTACGTGATCATTGCATGATCAGCCGCGTGATCAGTGCATGATAGCCACATGATCACTGCATGATAGCCACGTGATCAGTGCATGATCAGTCATGTGATACGTGTGTGATCAGCCACGTGATCAGGGCATGATATCCACGTGATCAGTGCATGATAGCCACGTGATCAGTGCATGAGAGCCACGTGATCAGTGCATGATCAGTCACGTGATACATGTGTGATCAGCCACGTGATCAGTGCATGATGAGCAACGTGATCAGTGCAAGATCAATTACGTGATCGTTGCATGAACAGCCACGTGAGCAGAGCATGATAGCCACGTGATCAGTGCATGATCAGTCACGTGATCAGTACATGATCAGTCACGTGAACAGTGCATGATCATTTACGTGATCTGTGCATGATCAGTCACGTGACCAGTATATGGTAGCTATGTGATCATTCCATGACGAGCCACGTGAGCAGTGCATGATAGCCACGTGATGTGTGCATGATGAGTTACGTGAGCAGAGTATGATCAGCCACGTGATCAGTGCATGAGTGCCACGTGATCAGTGCATGATATGTCACGTGACAGGTGTGTGATCAGCCACGTGAACAGTGCATGTTCAGCCACGTGATCAGTCCATGATAGCCACGTGATCAGTGCATCATCAGTTACCTGAGCACTGTATGATCAGCCACGTGATCAGTGCATGGTCAGACACGTGAACAGTGTATGATCAGCCATGTGATCAGTGCATGATATCCAAGTGATCAGTGCATGATCATCACGTGATCAGTGTATGATCAGCCACGTGAACAGTGCCTGCTCAGTCACGTGATCAGGGCCTGCTGAGCTGCGTGATTACTGCCTACTCATCTGCTTGACAATTGCCAGCTGAGCTGCACGATTCCTGCCTGTCATCTGCTTGACAATTGACAGCTGTGCTGCGTAATTCCTGCCTGCTAGCTGCTTGATTATTGCCAGCTGAGCAGCATGATTCCTCACAGCTGAGTTCCATGATTATTGCCTGCTGACTGTATAATTCGTGCCTACTCAGCTCTTTGTTTATTGCCTCCAGAGGCACATGATCAGTATATGATAGCAAACATTATCAGTGCATGATCAGTCACATGATCAGAGCCATTAAGTCACGTGATCACTACATGATAGTCATGTGATCAGTCCATGCTCAGTCACGGTATCAGTGCATGATCAGCCACGTGATCAGTGCATGATCAGCCAGGTGATCAGTTCATGATAGCTATGTGATCAGTTCATGATTTGTCACGTGATCTGTGCATGACCAGGCAGGTGATCAGTGCATGATCAGTCACGTGATCAGTGCATGATCAGTCACGTGATCAGTGCATGATCAGTCACGTGATCAGTGGATGATCAGCCACGTGATCAGTGCATGATCAGCCACATGATCAGTGCATGATCAATTACGTGATCAGTGCATGATCAGTCACGTGACCAGTATATGGTAGCTAGGTGATCATTGCATGATCAGCCACATGAGCCGTGCATGATAGCCACGAGATCAGTGCATGATCAGTCACGGTATCAGTGCATGATCAGCCACGTGATCAGTGCATGATCAGCCAGGTGATCAGTTCATGATAGCTATGTGATCAGTTCATGATTTGTCACATGATCTGTGCATGACCAGGCAGGTGATCAGTGTATGATCAGCCACGTGAACAGTGCATGATAGCCACGTGATCAGTGCATGATCCGTCACCTGATGGGTGTATGATCAGTCACCTGACCGGTACATGGTAGCTACATGATCATTGCATGATCAGCCACGTGAGTAGTGCATGATAGCCACGTGATCAGTGCATGATCAGCCACGTGATCAGTGCATGATCTGTCACATGATTAGTTTATGATCATCCACGTGATCAGGGCATGGGCAGTCATGTGATCAGTGCATGATATAGACGTGATCAGTGCATGATCAGTCTCGTGATAAGTGCATGATAGCCACGTGATCAGTGCATGATCAGTCACCTGATGGGTGTATGATCATTCACGTGACCTGTACATGGTAGCTACATGAACATTGCATGATCAGCCACGTGAGTAGTGCATGATAGCCACGTGATCACTACATGATAGTCATGTGATCAGTCCATGCTCAGTCACGGTATCAGTGCATGATCAGCCACGTGATCAGTGCATGATCAGCCAGGTGATCAGTTCATGATAGCGATGTGATCAGTTCATGATTTGTCACGTGATCTGTGCATGACCAGGCAGGTGATCAGTGCATGATCAGTCACGTGATCAGTGCATGATCAGTCACGTGATCAGTGCATGATCAGTCACGTGATCAGTGGATTATCAGCCACGTGATCAGTGCATGATCAGCCACATGATCAGTGCATGATCAATTACGTGATCAGTGCATGATCAGTCATGTGACCAGTATATGGTAGCTAGGTGATCATTGCATGATCAGCCACATGAGCCGTGCATGATAGCCACGTGATCAGTGCATGATCAGTCACGTGATCAGTGCATGATCACTCACGTTAACAGTGCATGATAAGTCACCTGATCAGTGCATGATCAATTACGTGATCAGTGCATGATCACTCACGTGACCAGTACATGGTAGCTACGTGATCATTGCATGAACAGCCGCGTGAGCAGTGCATGATAGCCACGTGATCAGTGCATGATCTGTCGCATGATCAGTGTATGATCATCCGGGTGATCAGTGCATGGGCAGTCATGTGATCAGTGCATGATATAGACGTGATTAGTGCATGATCAGTCTCGTGATCAGTGTATGATCAACCACGAGATCAGTGCACAATAGCCAGTTAATGAGTGCACGATAGCCAGATGATCAGTGCATTATCAGTCACGTGATCAGTGTATGATCAGCCAAGTAATAAGTGCATGATAGCCAACTGATCAGTGTATGATCAGCCACGTGATCAGTGCATGATCAGTTACGTGAGCAGTGTATGATCAGCCACGTGATCAGTGCATGGTCAAACACGTGAACAGTGTATGATCAACCACGTGATCAGTGCATGATAGCCACGTGATCAGTGCATTATCAGTTACGTGAGCAGCGTATGATCAGCCACGTGAACAGTGCATGCTCAGTCACGTGATCTGGGCCTGCTGAGCTGCGTGATTACCGTCTGCTCATCTGCTTGACAATTGCCAGCTGAGCTGCACGATTCCTGCCTGTCATCTGCTTGACAATTATCAGCTGTGCTGCGTAATTCCTGCCTGCTCAGCTGCTTGATTATTGCCAGCTGAGCAGCATGATTCCTCACACCTGAGTTCCATGATTATTGCCTGCTGACTGTTTGATTCGTGCCTACTCAGCTCTTTGTTTATTGCCTCCAGAGGCACATGATCAGTGTATGATAGCAAACATGATCAGCGCATGATCAGTCACATGATCAGCGCCATTAAGTCACGTGATGACTACATGATAGTCATGTGATCAGTCCATGCTCAGTCACGGTATCAGTGCATGATCAGCCACGTGATCAGTGCATGATCAGCCAGGTGATCAGTTCATGATAGCTATGTGATCAGTTCATGATTTGTCACGTGATCTGTGCATGACCAGGCAGGTGATCAGTGTATGATCAGCCACGTGAACAGTGCATGATAGCCACGTGATCAGTGCATGATCCGTCACCTGATGGGTGTATGATCAGTCACCTGACCGGTACATGGTAGCTACATGATCATTGCATGATCAGCCACGTGAGTAGTGCATGATAGCCACGTGATCAGTGCATGATCAGTCACGTGATCAGTGCATGATCACTCACGTTAACAGTGCATGATAAGTCACCTGATCACTGCATGATCAATTACGTGATCAGGGCATGATCACTCACGTGACCAGTACATGGTAGCTACGTGATCATTGCATGAACAGCCACGTGAGCAGTGCATGATAGCCACGTGATCAGTGCATGATCTGTCGCATGATCCGTGTATGATCATCCGGGTGATCAGTGCATGGGCAGTCATGTGATCAGTGCATGATATAGACGTGATTAGTGCATGATCAGTCTCGTGATCAGTGTATGATCAACCACGTGATCAGTGTACGATAGCCAGTTAATGAGTGCACGATAGCCAGATGATCAGTGCATTATCAGTCACGTGATCAGTGTTTTATCAGCCAAGTAAAAAGTGCATGATAGCCAACTGATCAGTGTATGATCAGCCACGTGATCAGTGCATGATCAGTTACATGAGCAGTGTATGATCAGCCACGTGATCAGTGCATGGTCAGACACGTGAACAGTGTATGATCAGCCACGTGATCAGTGCATGATAGCCACTTGATCAGTGCATTATCAGTTACGTGAGCAGTGTATGATCAGCCACGTGAACAGTGCATGCTCAGTCACGTGATCTGGGCCTGCTGAGCTGCGTGATTACCGTCTGCTCATCTGCTTGACAACTGCCAGCTGAGCTGCACGATTCCTGCCTGTCATCTGCTTGACAATTGTCAGCTGTGCTGCGTAATTCCTGCCTGCTCAGCTGCTTGATTATTGCCAGCTGAGCAGCATGATTCCTCACACCTGAGTTCCATGATTATTGCCTGCTGACTGTTTGATTCGTGCCTACTCAGCTCTTTGTTTATTGCCTCCAGAGGCACATGATCATTGTATGATAGCAAACATGATCAGCGCATGATCAGTCACATGATCAGCGCCATTAAGTCACGTGATCACTACATGATAGTCATGTGATCATTTCGTGCTCAGTCACGGTATCAGTGCATGATCAGCCACGTGATCAGTGCATGATCTGTCACATGATTAGTGTATGATCATCCACGTGATCAGTGCATGGGCAGTCATGTGATCAGTGCATGATATAGACGTGATCAGTGCATGATCAGTCTCGTGATCAGTGCATGATAGCCACGTGATCAGTGCATGATCAGTCACCTGATGGGTGTATGATCATTCACGTGACCTGTACATGGTATCTACATGATCATTGCATGATCAGCCACGTGAGTAGTTCATGATAGCCACGTGATCACTACATGATAGTCATGTGATCAGTCCATGCTCAGTCACGGTATCAGTGCATGATCAGCCACGTGATCAGTGCATGATCAGCCAGGTGATCAGTTCATGATAGCTATGTGATCAGTTCATGATTTGTCACGTGATCTGTGCATGACCAGGCAGGTGATCAGTGTATGATCAGCCACGTGAACAGTGCATGATAGCCACGTGATCAGTGCATGATCCGTCACCTGATGGGTGTATGATCAGTCAACTGACCGGTACATGGTAGCTACATGATCATTGCATGATCAGCCACGTGAGTAGTGCATGATAGCCACGTGATCAGTGCATGATCAGTCACGTGATCAGTGCATGATCAGTCATGTAATCTGTGCATGACCAGGCACGTGATCAGTGTATGACCAGCCAAGTGATCAGTGCATGATAGCCACGTGATGAGTGCATGATCAGTCACGTGATCAGTGCATGATCAGTCACGTGATCAGTGGATGATCAGCCACGTGATCATTGCACGATCAGCCACATGATCAGTGCATGATCAATTACGTGATCAGTGCATGATCAGTCACGTGACCAGTATATGGTAGCTACATGATCATTGCATGATCAGCCACGTGAGTAGTGCATGATAGCCACGAGATCAGTGGATGATCAGTCACGTGATCAGTGCATGATCACTCACGTTAACAGTGCATGATAAGTCACCTGATCAGTGCATGATCAATTACGTGATCAGTGCATGATCAGTCACGGGACCAGTACATGGTAGCTACGTGATCATTGCGTGATCAGCCGCATGATCAGTGCATGATAGCCACATGATCACTGCATGATAGCCACGTGATCAGTGCATGATCAGTCATGTGATACGTGTGTGATCAGTCACGTGATCAGGGCATGATATCCACGTGATCAGTGCATGATAGCCACGTGATCAGTGCATGAGAGCCACGTGATCAGTGCATGATCAGTCACGTGATACATGTGTGATCAGCCACGTGATCAGTGCATGATGAGCAACGTGATCAGTGCAAGATCAATTACGTGATCAGTGCATGATCAGTCACGTGACCAGTACATGGTTGCTACGTGATCGTTGCATGATCAGCCACGTGAGCAGAGCATGATAGCCACGTGATCAGTGCATGATCAGTCACGTGATCAGTACATGATCAGTCACGTGAACAGTGCATGATCATTTACGTGATCTGTGCATGATCAGTCACGTGACCAGTATATGGTAGCTACGTGATCATTCCATGACGAGCCACGTGAGCAGTGCATGATAGCCACGTGATGTGTGCATGATGAGTTACGTGAGCAGAGTATTATCAGCCACGTGATCAGTGCATGAGTGCCACGTGATCAGTGCATGATATGTTACGTGACAGGTGTGTGATCAGCCACGTGAACAGTGCATGTTCAGCCACGTGATCAGTCCATGATAGCCACGTGATCAGTGCATGATCAGTTACCTGAGCACTGTATGATCAGCCACGTGATCAGTGCATGGTCAGACACGTGAACAGTGTATGATCAGCCATGTGATCAGTGCATGATATCCAAGTGATCAGTGCATGATCATCACGTGATCAGTGTATGATCAGCCACGTGAACAGTGCCTGCTCAGTCACGTGATCAGGGCCTGCTGAGCTGCGTAATTCCTGCCTGCTCAGCTGCTTGATTATTGCCAGCTGAGCAGCATGATTCCTCACACCTGAGTTCCATGATTATTGCCTGCTGACTGTTTGATTCGTGCCTACTCAGCTCTTTGTTTATTGCCTCCAGAGGCACATGATCAGTGTATGATAGCAAACATGATCAGCGCATGATCAGTCACATGATCAGCGCCATTAAGTCACGTGATCACTACATGATAGTCATGTGATCAGTCCATGCTCAGTCACGGTATCAGTGCATGATCAGCCACGTGATCAGTGCATGATCAGCCAGGTGATCAGTTCATGATAGCTATGTGATCAGTTCATGATTTGTCACGTGATCAGTGCATTACCAGGCAGGTGATCAGTGTATGATCAGCCACGTGAACAGTGCATGATAGCCACGTGATCAGTGCATGATCCGTCACCTGATGGGTGTATGATCAGTCACCTGATCGGTACATGGTAGCTACATGATCATTGCATGATCAGCCACGTGAGTAGTGCATGATAGCCACGTGATCAGTGCATGATCAGTCACGTGATCAGTGCATGATCACTCACGTTAACAGTGCATGATAAGTCACCTGATCAGTGCATGATCAATTACGTGATCAGTGCATGATCACTCACGTGACCAGTACTTGGTAGCTACGTGATCATTGCATGAACAGCCGCGTGAGCAGTGCATGATAGCCACGTGATCAGTGCATGATCTGTCGCATGATCAGTGTATGATCATCCGGGTGATCAGTGCATGGGCAGTCATGTGATCAGTGCATGATATAGACGTGATTAGTGCATGATCAGTCTCGTGATCAGTGTATGATCAACCACGTGATCAGTGCACAATAGCCAGTTAATGAGTGCACGATAGCCAGATGATCAGTGCATTATCAGTCACGTGATCAGTGTTTGATCAGCCAAGTAAAAAGTGCATGATAGCCAACTGATCAGTGTATGATCAGCCACGTGATCAGTGCATGATCAGTTACGTGAGCAGTGTATGATCAGCCACGTGATCAGTGCATGGTCAGACACGTGAACAGTGTATGATCAGCCACGTGATCAGTGCATGATAGCCACTTGATCAGTGCATTATCAGTTACGTGAGCATTGTATGATCAGCCACGTGATCAGTGCATGATAGCCACGTGATCAGTGCCTTATCAGTTACGTGAGCAGTGTATGATCAGCCACGTGAACAGTGCATGCTCAGTCACGTGATCTGGGCCTGCTAAGCTGCGTGATTACCGTCTGCTCATCTGCTTGACAATTGCCAGCTGAGCTGCACGATTCCTGCCTGTCATCTGCTTGACAATTATCAGCTGTGCTGCGTAATTCCTGCCTGCTCAGCTGCTTGATTATTGCCAGCTGAGCAGCATGATTCCTCACACCTGAGTTCCATGATTATTGCCTGCTGACTGTTTGATTCGTGCCTACTCAGCTCTTTGTTTATTGCCTCCAGAGGCACATGATCAGTGTATGATAGCAAACATGATCAGCGCATGATCAGTCACATGATCAGCGCCATTAAGTCACGTGATCACTACATGATAGTCATGTGATCAGTCCATGCTCAGTCACGGTATCAGTGCATGATCAGCCACGTGATCAGTGCATGATCAGCCAGGTGATCAGTTCATGATAGCTATGTGATCAGTTCATGATTTGTCACGTGATCTGTGCATGACCAGGCAGGTGATCAGTGTATGATCAGCCACGTGAACAGTGCATGATAGCCACGTGATCAGTGCATGATCCGTCACCTGATGGGTGTATGATCAGTCACCTGACCGGTACATGGTAGCTACATGATCATTGCATGATCAGCCACGTGAGTAGTGCATGATAGCCACGTGATCAGTGCATGATCAGTCACGTGATCAGTGCATGATCACTCACGTTAACAGTGCATGATAAGTCACCTGATCAGTGCATGATCAATTACATGATCAGTGCATGATCAGTCACGTGACCAGTACATGGTAGCTACGTGATCATTGCGTGATCAGCCGCGTGATCAGTGCATGATAGCCACGTGATCACTGCATGATAGCCACGTGATCAGTGCATGATCAGTCACGTGACCAGTACATGGTAGCTACGTGATCATTGCATGAACAGCCGCGTGAGCAGTACATGATAGCCACGTGATCAGTGCATTATCTGTCGCATGATCAGTGTATGATCATCCGGGTGATCAGTGCATGGGCAGTCATGTGATCAGTGCATGATATAGACGTGATTAGTGCATGATCAGTCTCGTGATCAGTGTATGATCAACCTCGTGATCAGTGCACGATAGCCAGTTAATAAGTTCACGATAGCCAGATGATCAGTGCATTATCAGTCACGTGATCAGTGTATGATCAGCCAAGTAAAAAGTGCATGATAGCCAACTGATCAGTGTATGATCAGCCACGTGATCAGTGCATGATCAGTTACGTGAGCAGTGTATGATCAGCCACGTGATCAGTGCATGGTCAGACACGTGAACAGTGTATGATCAGCCACGTGATCAGTGCATGATAGCCAGTTGATCAGTGCATGGTCAGACACGTGAACAGTGTCAGCCATGTGATCAGTGCATGATATCCAAGTGATCAGGGCCTGCATGATAGCTGCACGATTCCTGCCTGTCATCTGCTTGACAATTGCCAGCTGTGCTGCGTAATTCCTGCCTGCTCAGCTGCTTGATTATTGCCAGCTGAGCAGCATGATTCCTCACAGCTGAGTTCCATGATTATTGCCTGCTGACTGTTTGATTCGTGCCTACTCAGCTCTTTGTTTATTGCCTCCAGAGGCACATGATCAGTGTATGATAGCAAACATGATCAGCGCATGATCAGTCACATGATCAGCACCATTAAGTCACGTGATCACTACATGATAGTCATGTGATCAGTCCATGCTCAGTCACGGTATCAGTGCATGATCAGCCACGTGATCAGTGCATGATCAGCCAGGTGATCAGTTCATGATAGCTATGTGATCAGTTCATGATTTGTCACGTGATCTGTGCATGACCAGGCAGGTGATCAGTGTATGATCAGCCACGTGAACAGTGCATGATAGCCACGTGATCAGTGCATGATCCGTCACCTGATGGGTGTATGATCAGTCACCTGACCGGTACATGGTAGCTACATGATCATTGCATGATCAGCCACGTGAGTAGTGCATGATAGCCACGTGATCAGTGCATGATCAGTCACGTGATCAGTGCATGATCACTCACGTTAACAGTGCATGATAAGTCACCTGATCAGTGCATGATCAATTACGTGATCAGTGCATGATCACTCACGTGACCAGTACATGGTAGCTACGTGATCATTGCATGAACAGCCGCGTGAGCAGTGCATGATAGCCGCGTGATCAGTGCATGATCTGTCGCATGATCAGTGTATGATCATCCGGGTGATCAGTGCATGGGCAGTCATGTGATCAGTGCATGATATAGACGTGATTAGTGCATGATCAGTCTCGTGATCAGTGTATGATCAACCACGTGATCAGTGCACGATAGCCAGTTAATGAGTGCACGATAGCCAGATGATCAGTGCATTATCAGTCACGTGATCAGTGTTTGATCAGCCAAGTAAAAAGTGCATGATAGCCAACTGATCAGTGTATGATCAGCCACGTGATCAGTGCATGATCAGTTACGTGAGCAGTGTATGATCAGCCACGTGATCAGTGCATAGTCAGACACGTGAACAGTGTATGATCAGCCACGTGATCAGTGCATGATAGCCACTTGATCAGTGCATTATCAGTTACGTGAGCAGTGTATGATCAGCCACGTGATCAGTGCATGATAGCCACGTGATCAGTGCATTATCAGTTACGTGAGCAGCATATGATCAGCCACGTGAACAGTGCATGCTCAGTCACGTGATCAGGGCCTGCTGAGATGCGTGATTACCGTCTGCTCATCTGCTTGACAATTGCCAGCTGAGCTGCACGATTCCTGCCTGTCATCTGCTTGACAATTATCAGCTGTGCTGCGTAATTCCTGCCTGCTCAGCTGCTTGATTATTGCCAGCTGAGCAGCATGATTCCTCACACCTGAGTTCCATGATTATTGCCTGCTGACTGTTTCATTCGTGCCTACTCAGCTCTTTGTTTATTGCCTCCAGAGGCACATGATCAGTGTATGATAGCAAACATGATCAGCGCATGATCAGTCACATGATCAGCGCCATTAAGTCACGTGATCACTACATGATAGTCATGTGATCAGTCCATGCTCAGTCACGGTATCAGTGCATGATCAGCCACGTGATCAGTGCATGATCAGCCAGGTGATCAGTTCATGATAGCTATGTGATCAGTTCATGATTTGTCACGTGATCTGTGCATGACCAGGCAGGTGATCAGTGTATGATCAGCCACGTGAACAGTGCATGATAGCCACGTGATCAGTGCATGATCCGTCACCTGATGGGTGTATGATCAGTCAACTGACCGGTACATGGTAGCTACATGATCATTGCATGATAGCCACGTGATCAGTGCATGATCAGTCACGTGATCAGTGCATGATCACTCACGTTAACAGTGCATGATAAGTCACCTGATCAGTGCATGATCAGCCACGTGATCAGTGCATGATCTGTCACATGATTAGTGTATGATCATCCACGTGATCAGTGCATGGGCAGTCATGTGATCAGTGCATGATATAGACGTGATCAGTGCATGATCAGTCTCGTGATAAGTGCATGATAGCCACGTGATCAGTGCATGATCAGTCACCTGATGGGTGTATGATCATTCACGTGACCTGTACATGGTAGCTACATGATCATTGCATGATCAGCCACGTGAGTAGTGCATGATAGCCACGTGATCACTACATGATAGTCATGTGATCAGTCCATGCTCAGTCACGGTATCAGTGCATGATCATCCACGTGATCAGTGCATGATCAGCCAGGTGATCAGTTCATGATAGCTATGTAATCAGTTCATGATTTGTCACGTGATCTGTGCATGACCAGGCAGGTGATCAGTGTATGATCAGCCACGTGAACAGTGCATGATAGCCACGTGATCAGTGCATGATCCGTCACCTGATGGGTGTATGATCAGTCAACTGACCGGTACATGGTAGCTACATGATCATTGCATGATCAGCCACGTGAGTAGTGCATGATAGACACGTGATCAGTGCATGATCAGTCACGTGTTCAGTGCATGATCAGTCATGTAATCTGAGCATGACCAGGCACGTGATCAGTGTATGACCAGCCAAGTGATCAGTGCATGATAGCCACGTGATCAGTGCATGATCAGTCACGTGATCAGTGCATGATCAGTCACGTGATCAGTGGATGATCAGCCACGTGATCAGTGCATGATCAGCCACATGATCAGTGCATGATCAAATACGTGATCAGTGCATGATCAGTCACGTGACCAGTATATGGTAGCTAGGTGATCATTGCATGATCAGCCACATGAGCCGTGCATGATAGCCATGAGATCAGTGGATGATCAGTCACGTGATCAGTGCATGATCACTCACGTTAACAGTGCATGATAAGTCACCTGATCAGTGCATGATCAATTACGTGATCAGTGCATGATCAGCCACATGATCAGTGCATGATCAATTACGTGATCAGTGCATGATCAGTCACGTGACCACTACATGGTAGCTACGTGATCATTGCGTGATCAGCCGCGTGATCAGTGCATGATAGCCACGTGATCACTGCATGATAGCCACGTGATCAGTGCATGATCAGTCATGTGATACGTGTGTGATCAGCCACGTGATCAGGGCATGATATCCACGTGATCAGTGCATGATAGCCACGTGATCAGTGCATGAGAGCCACGTGATCAGTGCATGATCAGTCACGTGATACATGTGTGATCAGCCACGTGATCAGTGCATGATGAGCCACGTGATCAGTGCAGGATCAATTACGTGATCAGTGCATGATCAGTCACGTGACCAGTACATGGTTGCTACGTGATCGTTGCATGATCAGCCACGTGAGCAGAGCATGATAGCCACGTGATCAGTGCATGATCAGTCACGTGATCAGTACATGATCAGTCACGTGAACAGTGCATGATCATTTACGTGATCTGTGCATGATCAGTCACGTGACCAGTATATGGTAGCTATGTGATCATTCCATGACGAGCCACGTGAGCAGTGCATGATAGCCACGTGATGTGTGCATGATGAGTTACGTGAGCAGAGTATGATCAGCCACGTGATCAGTGCATGAGTGCCACGTGATCAGTGCATGATATGTCACGTGACAGGTGTGTGATCAGCCACGTGAACAGTGCATGTTCAGCCACGTGATCAGTCCATGATAGCCACGTGATCAGTGCATGATCAGTTACCTGAGCACTGTATGATCAGCCACGTTATCAGTGCATGGTCAGACACGTGAACAGTGTATGATCAGCCATGTGATCAGTGCATGATATCCAAGTGATCAGTGCATGATCATCACGTGATCAGTGTATGATCAGCCACGTGAACAGTGCCTGCTCAGTCACGTGATCAGGGCCTGCTGAGCTGCGTGATTACTGTCTGCTCATCTGCTTGACAATTGCCAGCTGAGCTGCACGATTCCTGCCTGTCATCTGCTTGACAATTGACAGCTGTGCTGCGTAATTCCTGCCTGCTAGCTGCTTGATTATTGCCAGCTGAGCAGCATGATTCCTCACAGCTGAGTTCCATGATTATTGCCTGCTGACTGTATAATTCGTGCCTACTCAGCTCTTTGTTTATTGCCTCCAGAGGCACATGATCAGTATATGATAGCAAACATTATCAGTGCATGATCAGTCACATGATCAGAGCCATTAAGTCACGTGATCACTACATGATAGTCATGTGATCAGTCCATGCTCAGTCACGGTATCAGTGCATGATCAGCCACGTGATCAGTGCATGATCAGCCAGGTGATCAGTTCATGATAGCTATGTGATCAGTTCATGATTTGTCACGTGATCTGTGCATGACCAGGGAGGTGATCAGTGCATGATCAGTCACGTGATCAGTGCATGATCAGTCACGTGATCAGTGCATGATCAGTCACGTGATCAGTGGATGATCAGCCACGTGATCAGTGCATGATCAGCCACATGATCAGTGCATGATCAATTACGTGATCAGTGCATGATCAGTCACGTGACCAGTATATGTTAGCTAGGTGATCATTGCATGATCAGCCACATGAGCCGTGCATGATAGCCACGAGATCAGTGGATGATCAGTTACGTGATCAGTGCATGATCACTCACGTTAACAGTGCATGATAAGTCACCTGATCAGTGCATGATCAATTACGTGATCAGTGCATGATCACTCACGTGACCAGTACATGGTAGCTACGTGATCATTGCATGAACAGCCGCGTGAGCAGTGAATGATAGCCACGTGATCAGTGCATGATCTGTCGCATGATCAGTGTATGATCATCCGGGTGATCAGTGCATGGGCAGTCATGTGGTCAGTGCATGATATAGACGTGATTAGTGCATGATCAGTCTCGTGATCAGTGTATGATCAACCACGTGATCAGTGCACGATAGCCAGTTAATGAGTGCACGATAGCCAGATGATCAGTGCATTATCAGTCACGTGATCAGTGTTTGATCAGCCAAGTAAAAAGTGCATGATAGCCAACTGATCAGTGTATGATCAGCCACGTGATCAGTGCATTATCAGTTACGTGAGCATTGTATGATCAGCCACGTGATCAGTGCATGATAGCCACGTGATCAGTGCATTATCAGTTACGTGAGCAGCGTATGATCAGCCACGTGAACAGTGCATGCTCAGTCACGTGATCTGGGCCTGCTGAGCTGCGTGATTACCGTCTGCTAATCTGCTTGACAATTGCCAGCTGAGCTGCACGATTCCTGCCTGTCATCTGCTTGACAATTGTCAGCTGTGCTGCGTAATTCCTGCCTGCTCAGCTGCTTGATTATTGCCAGCTGAGCAGCATGATTCCTCACACCTGAGTTCCATGATTATTGCCTGCTGACTGTTTGATTCGTGCCTACTCAGCTCTTTGTTTATTGCCTCCAGAGGCACATGATCAGTGTATGATAGCAAACATGATCAGCGCATGATCAGTCACATGATCAGCGCCATTAAGTCACGTGATCACTACATGATAGTCATGTGATCAGTCCATGCTCAGTCACGGTATCAGTGCATGATCAGCCACGTGATCAGTGCATGATCAGCCAGGTGATCAGTTCATGATAGCTATGTGATCAGTTCATGATTTGTCACGTGATCTGTGCATGACCAGGCAGGTGATCAGTGTATGATCAGCCACGTGAACAGTGCATGATAGCCACGTGATCAGTGCATGATCCGTCACCTGATGGGTGTATGATCAGTCACCTGACCGGTACATGGTAGCTACATGATCATTGCATGATCAGCCACGTGAGTAGTGCATGATAGCCACGTGATCAGTGCATGATCAGTCACGTGATCAGTGCATGATCACTCACGTTAACAGTGCATGATAAGTCACCTGATCAGTGCATGATCAATTACATGATCAGTGCATGATCAGTCACGTGACCAGTACACGGTAGCTACGTGATCATTGCGTGATCAGTCGCGTGATCAGTGCATGATAGCCACGTGATCACTGCATGATAGCCACGTGATCAGTGCATGATCAGTCACGTGACCAGTACATGGTAGCTACGTGATCATTGCATGAACAGCCGCGTGAGCAGTACATGATAGCCACGTGATCAGTGCATGATCTGTCGCATGATCAGTGTATGATCATCCGGGTGATCAGTGCATGGGCAGTCATGTGATCAGTGCATGATATAGACGTGATTAGTGCATGATCAGTCTCGTGATCAGTGTATGATCAACCTCGTGATCAGTGCACGATAGCCAGTTAATAAGTGCACGATAGCCAGATGATCAGTGCATTATCAGTCACGTGATCAGTGTATGATCAGCCAAGTAAAAAGTGCATGATAGCCAACTTATCAGTGTATGATCAGCCACGTGATCAGTGCATGATCAGTTACGTGAGCAGTGTATGATCAGCCACGTGATCAGTGCATGGTCAGACACGTGAACAGTGTATGATCAGCCACGTGATCAGTGCATGATAGCCACTTGATCAGTGCATGGTCAGACACGTGAAGAGTGTATGATCAGCCATGTGATCAGTGCATGATATCCAAGTGATCAGTGCATGATCATCACGTGATCAGTGTATGATCAGCCACGTGAACAGTGCATGCTCAGTCACGTGATCAGGGCCTGCTGAGCTGCGTGATTACTGTCTGCTCATCTGCTTGACAATTGCCAGCTGAGCTGCACGATTCCTGCCTGTCATCTGCTTGACAATTGCCAGCTGTGCTGCGTAATTCCTGCCTGCTCAGCTGCTTGATTATTGCCAGCTGAGCAGCATGATTCCTCACAGCTGAGTTCCATGATTATTGCCTGCTGACTGTTTGATTCGTGCCTACTCAGCTCTTTGTTTATTGCCTCCAGAGGCACATGATCAGTGTATGATAGCAAACATGATCAGCGCATGATCAGTCACATGATCAGCACCATTAAGTCACGTGATCACTACATGATAGTCATGTGATCAGTCCATGCTCAGTCACGGTATCAGTGCATGATCAGCCACGTGATCAGTGCATGATCAGCCAGGTGATCAGTTCATGATAGCTATGTGATCAGTTCATGATTTGTCACGTGATCTGTGCATGACCAGGCAGGTGATCAGTGTATGATGAGCCACGTGAACAGTGCATGATAGCCACGTGATCAGTGCATGATCCGTCACCTGATGGGTGTATGATCAGTCACCTGACCGGTACATGGTAGCTACATGATCATTGCATGATCAGCCACGTGAGTAGTGCATGATAGCCACGTGATCAGTGCATGATCAGTCATGTGATCAGTGCATGATCACTCACGTTAACAGTGCATGATAAGTCACCTGATCAGTGCATGATCAATTACGTGATCAGTGCATGATCACTCACGTGACCAGTACATGGTAGCTACGTGATCATTGCATGAACAGCCGCGTGAGCAGTGCATGATAGCCACGTGATCAGTGCATGATCTGTCGCATGATCAGTGTATGATCATCCGGGTGATCAGTGCATGGGCAGTCATGTGATCAGTGCATGATATAGACGTGATTAGTGCATGATCAGTCTCGTGATCAGTGTATGATCAACCACGTGATCAGTGCACGATAGCCAGTTAATGAGTGCACGATAGCCAGATGATCAGTGCATTATCAGTCACGTGATCAGTGTTTGATCAGCCAAGTAAAAAGTGCATGATAGCCAACTGATCAGTGTATGATCAGCCACGTGATCAGTGCATGATCAGTTACGTGAGCAGTGTATGATCAGCCACGTGATCAGTGCATAGTCAGACACGTGAACAGTGTATGATCAGCCACGTGATCAGTGCATGATAGCCACTTGATCAGTGCATTATCAGTTACGTGAGCAGTGTATGATCAGCCACGTGATCAGTGCATGATAGCCACGTGATCAGTGCATTATCAGTTACGTGAGCAGCGTATGATCAGCCACGTGAACAGTGCATGCTCAGTCACGTGATCTGGGCCTGCTGAGCTGCGTGATTACCGTCTGCTCATCTGCTTGACAATTGCCAGCTGAGCTGCACGATTCCTGCCTGTCATCTGCTTGACAATTATCAGCTGTGCTGCGTAATTCCTGCCTGCTCAGCTGCTTGATTATTGCCAGCTGAGCAGCATGATTCCTCACACCTGAGTTCCATGATTATTGCCTGCTGACTGTTTGATTCGTGCCTACTCAGCTCTTTGTTTATTGCCTCCAGAGGCACATGATCAGTGTATGATAGCAAACATGATCAGCGCATGATCAGTCACATGATCAGCGCCATTAAGTCACGTGATCACTACATGATAGTCATGTGATCAGTCCATGCTCAGTCACGGTATCAGTGCATGATCAGCCACGTGATCAGTGCATGATCAGCCAGGTGATCAGTTCATGATAGCTATGTGATCAGTTCATGATTTGTCACGTGATCTGTGCATGACCAGGCAGGTGATCAGTGTATGATCAGCCACGTGAACAGTGCATGATAGCCACGTGATCAGTGCATGATCCATCACCTGATGGGTGTATGATCAGTCATCTGACCGGTACATGGTAGCTACATGATCATTGCATGATAGCCACGTGATCAGTGCATGATCAGTCCCGTGATCAGTGCATGATCACTCACGTTAACAGTGCATGATAAGTCACCTGATCAGTGCATGATCAGCCACGTGATCAGTGCATGATCTGTCACATGATTAGTGTATGATCATCCACGTGATCAGTGCATGGGCAGTCATGTGATCAGTGCATGATATAGACGTGATCAGTGCATGATCAGTCTCGTGATAAGTGCATGATAGCCACGTGATCAGTGCATGATCAGTCACCTGATGGGTGTATGATCATTCACGTGACCTGTACATGGTAGCTACATGATCATTGCATGATCAGCCACGTGAGTAGTGCATGATAGCCACGTGATCACTACATGATAGTCATGTGATCAGTCCATGCTCAGTCACGGTATCAGTGCATGATCATCCACGTGATCAGTGCATGATCAGCCAGGTGATCAGTTCATGATAGCTATGTAATCAGTTCATGATTTGTCACGTGATCTGTGCATGACCAGGCAGGTGATCAGTGTATGATCAGCCACGTGAACAGTGCATGATAGCCACGTTATCAGTGCATGATCCGTCACCTGATGGGTGTATGATCAGTCAACTGACCGGTACATGGTAGCTACATGATCATTGCATGATCAGCCACGTGAGTAGTGCATGATAGACACGTGATCAGTGCATGATCAGTCACGTGTTCAGTGCATGATCAGTCATGTAATCTGAGCATGACCAGGCACGTGATCAGTGTATGACCAGCCAAGTGATCAGTGCATGATAGCCACGTGATCAGTGCATGATCAGTCACGTGATCAGTGCATGCTCAGTCACGTGATCAGTGGATGATCAGCCACGTGATCATTGCATGATCAGCCACATGATCAGTGCATGATCAATTACGTGATCAGTGCATGATCAGTCACGTGACCAGTATATGGTAGCTAGGTGATCATTGCATGATCAGCCACATGAGCCGTGCATGATAGCCACGAGATCAGTGGATGATCAGTCACGTGATCAGTGCATGATCACTCAAGTTAACAGTGCATGATAAGTCACCTGATCAGTGCATGATCAATTACGTGATCAGTGCATGATCAGCCACATGATCAGTGCATGATCAATTACGTGATCAGTGCATGATCAGTCACGTGACCAGTACATGGTAGCTACGTGATCATTGCGTGATCAGCCGCGTGATCAGTGCATGATAGCCACGTGATCACTGCATGATAGCCACGTGATCAGTGCATGATCAGTCATGTGATACGTGTGTGATCAGCCACGTGATCAGGGCATGATATCCACGTGATCAGTGCATGATAGCCACGTGATCAGTGCATGAGAGCCACGTGATCAGTGCATGATCAGTCACGTGATACATGTGTGATCAGCCACGTGATCAGTGCATGATGAGCCACGTGATCAGTGCAGGATCAATTACGTGATCAGTGCATGATCAGTCACGTGACCAGTACATGGTTGCTACGTGATCATTGCATGATCAGCCACGTGAGCAGAGCATGATAGCCACGTGATCAGTGCATGATCAGTCACGTGATCAGTACATGATCAGTCACGTGAACAGTGCATGATCATTTACGTGATCTGTGCATGATCAGTCACGTGACCAGTATATGGTAGCTCTGTGATCATTCCATGACGAGCCACGTGAGCAGTGCATGATAGCCACGTGATGTGTGCATGATGAGTTACGTGAGCAGAGTATGATCAGCCACGTGATCAGTGCATGAATGCCACGTGATCAGTGCATGATATGTCACGTGACAGGTGTGTGATCAGCCACGTGAACAGTGCATGTTCAGCCACGTGATCAGTCCATGATAGCCACGTGATCAGTGCATGATCAGTTACCTGAGCACTGTATGATCAGCCACGTGATCAGTGCATGGTCAGACACGTGAACAGTGTATGATCAGCCATGTGATCAGTGCATGATATCCAAGTGATCAGTGCATGATCATCACGTGATCAGTGTATGATCAGCCACGTGAACAGTGCCTGCTCAGTCACGTGATCAGGGCCTGCTGAGCTGCGTGATTACTGTCTGCTCATCTGCTTGACAATTGTCAGCTGAGCTGCACGATTCCTGCCTGTCATCTGCTTGACAATTGACAGCTGTGCTGCGTAATTCCTGCCTGCTAGCTGCTTGATTATTGCCAGCTGAGCAGCATGATTCCTCACAGCTGAGTTCCATGATTATTGCCTGCTGACTGTATAATTCGTGCCTACTCAGCTCTTTGTTTATTGCCTCCAGAGGCACATGATCAGTATATGATAGCAAACATTATCAGTGCATGATCAGTCACATGATCAGCGCCATTAAGTCACGTGATCACTACATGATAGTCATGTGATCAGTCCATGCTCAGTCACGGTATCAGTGCATGATCAGCCACGTGATCAGTGCATGATCAGCCAGGTGATCAGTTCATGATAGCTATGTGATCAGTTCATGATTTGTCACGTGATCTGTGCATGACCAGGCAGGTGATCAGTGCATGATCAGTCACGTGATCAGTGCATGATCAGTCACGTGATCAGTGCATGATCAGTCACGTGATCAGTGCATGATCAGCCACGTGATCAGTGCATGATCAGCCACGTGATCAGTGCATGATCAGCCACGTGATCAGTGCATGATCAGTCACGTGACCAGTGCATGGTAGCTACGTGATCATTGCATGATCAGCCACGTGAGCAGTGCATGATAGCCACGTGATCAGTGCATGATCAGTCACGTGATCAGTGCATGATCACTCACGTGATCAGTGCATGATCAGTCACGTGATCAGTGCATGATCAATCACGTGATCAGTGCATGATCAGTCACGTGATCAGTACATGGTAGCTACGTGATCAGTGCATGATCAGCCACGTGATCAGTGCATGATAGCCACGTGATCAGTGCATGATCAGTCACATGATCAGTGTATGATCATCCGGGTGATCAGTGCATGATCAGTCACGTGATCAGTGCATGATATAGACGTGATCAGTGCATGATCAGTCACGTGATCAGTGCATGATCAGCCACGTGATCAGTGCATGATAGCCAGTTGATCAGTGCATGATAGCCAGTGATCAGTGCATGATCAGTCACGTGATCAGTGCATGATCAGCCACGTGATCAGTGCATGATAGCCACTGATCAGTGCATGATCAGCCACGTGATCAGTGCATGATCAGTCACGTGATCAGTGCATGATCAGCCACGTGATCAGTGCATGATAGCCACGTGATCAGTGCATGATCAGCCACGTGATCAGTGCATGATCAGCCACGTGATCAGTGCATGATAGCCACGTGATCAGTGCATGATCAGTCACGTGATCAGTGCATGATCAGTCACGTGATCAGTGCATGATCAGCACGTGATCAGTGCATGATCAGCCACGTGATCAGTGCATGATAGCCACGTGATCAGTGCATGATCAGTCACGTGATCAGTGCATGATCAGTCACGTGAACAGTGCATGATCATTTACGTGATCAGTGCATGATCAGTCACGTGACCAGTATATGGTAGCTATGTGATCATTCCATGACGAGCCACGTGAGCAGTGCATGATAGCCACGTGATGTGTGCATGATGAGTTACGTGAGCAGAGTATGATCAGCCACGTGATCAGTGCATGAGTGCCACGTGATCAGTGCATGATATGTCACGTGACAGGTGTGTGATCAGCCACGTGAACAGTGCATGATCAGCCACGTGATCAGTGCATGATAGCCACGTGATCAGTGCATGATCAGTTACGTGAGCAGTGTATGATCAGCCACGTGATCAGTGCATGGTCAGACACGTGAACAGTGTATGATCAGCCACGTGATCAGTGCATGATATCCAAGTGATCAGTGCATGATCATCACGTGATCAGTGTATGATCAGCCACGTGAACAGTGCATGCTCAGTCACGTGATCAGGGCCTGCTGAGCTGCGTGATTACCGGCTGCTCATCTGCTTGACAATTGCCAGCTGAGCTGCACGATTCCTGCCTGTCATCTGCTTGACAATTGACAGCTGTGCTGCGTAATTCCTGCCTGCTCAGCTGCTTGATTATTGCCAGCTGAGCAGCATGATTCCTCACAGCTGAGTTCCATGATTATTGCCTGCTGACTGTTTGATTCGTGCCTACTCAGCTCTTTGTTTATTGCCTCCAGAGGCACATGATCAGTGTATGATAGCAAACATGATCAGCGCATGATCAGTCACATGATCAGAGCCATTAAGTCACGTGATCACTACATGATAGTCATGTGATCAGTCCATGCTCAGTCACGGTATCAGTGCATGATCAGCCACGTGATCAGTGCATGATCAGCCAGGTGATCAGTTCATGATAGCTATGTGATCAGTTCATGATTTGTCACGTGATCAGTGCATGATCAGGCACGTGATCAGTGCATGATCAGTCACGTGATCAGTGCATGATCAGCCACGTGATCAGTGCATGATCAGCCACGTGATCAGTGCATGATCAGTACGTGATCAGTGCATGATCAGTCACGTGACCAGTACATGGTAGCTAGTGATCATTGCATGATCAGCCACGTGAGCAGTGCATGATAGCCACGTGATCAGTGCATGATCAGTCACGTGATCAGTGCATGATCACTCACGTTAACAGTGCATGATAAGTCACCTGATCAGTGCATGATCAATTACGTGATCAGTGCATGATCACTCACGTGACCAGTACATGGTAGCTACGTGATCATTGCATGATCAGCCACGTGATCAGTGCATGATAGCCACGTGATCAGTGCATGATCAGTCGCATGATCAGTGTATGATCATCCGGGTGATCAGTGCATGGGCAGTCATGTGATCAGTGCATGATATAGACGTGATCAGTGCATGATCAGTCACGTGATCAGTGCATGATCAGCCACGTGATCAGTGCATGATAGCCAGTTAATGAGTGCATGATAGCCAGATGATCAGTGCATGATCAGTCACGTGATCAGTGCATGATCAGCCACGTGATCAGTGCATGATAGCCACTGATCAGTGCATGATCAGCCACGTGATCAGTGCATGATCAGTCACGTGATCAGTGCATGATCAGCCACGTGATCAGTGCATGATCAGACACGTGATCAGTGTATGATCAGCCACGTGATCAGTGCATGATAGCCACGTGATCAGTGCATGATCAGTCACGTGATCAGTGCATGATCAGTCACGTGAACAGTGCATGATCAGTCACGTGATCAGTGCATGATCAGCCACGTGATCAGTGCATGATCTGTCACATGATCAGTGCATGATCATCCACGTGATCAGTGCATGGGCAGTCATGTGATCAGTGCATGATATAGACGTGATCAGTGCATGATCAGTCACGTGATCAGTGCATGATAGCCACGTGATCAGTGCATGATCAGTCACCTGATCAGTGTATGATCATTCACGTGATCAGTACATGATAGCTACATGATCAGTGCATGATCAGCCACGTGATCAGTGCATGATAGCCACGTGATCACTGCATGATAGTCATGTGATCAGTCCATGCTCAGTCACGGTATCAGTGCATGATCAGCCACGTGATCAGTGCATGATCAGCCACGTGATCAGTTCATGATAGCTATGTGATCAGTTCATGATTTGTCACGTGATCTGTGCATGACCAGGCAGGTGATCAGTGTATGATCAGCCACGTGATCAGTGCATGATAGCCACGTGATCAGTGCATGATCCGTCACCTGATGGGTGTATGATCAGTCACTGACCGGTACATGGTAGCTACATGATCATTGCATGATCAGCCACGTGAGTAGTGCATGATAGCCACGTGATCAGTGCATGATCAGTCACGTGATCAGTGCATGATCAGTCATGTAATCTGTGCATGATCAGGCACGTGATCAGTGCATGATCAGCCACGTGATCAGTGCATGATAGCCACGTGATCAGTGCATGATCAGTCACGTGATCAGTGCATGATCAGTCACGTGATCAGTGCATGATCAGCCACGTGATCAGTGCATGATCAGCCACATGAACAGTGCATGATCAATTACGTGATCAGTGCATGATCAGTCACGTGACCAGTATATGGTAGCTAGGTGATCAGTGCATGATCAGCCACATGATCAGTGCATGATAGCCACGTGATCAGTGCATGATCAGTCACGTGATCAGTGCATGATCACTCACGTGATCAGTGCATGATCAGTCACGTGATCAGTGCATGATCAGTTACGTGATCAGTGCATGATCAGCCACGTGATCAGTGCATGATCAGTCACGTGATCAGTGCATGATCAGTCACGTGATCAGTACATGATAGCTACGTGATCATTGCATGATCAGCCACGTGATCAGTGCATGATAGCCACGTGATCAGTGCATGATAGCCACGTGATCAGTGCATGATCAGTCATGTGATACGTGTGTGATCAGCCACGTGATCAGGGCATGATATCCACGTGATCAGTGCATGATAGCCACGTGATCAGTGCATGATAGCCACGTGATCAGTGCATGATCAGTCACGTGATACATGTGTGATCAGCCACGTGATCAGTGCATGATGAGCCACGTGATCAGTGCAGGATCAATTACGTGATCAGTGCATGATCAGTCACGTGACCAGTACATGGTTGCTACGTGATCATTGCATGATCAGCCACGTGAGCAGAGCATGATAGCCACGTGATCAGTGCATGATCAGTCACGTGATCAGTACATGATCAGTCACGTGAACAGTGCATGATCATTTACGTGATCTGTGCATGATCAGTCACGTGACCAGTATATGGTAGCTATGTGATCATTCCATGACGAGCCACGTGAGCAGTGCATGATAGCCACGTGATGTGTGCATGATGAGTTACGTGAGCAGAGTATGATCAGCCACGTGATCAGTGCATGAGTGCCACGTGATCAGTGCATGATATGTCACGTGACAGGTGTGTGATCAGCCACGTGAACAGTGCATGTTCAGCCACGTGATCAGTGCATGATAGCCACGTGATCAGTGCATGATCAGTTACCTGAGCACTGTATGATCAGCCACGTGATCAGTGCATGGTCAGACACGTGAACAGTGTATGATCAGCCACGTGATCAGTGCATGATATCCAAGTGATCAGTGCATGATCATCACGTGATCAGTGTATGATCAGCCACGTGAACAGTGCCTGCTCAGTCACGTGATCAGGGCCTGCTGAGCTGCGTGATTACTGTCTGCTCATCTGCTTGACAATTGCCAGCTGAGCTGCACGATTCCTGCCTGTCATCTGCTTGACAATTGCCAGCTGTGCTGCGTAATTCCTGCCTGCTAGCTGCTTGATTATTGCCAGCTGAGCAGCATGATTCCTCACAGCTGAGTTCCATGATTATTGCCTGCTGACTGTATAATTCGTGCCTACTCAGCTCTTTGTTTATTGCCTCCAGAGGCACATGATCAGTGTATGATAGCAAACATTATCAGTGCATGATCAGTCACATGATCAGCGCCATTAAGTCACGTGATCACTACATGATAGTCATGTGATCAGTCCATGCTCAGTCACGGTATCAGTGCATGATCAGCCACGTGATCAGTGCATGATCAGCCAGGTGATCAGTTCATGATAGCTATGTGATCAGTGCATGATTTGTCACGTGATCAGTGCATGACCAGGCAGGTGATCAGTGCATGATCAGTCACGTGATCAGTGCATGATCAGTCACGTGATCAGTGCATGATCAGTCACGTGATCAGTGCATGATCAGCCACGTGATCAGTGCATGATCAGCCACATGATCAGTGCATGATCAGTTACGTGATCAGTGCATGATCAGTCACGTGACCAGTACATGGTAGCTACGTGATCATTGCATGATCAGCCACGTGAGCAGTGCATGATAGCCACGTGATCAGTGCATGATCAGTCACGTGATCAGTGCATGATCACTCACGTGATCAGTGCATGATCAGTCACGTGATCAGTGCATGATCAATTACGTGATCAGTGCATGATCAGTCACGTGATCAGTACATGGTAGCTACGTGATCATTGCATGATCAGCCACGTGATCAGTGCATGATAGCCACGTGATCAGTGCATGATCAGTCACATGATCAGTGCATGATCATCCACGTGATCAGTGCATGATCAGTCATGTGATCAGTGCATGATATAGACGTGATCAGTGCATGATCAGTCACGTGATCAGTGCATGATCAGCCACGTGATCAGTGCATGATAGCCAGTGATCAGTGCATGATAGCCAGTGATCAGTGCATGATCAGTCACGTGATCAGTGCATGATCAGCCACGTGATCAGTGCATGATAGCCACTGATCAGTGCATGATCAGCCACGTGATCAGTGCATGATCAGTCACGTGATCAGTGCATGATCAGCCACGTGATCAGTGCATGATAGCCACGTGATCAGTGCATGATCAGCCACGTGATCAGTGCATGATCAGCCACGTGATCAGTGCATGATAGCCACGTGATCAGTGCATGATCAGTCACGTGATCAGTGCATGATCAGTCACGTGATCAGTGCATGATCAGGCACGTGATCAGTGCATGATCAGCCACGTGATCAGTGCATGATAGCCACGTGATCAGTGCATGATCAGTCACGTGATCAGTGCATGATCAGTCACGTGAACAGTGCATGATCATTTACGTGATCTGTGCATGATCAGTCACGTGACCAGTATATTGTAGCTATGTGATCATTCCATGACGAGCCACGTGAGCAGTGCATGATAGCCACGTGATGTGTGCATGATGAGTTACGTGAGCAGAGTATGATCAGCCACGTGATCAGTGCATGAGTGCCACGTGATCAGTGCATGATATGTCACGTGACAGGTGTGTGATCAGCCACGTGAACAGTGCATGATCAGCCACGTGATCAGTGCATGATAGCCACGTGATCAGTGCATGATCAGTTACCAGAGCAGTGTATGATCAGCCACGTGATCAGTGCATGGTCAGACACGTGAACAGTGTATGATCAGCCACGTGATCAGTGCATGATATCCAAGTGATCAGTGCATGATCATCACGTGATCAGTGTATGATCAGCCACGTGAACAGTGCATGCTCAGTCACGTGATCAGGGCCTGCTGAGCTGCGTGATTACTGTCTGCTCATCTGCTTGACAATTGCCAGCTGAGCTGCACGATTCCTGCCTGTCATCTGCTTGACAATTGCCAGCTGTGCTGCGTAATTCCTGCCTGCTCAGCTGCTTGATTATTGCCAGCTGAGCAGCATGATTCCTCACAGCTGAGTTCCATGATTATTGCCTGCTGACTGTTTGATTCGTGCCTACTCAGCTCTTTGTTTATTGCCTCCAGAGGCACATGATCAGTGTATGATAGCAAACATGATCAGCGCATGATCAGTCACATGATCAGCGCCATTAAGTCACGTGATCACTACATGATAGTCATGTGATCAGTCCATGCTCAGTCACGGTATCAGTGCATGATCAGCCACGTGATCAGTGCATGATCAGCCACGTGATCAGTTCATGATAGCCACGTGATCAGTGCATGATTTGTCACGTGATCAGTGCATGACCAGGCACGTGATCAGTGCATGATCAGTCACGTGATCAGTGCATGATAGCCACGTGATCAGTGCATGATCAGTCACCTGATGGGTGTATGATCAGTCACGTGACCAGTACATGGTAGCTACATGATCATTGCATGATCAGCCACGTGAGTAGTGCATGATAGCCACGTGATCAGTGCATGATCAGTCACGTGATCAGTGCATGATCAGTCATGTGATCAGTGCATGATCAGGCACGTGATCAGTGCATGATCAGCCACGTGATCAGTGCATGATAGCCACGTGATCAGTGCATGATCAGTCACGTGATCAGTGCATGATCAGTCACGTGATCAGTGCATGATCAGCCACGTGATCAGTGCATGATCAGCCACGTGATCAGTGCATGATCAATCACGTGATCAGTGCATGATCAGTCACGTGATCAGTGCATGGTAGCTACGTGATCATTGCATGATCAGCCACGTGATCAGTGCATGATAGCCACGTGATCAGTGCATGATCAGTCACGTGATCAGTGCATGATCAGTCACGTGATCAGTGCATGATCAGTCACGTGATCAGTGCATGATCAATCACGTGATCAGTGCATGATCAGTCACGTGATCAGTGCATGATAGCTACGTGATCAGTGCATGATCAGCCACGTGATCAGTGCATGATAGCCACGTGATCAGTGCATGATCAGTCACGTGATCAGTGCATGATCATCCACGTGATCAGTGCATGATAGCCACGTGATCAGTGCATGATAGCCACGTGATCAGTGCATGATCAGTCACGTGATCAGTGCATGATCAGCCACGTGATCAGTGCATGATAGCCACGTGATCAGTGCATGATAGCCACGTGATCAGTGCATGATCAGTCACGTGATCATGTGTGATCAGCCACGTGATCAGTGCATGATCAGCCACGTGATCAGTGCATGATCAATTACGTGATCAGTGCATGATCAGTCACGTGACCAGTACATGGTAGCTACGTGATCAGTGCATGATCAGCCACGTGATCAGTGCATGATAGCCACGTGATCAGTGCATGATCAGTCACGTGATCAGTGCATGATCAGTCACGTGATCAGTGCATGATCAGTTACGTGATCAGTGCATGATCAGTCACGTGATCAGTATATGGTAGCTACGTGATCATTGCATGATCAGCCACGTGATCAGTGCATGATAGCCACGTGATCAGTGCATGATCAGTTACGTGATCAGTGCATGATCAGCCACGTGATCAGTGCATGATGCCACGTGATCAGTGCATGATAGTCACGTGATCAGTGCATGATCAGCCACGTGATCAGTGCATGATCAGCCACGTGATCAGTGCATGATAGCCACGTGATCAGTGCATGATCAGTCACGTGATCAGTGCATGATCAGCCACGTGATCAGTGCATGATCAGTCACGTGATCAGTGCATGATCAGCCACGTGATCAGTGCATGATAGCCAGTGATCAGTGCATGATAGCCAGTGATCAGTGCATGATCAGTCACGTGATCAGTGCATGATCAGCCACGTGATCAGTGCATGATAGCCACTGATCAGTGCATGATCAGCCACGTGATCAGTGCATGATCAGTTACGTGAGCAGTGTATGATCAGCCACGTGATCAGTGCATGGTCAGACACGTGAACAGTGTATGATCAGCCACGTGATCAGTGCATGATAGCCACGTGATCAGTGCATGATCAGTTACGTGATCAGTGTATGATCAGCCACGTGAACAGTGCCTGCTCAGTCACGTGATCTGGGCCTGCTGAGCTGCGTGATTACCGTCTGCTCATCTGCTTGACAATTGCCAGCTGAGCTGCACGATTCCTGCCTGTCATCTGCTTGACAATTATCAGCTGTGCTGCGTAATTCCTGCCTGCTCAGCTGCTTGATTATTGCCAGCTGAGCAGCATGATTCCTCACACCTGAGTTCCATGATTATTGCCTGCTGACTGTTTGATTCGTGCCTACTCAGCTCTTTGTTTATTGCCTCCAGAGGCACATGATCAGTGTATGATAGCAAACATGATCAGCGCATGATCAGTCACATGATCAGCGCCATTAAGTCACGTGATCACTACATGATAGTCATGTGATCAGTCCATGCTCAGTCACGGTATCAGTGCATGATCAGCCACGTGATCAGTGCATGATCAGCCAGGTGATCAGTTCATGATAGCTATGTGATCAGTGCATGATTTGTCACGTGATCAGTGCATGACCAGGCAGGTGATCAGTGCATGATCAGCCACGTGATCAGTGCATGATAGCCACGTGATCAGTGCATGATCAGTCACCTGATGGGTGTATGATCAGTCACGTGACCAGTACATGGTAGCTACATGATCATTGCATGATCAGCCACGTGAGTAGTGCATGATAGCCACGTGATCAGTGCATGATCAGTCACGTGATCAGTGCATGATCACTCACGTTAACAGTGCATGATAAGTCACCTGATCAGTGCATGATCAATTACGTGATCAGTGCATGATCAGTCACGTGACCAGTACATGGTAGCTACGTGATCATTGCATGATCACGTGATCAGTGCATGATAGCCACGTGATCAGTGCATGATCAGTCGCATGATCAGTGTATGATCATCCGTGATCAGTGCATGATCAGTCATGTGATCAGTGCATGATATAGACGTGATCAGTGCATGATCAGTCACGTGATCAGTGCATGATCAGCCACGTGATCAGTGCATGATAGCCAGTTGATGAGTGCATGATAGCCAGTGATCAGTGCATGATCAGTCACGTGATCAGTGCATGATCAGCCACGTGATCAGTGCATGATAGCCACTGATCAGTGCATGATCAGCCACGTGATCAGTGCATGATCAGTTACGTGAGCAGTGTATGATCAGCCACGTGATCAGTGCATGGTCAGACACGTGAACAGTGTATGATCAGCCACGTGATCAGTGCATGATAGCCACGTGATCAGTGCATGATCAGTTACGTGATCAGTGTATGATCAGCCACGTGAACAGTGCATGCTCAGTCACGTGATCTGGGCCTGCTGAGCTGCGTGATTACCGTCTGCTCATCTGCTTGACAATTGCCAGCTGTGCTGCATAATTCCTGCCTGCTCAGCTGCTTGATTATTGCCAGCTGAGCAGCATGATTCCTCACACCTGAGTTCCATGATTATTGCCTGCTGACTGTTTGATTCGTGCCTACTCAGCTCTTTGTTTATTGCCTCCAGAGGCACATGATCAGTGTATGATAGCAAACATGATCAGCGCATGATCAGTCACATGATCAGCGCCATTAAGTCACGTGATCACTACATGATAGTCATGTGATCAGTCCATGCTCAGTCACGGTATCAGTGCATGATCAGCCACGTGATCAGTGCATGATCAGTCACATGATCAGTGTATGATCATCCACGTGATCAGTGCATGATCAGTCATGTGATCAGTGCATGATATAGGACGTGATCAGTGCATGATCAGTCACGTGATCAGTGCATGATAGCCACGTGATCAGTGCATGATCAGTCACCTGATGGGTGTATGATCAGTCACTGACCAGTACATGGTAGCTACATGATCATTGCATGATCAGCCACGTGAGTAGTGCATGATAGCCACGTGATCAGTGCATGATCAGTCACGTGATCAGTGCATGATCAGTCATGTGATCAGTGCATGATCAGTCACGTGATCAGTGCATGATCAGCCACGTGATCAGTGCATGATAGCCACGTGATCAGTGCATGATCAGTCACGTGATCAGTGCATGATCAGTCACGTGATCAGTGCATGATCAGCCACGTGATCAGTGCATGATCAGCCACGTGATCAGTGCATGATCAGTACGTGATCAGTGCATGATCAGTCACGTGATCAGTACATGGTAGCTACGTGATCATTGCATGATCAGCCACGTGATCAGTGCATGATAGCCACGTGATCAGTGCATGATAGCCACGTGATCAGTGCATGATCAGTCACGTGATCAGTGCATGATCAGCCACGTGATCAGTGCATGATCAGCCACGTGATCAGTGCATGATCAGCCACGTGATCAGTGCATGATAGCTACGTGATCAGTGCATGATCAGCCACGTGATCAGTGCATGATAGCCACGTGATCAGTGCATGATCAATTACGTGATCAGTGCATGATCAGTCACGTGACCAGTACATGGTTGCTACGTGATCGTTGCATGATCAGCCACGTGAGCAGTGCATGATAGCCACGTGATCAGTGCATGATCAGTCACGTGATCAGTACATGATCAGTCACGTGAACAGTGCATGATCATTTACGTGATCAGTGCATGATCAGTCTAGTGATCATTCCATGACGAGCCACGTGAGCAGTGCATGATAGCCACGTGATGTGTGCATGATGAGTTACGTGAGCAGAGTATGATCAGCCACGTGATCAGTGCATGAGTGCCACGTGATCAGTGCATGATATGTCACGTGACAGGTGTGTGATCAGCCACGTGAACAGTGCATGTTCAGCCACGTGATCAGTGCATGATAGCCACGTGATCAGTGCATGATCAGTTACGTGAGCACTGTATGATCAGCCACGTGATCAGTGCATGGTCAGACACGTGAACAGTGTATGATCAGCCACGTGATCAGTGCATGATATCCAAGTGATCAGTGCATGATCATCACGTGATCAGTGTATGATCAGCCACGTGAACAGTGCCTGCTCAGTCACGTGATCAGGGCCTGCTGAGCTGCGTGATTACTGTCTGCTCATCTGCTTGACAATTGCCAGCTGAGCTGCACGATTCCTGCCTGTCATCTGCTTGACAATTGCCAGCTGTGCTGCGTAATTCCTGCCTGCTCAGCTGCTTGATTATTGCCAGCTGAGCAGCATGATTCCTCACAGCTGAGTTCCATGATTATTGCCTGCTGACTGTATAATTCGTGCCTACTCAGCTCTTTGTTTATTGCCTCCAGAGGCACATGATCAGTGTATGATAGCAAACATTATCAGTGCATGATCAGTCACATGATCAGCGCCATTAAGTCACGTGATCACTACATGATAGTCATGTGATCAGTCCATGCTCAGTCACGGTATCAGTGCATGATCAGCCACGTGATCAGTGCATGATCAGCCAGGTGATCAGTTCATGATAGCTATGTGATCAGTGCATGATTTGTCACGTGATCAGTGCATGACCAGGCAGGTGATCAGTGCATGATCAGTCACGTGATCAGTGCATGATCAGCCACGTGATCAGTGCATGATCAGCCACGTGATCAGTGCATGATCAATCACGTGATCAGTGCATGATCAGTCACGTGACCAGTATATGGTAGCTACGTGATCATTGCATGATCAGCCACGTGAGCAGTGCATGATAGCCACGTGATCAGTGCATGATCAGTCACGTGATCAGTGCATGATCACTCACGTTAACAGTGCATGATAAGTCACGTGATCAGTGCATGATCAATTACGTGATCAGTGCATGATCAGTCACGTGATCAGTGCATGGTAGCTACGTGATCAGTGCATGATCAGCCACGTGATCAGTGCATGATAGCCACGTGATCAGTGCATGATCAGTCATGATCAGTGTATGATCATCCGGTGATCAGTGCATGATCAGTCATGTGATCAGTGCATGATATAGACGTGATCAGTGCATGATCAGTCACGTGATCAGTGCATGATCAGCCACGTGATCAGTGCATGATAGCCAGTTAATCAGTGCATGATAGCCAGTGATCAGTGCATGATCAGTCACGTGATCAGTGCATGATCAGCCACGTGATCAGTGCATGATAGCCACGTGATCAGTGCATGATCAGCCACGTGATCAGTGCATGATCAGTCACGTGATCAGTGCATGATCAGCCACGTGATCAGTGCATGATCAGTCACGTGATCAGTGCATGATCAGCCACGTGATCAGTGCATGATCAGTCACGTGATCAGTGCATGATATAGACGTGATCAGTGCATGATCAGTCACGTGATCAGTGCATGATAGCCACGTGATCAGTGCATGATCAGTCACGTGATCAGTGCATGATCAGTCACGTGACCAGTACATGGTAGCTACGTGATCAGTGCATGATCAGCCACGTGATAGTGCATGATAGCCACGTGATCAGTGCATGATAGTCACGTGATCAGTGCATGATCAGTCACGTGATCAGTGCATGATCAGCCACGTGATCAGTGCATGATCAGCCAGTGATCAGTGCATGATAGCTACGTGATCAGTGCATGATCAGTCACGTGATCAGTGCATGATCAGGCACGTGATCAGTGCATGATCAGCCACGTGATCAGTGCATGATAGCCACGTGATCAGTGCATGATCAGTCACGTGATCAGTGCATGATCAGTCACGTGACCAGTACATGGTAGCCACATGATCATTGCATGATCAGCCACGTGATAGTGCATGATAGCCACGTGATCAGTGCATGATCAGTCACGTGATCAGTGCATGATCAGTCACGTGATCAGTGCATGATCAGGCACGTGATCAGTGCATGATCAGCCACGTGATCAGTGCATGATAGCCACGTGATCAGTGCATGATCAGTTACGTGATCAGTGCATGATCAGTCACGTGATCAGTGCATGATCAGCCACGTGATCAGTGCATGATCAGCCACGTGATCAGTGCATGATCAGTCACGTGATCAGTGCATGATCAGTCACGTGACCAGTATATGGTAGCTAGTGATCAGTGCATGATCAGCCACGTGATCAGTGCATGATAGCCACGTGATCAGTGCATGATCAGTCACGTGATCAGTGCATGATCAGTCACGTGATCAGTGCATGATCAGTCACGTGATCAGTGCATGATCAGTCACGTGATCAGTGCATGATCAGTCACGTGATCAGTACATGATAGCTACGTGATCAGTGCATGATCAGCCACGTGATCAGTGCATGATAGCCACGTGATCAGTGCATGATAGCCACGTGATCAGTGCATGATCAGTCATGTGATCGTGCATGATCAGCCACGTGATCAGTGCATGATATCCGCGTGATCAGTGCATGATAGCCACGTGATCAGTGCATGATCAGTCACGTGATCATGTGTGATCAGCCACGTGATCAGTGCATGATCAGCCACGTGATCAGTGCATGATCAATTACGTGATCAGTGCATGATCAGTCACGTGATCAGTACATGGTTGCTACGTGATCGTGCATGATCAGCCACGTGATCAGTGCATGATAGCCACGTGATCAGTGCATGATCAGTCACGTGATCAGTGCATGATCAGTCACGTGATCAGTGCATGATCAGCCACGTGATCAGTGCATGATCAGTCACGTGACCAGTGCATGGTAGCTACGTGATCATTCCATGATCAGCCACGTGATCAGTGCATGATAGCCACGTGATCAGTGCATGATCAGTCACGTGATCAGTGCATGATCAGCCACGTGATCAGTGCATGATGCCACGTGATCAGTGCATGATCAGTCACGTGATCAGTGCATGATCAGCCACGTGATCAGTGCATGATCAGCCACGTGATCAGTGCATGATAGCCACGTGATCAGTGCATGATCAGTCACGTGATCAGTGCATGATCAGCCACGTGATCAGTGCATGATCAGTCACGTGATCAGTGTATGATCAGCCACGTGATCAGTGCATGATAGCCAGTGATCAGTGCATGATAGCCAGTGATCAGTGCATGATCAGTCACGTGATCAGTGCATGATCAGCCACGTGATCAGTGCATGATCAGCCACGTGATCAGTGCATGATCAGCCACGTGATCAGTGCATGATCAGTTACGTGAGCAGTGTATGATCAGCCACGTGATCAGTGCATGGTCAGACACGTGAACAGTGTATGATCAGCCACGTGATCAGTGCATGATAGCCACGTGATCAGTGCATGATCAGTCACGTGATCAGTGTATGATCAGCCACGTGAACAGTGCATGCTCAGTCACGTGATCTGGGCCTGCTGAGCTGCGTGATTACTGTCTGCTCATCTGCTTGACAATTGCCAGCTGAGCTGCACGATTCCTGCCTGTCATCTGCTTGACAATTATCAGCTGTGCTGCGTAATTCCTGCCTGCTCAGCTGCTTGATTATTGCCAGCTGAGCAGCATGATTCCTCACACCTGAGTTCCATGATTATTGCCTGCTGACTGTTTGATTCGTGCCTACTCAGCTCTTTGTTTATTGCCTCCAGAGGCACATGATCAGTGTATGATAGCAAACATGATCAGCGCATGATCAGTCACATGATCAGCGCCATTAAGTCACGTGATCACTACATGATAGTCATGTGATCAGTCCATGCTCAGTCACGGTATCAGTGCATGATCAGCCACGTGATCAGTGCATGATCAGCCAGGTGATCAGTTCATGATAGCTACGTGATCAGTGCATGATCAGTCACGTGATCAGTGCATGACCAGGCAGGTGATCAGTGCATGATCAGCCACGTGATCAGTGCATGATAGCCACGTGATCAGTGCATGATCAGTCACCTGATGGGTGTATGATCAGTCACGTGACCAGTACATGGTAGCTACATGATCATTGCATGATCAGCCACGTGAGTAGTGCATGATAGCCACGTGATCAGTGCATGATCAGTCACGTGATCAGTGCATGATCAGTCACGTGATCAGTGCATGATAAGTCACGTGATCAGTGCATGATCAGCCACGTGATCAGTGCATGATCAGTCACGTGATCAGTGCATGATCATCCACGTGATCAGTGCATGATCAGTCACGTGATCAGTGCATGATATAGACGTGATCAGTGCATGATCAGTCACGTGATCAGTGCATGATAGCCACGTGATCAGTGCATGATCAGTCACGTGATCAGTGCATGATCAGTCACGTGACCAGTACATGATAGCTACATGATCAGTGCATGATCAGCCACGTGATCAGTGCATGATAGCCACGTGATCAGTGCATGATAGTCACGTGATCAGTGCATGATCAGTCACGTATCAGTGCATGATCAGCCACGTGATCAGTGCATGATCAGCCACGTGATCAGTGCATGATAGCCACGTGATCAGTGCATGATCAGTCACGTGATCAGTGCATGATCAGGCACGTGATCAGTGCATGATCAGCCACGTGATCAGTGCATGATAGCCACGTGATCAGTGCATGATCAGTCACGTGATCAGTGTATGATCAGTCACGTGACCAGTACATGGTAGCTACGTGATCATTGCATGATCAGCCACGTGATCAGTGCATGATAGCCACGTGATCAGTGCATGATCAGTCACGTGATCAGTGCATGATCAGTCACGTGATCAGTGCATGATCAGGCACGTGATCAGTGCATGATCAGCCACGTGATCAGTGCATGATAGCCACGTGATCAGTGCATGATCAGTCACGTGATCAGTGCATGATCAGTCACGTGATCAGTGCATGATCAGCCACGTGATCAGTGCATGATCAGCCACGTGATCAGTGCATGATCAATTACGTGATCAGTGCATGATCAGTCACGTGACCAGTGCATGGTAGCTAGTGATCATTGCATGATCAGCCACGTGAGCAGTGCATGATAGCCACGTGATCAGTGCATGATCAGTCACGTGATCAGTGCATGATCAGTCACGTGATCAGTGCATGATCAGTCACGTGATCAGTGCATGATCAATTACGTGATCAGTGCATGATCAGTCACGTGATCAGTGCATGATAGCTACGTGATCAGTGCATGATCAGCCACGTGATCAGTGCATGATAGCCACGTGATCAGTGCATGATAGCCACGTGATCAGTGCATGATCAGTCATGTGATCAGTGTGTGATCAGCCACGTGATCAGTGCATGATAGCCACGTGATCAGTGCATGATAGCCACGTGATCAGTGCATGATCAGTCACGTGATCATGTGTGATCAGCCACGTGATCAGTGCATGATCAGCCACGTGATCAGTGCATGATCAATTCACGTGATCAGTGCATGATCAGTCACGTGACCAGTACATGGTAGCTACGTGATCGTTGCATGATCAGCCACGTGATCAGTGCATGATAGCCACGTGATCAGTGCATGATCAGTCACGTGATCAGTGCATGATCAGTCACGTGATCAGTGCATGATCAGCCACGTGATCAGTGCATGATCAGTCACGTGATCAGTATATGGTAGCTACGTGATCAGTGCATGATCAGCCACGTGATCAGTGCATGATAGCCACGTGATCAGTGCATGATCAGTTACGTGATCAGTGCATGATCAGCCACGTGATCAGTGCATGATGCCACGTGATCAGTGCATGATCAGTCACGTGACAGTGCATGATCAGCCACGTGATCAGTGCATGATCAGCCACGTGATCAGTGCATGATAGCCACGTGATCAGTGCATGATCAGTTACGTGATCAGTGCATGATCAGCCACGTGATCAGTGCATGATCAGTCACGTGATCAGTGCATGATCAGCCACGTGATCAGTGCATGATAGCCAGTGATCAGTGCATGATAGCCAGTGATCAGTGCATGATCAGTCACGTGATCAGTGCATGATCAGCCACGTGATCAGTGCATGATCAGCCACGTGATCAGTGCATGATCAGCCACGTGATCAGTGCATGATCAGTTACGTGAGCAGTGTATGATCAGCCACGTGATCAGTGCATGGTCAGACACGTGAACAGTGTATGATCAGCCACGTGATCAGTGCATGATAGCCACGTGATCAGTGCATGATCAGTCACGTGATCAGTGTATGATCAGCCACGTGAACAGTGCATGCTCAGTCACGTGATCTGGGCCTGCTGAGCTGCGTGATTACTGTCTGCTCATCTGCTTGACAATTGCCAGCTGAGCTGCACGATTCCTGCCTGTCATCTGCTTGACAATTATCAGCTGTGCTGCGTAATTCCTGCCTGCTCAGCTGCTTGATTATTGCCAGCTGAGCAGCATGATTCCTCACACCTGAGTTCCATGATTATTGCCTGCTGACTGTTTGATTCGTGCCTACTCAGCTCTTTGTTTATTGCCTCCAGAGGCACATGATCAGTGTATGATAGCAAACATGATCAGTGCATGATCAGTCACATGATCAGCGCCATTAAGTCACGTGATCACTACATGATAGTCATGTGATCAGTCCATGCTCAGTCACGGTATCAGTGCATGATCAGCCACGTGATCAGTGCATGATCAGCCAGGTGATCAGTTCATGATAGCCATGTGATCAGTGCATGATCAGTCACGTGATCAGTGCATGACCAGGCAGGTGATCAGTGCATGATCAGCCACGTGATCAGTGCATGATAGCCACGTGATCAGTGCATGATCAGTCACCTGATGGGTGTATGATCAGTCACGTGACCAGTACATGGTAGCTACATGATCATTGCATGATCAGCCACGTGAGTAGTGCATGATAGCCACGTGATCAGTGCATGATCAGTCACGTGATCAGTGCATGATCAGTCACGTGAACAGTGCATGATCAGTCACGTGATCAGTGCATGATCAGCCACGTGATCAGTGCATGATCAGTCACGTGATCAGTGCATGATCATCCACGTGATCAGTGCATGATCAGTCACGTGATCAGTGCATGATATAGACGTGATCAGTGCATGATCAGTCACGTGATCAGTGCATGATAGCCACGTGATCAGTGCATGATCAGTCACGTGATCAGTGCATGATCAGTCACGTGATCAGTGCATGGTAGCTACGTGATCAGTGCATGATCAGCCACGTGATCAGTGCATGATAGCCACGTGATCAGTGCATGATAGTCACGTGATCAGTGCATGATCAGTCACGTATCAGTGCATGATCAGCCACGTGATCAGTGCATGATCAGCCACGTGATCAGTGCATGATAGCCACGTGATCAGTGCATGATCAGTCACGTGATCAGTGCATGATCAGGCACGTGATCAGTGCATGATCAGCCACGTGATCAGTGCATGATAGCCACGTGATCAGTGCATGATCAGTCACGTGATCAGTGTATGATCAGTCACGTGACCAGTACATGGTAGCTACGTGATCATTGCATGATCAGCCACGTGATAGTGCATGATAGCCACGTGATCAGTGCATGATCAGTCACGTGATCAGTGCATGATCAGTCATGTGATCAGTGCATGATCAGCCACGTGATCAGTGCATGATCAGCCACGTGATCAGTGCATGATAGCCACGTGATCAGTGCATGATCAGTCACGTGATCAGTGCATGATCAGTCACGTGATCAGTGCATGATCAGCCACGTGATCAGTGCATGATCAGCCACGTGATCAGTGCATGATCAATTACGTGATCAGTGCATGATCAGTCACGTGACCAGTATGGTAGCTAGTGATCATTGCATGATCAGCCACGTGAGCAGTGCATGATAGCCACGTGATCAGTGCATGATCAGTCACGTGATCAGTGCATGATCAGTCACGTGATCAGTGCATGATCAGTCACGTGATCAGTGCATGATCAATCACGTGATCAGTGCATGATCAGTCACGTGATCAGTGCATGTAGCTACGTGATCAGTGCATGATCAGCCACGTGATCAGTGCATGATAGCCACGTGATCAGTGCATGATAGCCACGTGATCAGTGCATGATCAGTCACGTGATCAGTGTGTGATCAGCCACGTGATCAGTGCATGATAGCCACGTGATCAGTGCATGATAGCCACGTGATCAGTGCATGATCAGTCACGTGATCATGTGATCAGCCACGTGATCAGTGCATGATCAGCCACGTGATCAGTGCATGATCAATCACGTGATCAGTGCATGATCAGTCACGTGACCAGTACATGGTAGCTACGTGATCGTGCATGATCAGCCACGTGATCAGTGCATGATAGCCACGTGATCAGTGCATGATCAGTCACGTGATCAGTGCATGATCAGTCACGTGATCAGTGCATGATCAGCCACGTGATCAGTGCATGATCAGTCACGTGATCAGTGCATGGTAGCTACGTGATCAGTGCATGATCAGCCACGTGATCAGTGCATGATAGCCACGTGATCAGTGCATGATCAGTCACGTGATCAGTGCATGATCAGCCACGTGATCAGTGCATGAGTGCCACGTGATCAGTGCATGATCAGTCACGTGATCAGTGCATGATCAGCCACGTGATCAGTGCATGATCAGCCACGTGATCAGTGCATGATAGCCACGTGATCAGTGCATGATCAGTACGTGATCAGTGCATGATCAGCCACGTGATCAGTGCATGATCAGTCACGTGATCAGTGCATGATCAGCCACGTGATCAGTGCATGATAGCCAGTGATCAGTGCATGATAGCCAGTGATCAGTGCATGATCAGTCACGTGATCAGTGCATGATCAGCCACGTGATCAGTGCATGATCAGCCACGTGATCAGTGCATGATCAGCCACGTGATCAGTGCATGATCAGTTACGTGAGCAGTGTATGATCAGCCACGTGATCAGTGCATGGTCAGACACGTGAACAGTGTATGATCAGCCACGTGATCAGTGCATGATAGCCACGTGATCAGTGCATGATCAGTCACGTGATCAGTGTATGATCAGCCACGTGAACAGTGCATGCTCAGTCACGTGATCTGGGCCTGCTGAGCTGCGTGATTACTGTCTGCTCATCTGCTTGACAATTGCCAGCTGAGCTGCACGATTCCTGCCTGTCATCTGCTTGACAATTATCAGCTGTGCTGCGTAATTCCTGCCTGCTCAGCTGCTTGATTATTGCCAGCTGAGCAGCATGATTCCTCACCTGAGTTCCATGATTATTGCCTGCTGACTGTTTGATTCGTGCCTACTCAGCTCTTTGTTTATTGCCTCCAGAGGCACATGATCAGTGTATGATAGCAAACATGATCAGTGCATGATCAGTCACATGATCAGCGCCATTAAGTCACGTGATCACTACATGATAGTCATGTGATCAGTCCATGCTCAGTCACGGTATCAGTGCATGATCAGCCACGTGATCAGTGCATGATCAGCCAGGTGATCAGTTCATGATAGCTATGTGATCAGTGCATGATTTGTCACGTGATCAGTGCATGACCAGGCAGGTGATCAGTGCATGATCAGCCACGTGATCAGTGCATGATAGCCACGTGATCAGTGCATGATCAGTCACCTGATGGGTGTATGATCAGTCACGTGACCAGTACATGGTAGCTACATGATCATTGCATGATCAGCCACGTGAGTAGTGCATGATAGCCACGTGATCAGTGCATGATCAGTCACGTGATCAGTGCATGATCAGTCACGTGATCAGTGCATGATCAGTCACGTGATCAGTGCATGATCAGCCACGTGATCAGTGCATGATCAGTCACGTGATCAGTGCATGATCAGCCACGTGATCAGTGCATGATCAGTCACGTGATCAGTGCATGATATAGACGTGATCAGTGCATGATCAGTCACGTGATCAGTGCATGATAGCCACGTGATCAGTGCATGATCAGTCACGTGATCAGTGCATGATCAGTCACGTGATCAGTACATGGTAGCTACGTGATCAGTGCATGATCAGCCACGTGATCAGTGCATGATAGCCACGTGATCAGTGCATGATAGTCACGTGATCAGTGCATGATCAGTCACGTGATCAGTGCATGATCAGCCACGTGATCAGTGCATGATCAGCCACGTGATCAGTGCATGATAGCCACGTGATCAGTGCATGATCAGTCACGTGATCAGTGCATGATCAGTCACGTGATCAGTGCATGATCAGCCACGTGATCAGTGCATGATAGCCACGTGATCAGTGCATGATCAGTCACGTGATCAGTGTATGATCAGTCACGTGACCAGTACATGGTAGCTACGTGATCAGTGCATGATCAGCCACGTGATCAGTGCATGATAGCCACGTGATCAGTGCATGATCAGTCACGTGATCAGTGCATGATCAGTCATGTGATCAGTGCATGATCAGGCACGTGATCAGTGCATGATCAGCCACGTGATCAGTGCATGATAGCCACGTGATCAGTGCATGATCAGTCACGTGATCAGTGCATGATCAGTCACGTGATCAGTGCATGATCAGCCACGTGATCAGTGCATGATCAGCCACGTGATCAGTGCATGATCAATCACGTGATCAGTGCATGATCAGTCACGTGATCAGTGCATGATAGCACGTGATCATTGCATGATCAGCCACATGATCAGTGCATGATAGCCACGTGATCAGTGCATGATCAGTCACGTGATCAGTGCATGATCAGTCACGTGATCAGTGCATGATCAGTCACGTGATCAGTGCATGATCAATTACGTGATCAGTGCATGATCAGTCACGTGACCAGTACATGGTAGCTACGTGATCATTGCATGATCAGCCACGTGATCAGTGCATGATAGCCACGTGATCAGTGCATGATAGCCACGTGATCAGTGCATGATCAGTCATGTGATACGTGTGTGATCAGCCACGTGATCAGTGCATGATATCCACGTGATCAGTGCATGATAGCCACGTGATCAGTGCATGAGAGCCACGTGATCAGTGCATGATCAGTCACGTGATACATGTGTGATCAGCCACGTGATCAGTGCATGATGAGCCACGTGATCAGTGCAGGATCAATTACGTGATCAGTGCATGATCAGTCACGTGACCAGTACATGGTTGCTACGTGATCGTTGCATGATCAGCCACGTGAGCAGAGCATGATAGCCACGTGATCAGTGCATGATCAGTCACGTGATCAGTACATGATCAGTCACGTGAACAGTGCATGATCATTTACGTGATCTGTGCATGATCAGTCACGTGACCAGTATATGGTAGCTACGTGATCATTCCATGACGAGCCACGTGAGCAGTGCATGATAGCCACGTGATGTGTGCATGATGAGTTACGTGAGCAGAGTATGATCAGCCACGTGATCAGTGCATGAGTGCCACGTGATCAGTGCATGATATGTCACGTGACAGGTGTGTGATCAGCCACGTGAACAGTGCATGTTCAGCCACGTGATCAGTGCATGATAGCCACGTGATCAGTGCATGATCAGTTACGTGAGCAGTGTATGATCAGCCACGTGATCAGTGCATGGTCAGACACGTGAACAGTGTATGATCAGCCACGTGATCAGTGCATGATATCCAAGTGATCAGTGCATGATCATCACGTGATCAGTGTATGATCAGCCACGTGAACAGTGCATGCTCAGTCACGTGATCAGGGCCTGCTGAGCTGCGTGATTACTGTCTGCTCATCTGCTTGACAATTGCCAGCTGAGCTGCACGATTCCTGCCTGTCATCTGCTTGACAATTGCCAGCTGTGCTGCGTAATTCCTGCCTGCTCAGCTGCTTGATTATTGCCAGCTGAGCAGCATGATTCCTCACAGCTGAGTTCCATGATTATTGCCTGCTGACTGTTTGATTCGTGCCTACTCAGCTCTTTGTTTATTGCCTCCAGAGGCACATGATCAGTGTATGATAGCAAACATGATCAGTGCATGATCAGTCACATGATCAGCGCCATTAAGTCACGTGATCACTACATGATAGTCATGTGATCAGTCCATGCTCAGTCACGGTATCAGTGCATGATCAGCCACGTGATCAGTGCATGATCAGCCAGGTGATCAGTTCATGATAGCTACGTGATCAGTGCATGATTTGTCACGTGATCAGTGCATGACCAGGCAGGTGATCAGTGCATGATCAGCCACGTGATCAGTGCATGATAGCCACGTGATCAGTGCATGATCAGTCACCTGATGGGTGTATGATCAGTCACGTGACCAGTACATGGTAGCTACATGATCATTGCATGATCAGCCACGTGAGTAGTGCATGATAGCCACGTGATCAGTGCATGATCAGTCACGTGATCAGTGCATGATCAGTCATGTGATCAGTGCATGATCAGCACGTGATCAGTGCATGATCAGCCACGTGATCAGTGCATGATAGCCACGTGATCAGTGCATGATCAGTCACGTGATCAGTGCATGATCAGTCACGTGATCAGTGCATGATCAGCCACGTGATCAGTGCATGATCAGCCACGTGATCAGTGCATGATCAGTCACGTGATCAGTGCATGATCAGTCACGTGATCAGTGCATGGTAGCTAGTGATCAGTGCATGATCAGCCACGTGATCAGTGCATGATAGCCACGTGATCAGTGCATGATCAGTCACGTGATCAGTGCATGATCAGTCACGTGATCAGTGCATGATCAGTCACGTGATCAGTGCATGATCAATTACGTGATCAGTGCATGATCAGTCACGTGATCAGTGCATGATAGCTACGTGATCAGTGCATGATCAGCCACGTGATCAGTGCATGATAGCCACGTGATCAGTGCATGATAGCCACGTGATCAGTGCATGATCAGTCACGTGATCAGTGCATGATCAGCCACGTGATCAGTGCATGATAGCCACGTGATCAGTGCATGATAGCCACGTGATCAGTGCATGATCAGTCACGTGATCATGTGTGATCAGCCACGTGATCAGTGCATGATGAGCCACGTGATCAGTGCATGATCAATTACGTGATCAGTGCATGATCAGTCACGTGACCAGTACATGGTTGCTACGTGATCGTGCATGATCAGCCACGTGATCAGTGCATGATAGCCACGTGATCAGTGCATGATCAGTCACGTGATCAGTGCATGATCAGTCACGTGAACAGTGCATGATCATTTACGTGATCAGTGCATGATCAGTCACGTGACCAGTATATGGTAGCTACGTGATCATTGCATGACAGCCACGTGATCAGTGCATGATAGCCACGTGATCAGTGCATGATCAGTTACGTGATCAGTGCATGATCAGCCACGTGATCAGTGCATGAGTGCCACGTGATCAGTGCATGATATGTCACGTGACAGTGTGTGATCAGCCACGTGATCAGTGCATGATCAGCCACGTGATCAGTGCATGATAGCCACGTGATCAGTGCATGATCAGTTACGTGATCAGTGCATGATCAGCCACGTGATCAGTGCATGATCAGTCACGTGATCAGTGTATGATCAGCCACGTGATCAGTGCATGATAGCCAGTGATCAGTGCATGATAGCCAGTGATCAGTGCATGATCAGTCACGTGATCAGTGCATGATCAGCCACGTGATCAGTGCATGATAGCCACTGATCAGTGCATGATCAGCCACGTGATCAGTGCATGATCAGTTACGTGAGCAGTGTATGATCAGCCACGTGATCAGTGCATGGTCAGACACGTGAACAGTGTATGATCAGCCACGTGATCAGTGCATGATAGCCACGTGATCAGTGCATGATCAGTCACGTGATCAGTGTATGATCAGCCACGTGAACAGTGCATGCTCAGTCACGTGATCAGGGCCTGCTGAGCTGCGTGATTACTGTCTGCTCATCTGCTTGACAATTGCCAGCTGAGCTGCACGATTCCTGCCTGTCATCTGCTTGACAATTATCAGCTGTGCTGCGTAATTCCTGCCTGCTCAGCTGCTTGATTATTGCCAGCTGAGCAGCATGATTCCTCACACCTGAGTTCCATGATTATTGCCTGCTGACTGTTTGATTCGTGCCTACTCAGCTCTTTGTTTATTGCCTCCAGAGGCACATGATCAGTGTATGATAGCAAACATGATCAGTGCATGATCAGTCACATGATCAGTGCCATTAAGTCACGTGATCACTACATGATAGTCATGTGATCAGTCCATGCTCAGTCACGGTATCAGTGCATGATCAGCCACGTGATCAGTGCATGATCAGCCACGTGATCAGTGCATGATAGCCACGTGATCAGTGCATGATCAGTCACGTGATCAGTGCATGACCAGGCACGTGATCAGTGCATGATCAGCCACGTGATCAGTGCATGATAGCCACGTGATCAGTGCATGATCAGTCACCTGATGGGTGTATGATCAGTCACGTGACCAGTACATGGTAGCTACATGATCATTGCATGATCAGCCACGTGAGTAGTGCATGATAGCCACGTGATCAGTGCATGATCAGTCACGTGATCAGTGCATGATCAGTCACGTGAACAGTGCATGATCAGTCACGTGATCAGTGCATGATCAGCCACGTGATCAGTGCATGATCAGTCACATGATCAGTGCATGATCATCCACGTGATCAGTGCATGATCAGTCATGTGATCAGTGCATGATATAGACGTGATCAGTGCATGATCAGTCACGTGATCAGTGCATGATAGCCACGTGATCAGTGCATGATCAGTCACGTGATCAGTGCATGATCAGTCACGTGACCAGTACATGGTAGCTACATGATCATTGCATGATCAGCCACGTGATCAGTGCATGATAGCCACGTGATCAGTGCATGATAGTCATGTGATCAGTCCATGATCAGTCACGTGATCAGTGCATGATCAGCCACGTGATCAGTGCATGATCAGCCACGTGATCAGTGCATGATAGCTATGTGATCAGTGCATGATTTGTCACGTGATCAGTGCATGACCAGGCAGGTGATCAGTGCATGATCAGCCACGTGATCAGTGCATGATAGCCACGTGATCAGTGCATGATCAGTCACCTGATCAGTGTATGATCAGTCACGTGACCAGTACATGGTAGCTACATGATCATTGCATGATCAGCCACGTGATAGTGCATGATAGCCACGTGATCAGTGCATGATCAGTCACGTGATCAGTGCATGATCAGTCATGTGATCAGTGCATGACCAGGCACGTGATCAGTGCATGATCAGCCACGTGATCAGTGCATGATAGCCACGTGATCAGTGCATGATCAGTCACGTGATCAGTGCATGATCAGTCACGTGATCAGTGCATGATCAGCCACGTGATCAGTGCATGATCAGCCACGTGATCAGTGCATGATCAATCACGTGATCAGTGCATGATCAGTCACGTGACCAGTATATGGTAGCTACGTGATCATTGCATGATCAGCCACATGAGCAGTGCATGATAGCCACGTGATCAGTGCATGATCAGTCACGTGATCAGTGCATGATCACTCACAGTGCATGATCAGTCACGTGATCAGTGCATGATCAATTACGTGATCAGTGCATGATCAGTCACGTGACCAGTACATGGTAGCTACGTGATCATTGCATGATCAGCCACGTGATCAGTGCATGATAGCCACGTGATCAGTGCATGATAGCCACGTGATCAGTGCATGATCAGTCATGTGATACGTGTGTGATCAGCCACGTGATCAGTGCATGATATCCACGTGATCAGTGCATGATAGCCACGTGATCAGTGCATGAGAGCCACGTGATCAGTGCATGATCAGTCACGTGATACATGTGTGATCAGCCACGTGATCAGTGCATGATGAGCCACGTGATCAGTGCAGGATCAATTACGTGATCAGTGCATGATCAGTCACGTGACCAGTACATGGTTGCTACGTGATCGTTGCATGATCAGCCACGTGAGCAGAGCATGATAGCCACGTGATCAGTGCATGATCAGTCACGTGATCAGTACATGATCAGTCACGTGAACAGTGCATGATCATTTACGTGATCTGTGCATGATCAGTCACGTGACCAGTATATGGTAGCTATGTGATCATTCCATGACGAGCCACGTGAGCAGTGCATGATAGCCACGTGATGTGTGCATGATGAGTTACGTGAGCAGAGTATGATCAGCCACGTGATCAGTGCATGAGTGCCACGTGATCAGTGCATGATATGTCACGTGACAGGTGTGTGATCAGCCACGTGAACAGTGCATGTTCAGCCACGTGATCAGTGCATGATAGCCACGTGATCAGTGCATGATCAGTTACGTGAGCAGTGTATGATCAGCCACGTGATCAGTGCATGGTCAGACACGTGAACAGTGTATGATCAGCCACGTGATCAGTGCATGATATCCAAGTGATCAGTGCATGATCATCACGTGATCAGTGTATGATCAGCCACGTGAACAGTGCATGCTCAGTCACGTGATCAGGGCCTGCTGAGCTGCGTGATTACTGTCTGCTCATCTGCTTGACAATTGCCAGCTGAGCTGCACGATTCCTGCCTGTCATCTGCTTGACAATTGCCAGCTGTGCTGCGTAATTCCTGCCTGCTCAGCTGCTTGATTATTGCCAGCTGAGCAGCATGATTCCTCACAGCTGAGTTCCATGATTATTGCCTGCTGACTGTATGATTCGTGCCTACTCAGCTCTTTGTTTATTGCCTCCAGAGGCACATGATCAGTGTATGATAGCAAACATGATCAGTGCATGATCAGTCACATGATCAGCGCCATTAAGTCACGTGATCACTACATGATAGTCATGTGATCAGTCCATGCTCAGTCACGGTATCAGTGCATGATCAGCCACGTGATCAGTGCATGATCAGCCAGGTGATCAGTTCATGATAGCTATGTGATCAGTTCATGATTTGTCACGTGATCAGTGCATGACCAGGCAGGTGATCAGTGCATGATCAGTCACGTGATCAGTGCATGATCAGTCACGTGATCAGTGCATGATCAGTCACGTGATCAGTGCATGATCAGCCACGTGATCAGTGCATGATCAGCCACATGATCAGTGCATGATCAGTCACGTGATCAGTGCATGATCAGTCACGTGACCAGTATATGGTAGCTACGTGATCATTGCATGATCAGCCACATGAGCAGTGCATGATAGCCACGTGATCAGTGCATGATCAGTCACGTGATCAGTGCATGATCACTCACGTGAACAGTGCATGATCAGTCACCTGATCAGTGCATGATCAATTACGTGATCAGTGCATGATCAGTCACGTGATCAGTACATGGTAGCTACGTGATCATTGCATGATCAGCCACGTGAGCAGTGCATGATAGCCACGTGATCAGTGCATGATCTGTCGCATGATCAGTGTATGATCATCCACGTGATCAGTGCATGGGCAGTCACGTGATCAGTGCATGATATAGACGTGATCAGTGCATGATCAGTCTCGTGATCAGTGTATGATCAACCACGTGATCAGTGCATGATAGCCAGTTAATGAGTGCATGATAGCCAGATGATCAGTGCATGATCAGTCACGTGATCAGTGCATGATCAGCCACGTAATCAGTGCATGATAGCCACTGATCAGTGCATGATCAGCCACGTGATCAGTGCATGATCAGTTACGTGAGCAGTGTATGATCAGCCACGTGATCAGTGCATGGTCAGACACGTGAACAGTGTATGATCAGCCACGTGATCAGTGCATGATAGCCACGTGATCAGTGCATGATCAGTCACGTGATCAGTGTATGATCAGCCACGTGAACAGTGCATGCTCAGTCACGTGATCTGGGCCTGCTGAGCTGCGTGATTACTGTCTGCTCATCTGCTTGACAATTGCCAGCTGAGCTGCACGATTCCTGCCTGTCATCTGCTTGACAATTATCAGCTGTGCTGCGTAATTCCTGCCTGCTCAGCTGCTTGATTATTGCCAGCTGAGCAGCATGATTCCTCACACCTGAGTTCCATGATTATTGCCTGCTGACTGTTTGATTCGTGCCTACTCAGCTCTTTGTTTATTGCCTCCAGAGGCACATGATCAGTGTATGATAGCAAACATGATCAGCGCATGATCAGTCACATGATCAGCGCCATTAAGTCACGTGATCACTACATGATAGTCATGTGATCAGTCCATGCTCAGTCACGGTATCAGTGCATGATCAGCCACGTGATCAGTGCATGATCAGCCAGGTGATCAGTTCATGATAGCTATGTGATCAGTGCATGATTTGTCACGTGATCTGTGCATGATCAGGCAGGTGATCAGTGCATGATCAGCCACGTGATCAGTGCATGATCAGTCACCTGATGGGTGTATGATCAGTCACGTGACCGGTACATGGTAGCTACATGATCATTGCATGATCAGCCACGTGAGTAGTGCATGATAGCCACGTGATCAGTGCATGATCAGTCACGTGATCAGTGCATGATCAGTCACGTGATCAGTGCATGATCAGTCACGTGATCAGTGCATGCCACGTGATCAGTGCATGATCAGCCACGTGAGTGCATGATAGCCACGTGATCAGTGCATGATCAGCCACGTGATCAGTGCATGATAGCCACGTGATCAGTGCATGATCAGTCACGTGATCAGTGCATGATCAGGCACGTGATCAGTGCATGATCAGCCACGTGATCAGTGCATGATAGCCACGTGATCAGTGCATGATCAGTCACGTGATCAGTGCATGATCAGTCACGTGACAGTACATGTAGCACGTGATCAGTGCATGATCAGCCACGTGATCAGTGCATGATCAGTCACGTGATCAGTGCATGATCATCCACGTGATCAGTGCATGATCAGTCATGTGATCAGTGCATGATCAGACGTGATCAGTGCATGATCAGTCACGTGATCAGTGCATGATAGCCACGTGATCAGTGCATGATCAGTCACGTGATCAGTGCATGATCAGTCACGTGATCAGTGCATGATAGCTACGTGATCAGTGCATGATCAGCCACGTGATCAGTGCATGATAGCCACGTGATCAGTGCATGATAGTCACGTGATCAGTGCATGATCAGTCACGTGATCAGTGCATGATCAGCCACGTGATCAGTGCATGATCAGCCACGTGATCAGTGCATGATAGCTACGTGATCAGTGCATGATCAGTCACGTGATCAGTGCATGATCAGCCACGTGATCAGTGCATGATCAGCCACGTGATCAGTGCATGATAGCCACGTGATCAGTGCATGATCAGTCACGTGATCAGTGTATGATCAGTCACTGACCAGTACATGGTAGCTACGTGATCATTGCATGATCAGCCACGTGATAGTGCATGATAGCCACGTGATCAGTGCATGATCAGTCACGTGATCAGTGCATGATCAGTCATGTGATCAGTGCATGATCAGGCACGTGATCAGTGCATGATCAGCCACGTGATCAGTGCATGATAGCCACGTGATCAGTGCATGATCAGTCACGTGATCAGTGCATGATCAGTCACGTGATCAGTGCATGATCAGCCACGTGATCAGTGCATGATCAGCCACGTGATCAGTGCATGATCAATCACGTGATCAGTGCATGATCAGTCACGTGACCAGTGCATGGTAGCTACGTGATCATTGCATGATCAGCCACGTGAGCAGTGCATGATAGCCACGTGATCAGTGCATGATCAGTCACGTGATCAGTGCATGATCAGCCACGTGATCAGTGCATGATAGTCACGTGATCAGTGCATGATCAATTACGTGATCAGTGCATGATCAGTCACGTGACCAGTACATGGTAGCTACGTGATCATTGCATGATCAGCCACGTGATCAGTGCATGATAGCCACGTGATCAGTGCATGATAGCCACGTGATCAGTGCATGATCAGTCACGTGATACGTGTGTGATCAGCCACGTGATCAGTGCATGATATCCACGTGATCAGTGCATGATAGCCACGTGATCAGTGCATGATCAGCCACGTGATCAGTGCATGATCAGTCACGTGATCATGTGTGATCAGCCACGTGATCAGTGCATGATCAGCCACGTGATCAGTGCATGATCAATTACGTGATCAGTGCATGATCAGTCACGTGACCAGTACATGGTTGCTACGTGATCGTGCATGATCAGCCACGTGAGCAGTGCATGATAGCCACGTGATCAGTGCATGATCAGTCACGTGATCAGTGCATGATCAGTCACGTGAACAGTGCATGATCATTTACGTGATCAGTGCATGATCAGTCACGTGACCAGTATATGGTAGCTACGTGATCATTGCATGACAGCCACGTGAGCAGTGCATGATAGCCACGTGATCAGTGCATGATCAGTTACGTGATCAGTGTATGATCAGCCACGTGATCAGTGCATGATGCCACGTGATCAGTGCATGATAGTCACGTGACAGTGTGATCAGCCACGTGATCAGTGCATGATCAGCCACGTGATCAGTGCATGATAGCCACGTGATCAGTGCATGATCAGTCACGTGATCAGTGCATGATCAGCCACGTGATCAGTGCATGATCAGACACGTGATCAGTGCATGATCAGCCACGTGATCAGTGCATGATAGCCACGTGATCAGTGCATGATCATCACGTGATCAGTGCATGATCAGTCACGTGATCAGTGCATGATCAGTCACGTGATCAGTGCATGATCAGCCACGTGATCAGTGCATGATCAGCCACGTGATCAGTGCATGATCAGCCACGTGATCAGTGCATGATCAGTCACGTGACCAGTATATGGTAGCTACGTGATCAGTGCATGATCAGCCACATGAGCAGTGCATGATAGCCACGTGATCAGTGCATGATCAGTCACGTGATCAGTGCATGATCACTCACGTGATCAGTGCATGATCAGTCACGTGATCAGTGCATGATCAATTACGTGATCAGTGCATGATCAGTCACGTGACCAGTACATGGTAGCTACGTGATCAGTGCATGATCAGCCACGTGAGCAGTGCATGATAGCCACGTGATCAGTGCATGATCAGTCACGTGATCAGTGTATGATCATCCACGTGATCAGTGCATGGGCAGTCATGTGATCAGTGCATGATATAGACGTGATCAGTGCATGATCAGTCACGTGATCAGTGTATGATCAACCACGTGATCAGTGCATGATAGCCAGTTAATGAGTGCATGATAGCCAGTGATCAGTGCATGATCAGTCACGTGATCAGTGCATGATCAGCCACGTAATCAGTGCATGATAGCCACTGATCAGTGCATGATCAGCCACGTGATCAGTGCATGATCAGTTACGTGAGCAGTGTATGATCAGCCACGTGATCAGTGCATGGTCAGACACGTGAACAGTGTATGATCAGCCACGTGATCAGTGCATGATAGCCACGTGATCAGTGCATGATCAGTCACGTGATCAGTGTATGATCAGCCACGTGAACAGTGCATGCTCAGTCACGTGATCAGGGCCTGCTGAGCTGCGTGATTACTGTCTGCTCATCTGCTTGACAATTGCCAGCTGAGCTGCACGATTCCTGCCTGTCATCTGCTTGACAATTATCAGCTGTGCTGCGTAATTCCTGCCTGCTCAGCTGCTTGATTATTGCCAGCTGAGCAGCATGATTCCTCACACCTGAGTTCCATGATTATTGCCTGCTGACTGTTTGATTCGTGCCTACTCAGCTCTTTGTTTATTGCCTCCAGAGGCACATGATCAGTGTATGATAGCAAACATGATCAGCGCATGATCAGTCACATGATCAGCGCCATTAAGTCACGTGATCACTACATGATAGTCATGTGATCAGTCCATGCTCAGTCACGGTATCAGTGCATGATCAGCCACGTGATCAGTGCATGATCAGTCACGGGACAAGTACATGGTAGCTACGTGATCAGTGCATGATCAGCCACGTGATCAGTGCATGATAGCCACGTGATCAGTGCATGATCAGTCACGTGATCAGTGCATGATCAGTCACGTGATCAGTGCATGATCAGTCACGTGATCAGTGCATGATCAGCCACGTGATCAGTGCATGATAGCCACGTGATCAGTGCATGATCAGTCACGTGATCAGTGCATGATCAGTCACGTGATCAGTGCATGATCAGCCACGTGATCAGTGCATGATCAGCCACGTGATCAGTGCATGATCAGCCACGTGATCAGTGCATGATCAGTCACGTGATCAGTGCATGATAGCTACGTGATCAGTGCATGATCAGCCACGTGATCAGTGCATGATAGCCACGTGATCAGTGCATGATCAGTCACGTGATCAGTGCATGATCAGTCACGTGATCAGTGCATGATCAGTCACGTGATCAGTGCATGATCAGCCACGTGATCAGTGCATGATCAGTCACGTGATCAGGGCCTGCTGAGCTGCGTGATTACCGTCTGCTCATCTGCTTGACAATTGCCAGCTGAGCTGCACGATTCCTGCCTGTCATCTGCTTGACAATTATCAGCTGTGCTGCATAATTCCTGCCTGCTCAGCTGCTTGATTATTGCCAGCTGAGCAGCATGATTCCTCACACCTGAGTTCCATGATTATTGCCTGCTGACTGTTTGATCGTGCCTACTCAGCTCTTTGTTTATTGCCTCCAGAGGCACATGATCAGTGTATGATAGCAAACATGATCAGTGCATGATCAGTCACATGATCAGTGCCATTAAGTCACGTGATCACTACATGATAGTCATGTGATCAGTCCATGATCAGTCACGGTATCAGTGCATGATCAGCCACGTGATCAGTGCATGATCAGTCACGTGATCAGTGCATGATAGCTACGTGATCAGTGCATGATCAGCCACGTGATAGTGCATGATAGCCACGTGATCAGTGCATGATAGTCACGTGATCAGTGCATGATCAGTCACGTGATCAGTGCATGATCAGCCACGTGATCAGTGCATGATCAGCCACGTGATCAGTGCATGATAGCTACGTGATCAGTGCATGATCAGTCACGTGATCAGTGCATGATCAGGCACGTGATCAGTGCATGATCAGCCACGTGATCAGTGCATGATAGCCACGTGATCAGTGCATGATCAGTCACGTGATCAGTGCATGATCAGTCACTGACCAGTACATGGTAGCTACATGATCAGTGCATGATCAGCCACGTGATCAGTGCATGATAGCCACGTGATCAGTGCATGATCAGTCACGTGATCAGTGCATGATCAGTCACGTGATCAGTGCATGATCAGGCACGTGATCAGTGCATGATCAGCCACGTGATCAGTGCATGATAGCCACGTGATCAGTGCATGATCAGTCACGTGATCAGTGCATGATCAGCCACGTGATCAGTGCATGATCAGCCACGTGATCAGTGCATGATAGCCACGTGATCAGTGCATGATCAGTCACGTGATCAGTGCATGATCAGGCACGTGATCAGTGCATGATCAGTCACGTGATCAGTGCATGATCAGCCACGTGATCAGTGCATGATCAGCCACGTGATCAGTGCATGATCAATTACGTGATCAGTGCATGATCAGTCACGTGACCAGTACATGGTAGCTACGTGATCATTGCATGATCAGCCACGTGATCAGTGCATGATAGCCACGTGATCAGTGCATGATCAGTCACGTGATCAGTGCATGATCACTCACGTGATCAGTGCATGATAAGTCACGTGATCAGTGCATGATCAATTACGTGATCAGTGCATGATCAGTCACGTGACCAGTACATGGTAGCTACGTGATCATTGCATGATCAGCCACGTGAGCAGTGCATGATAGCCACGTGATCAGTGCATGATCAGTCACATGATCAGTGTATGATCATCCGTGATCAGTGCATGATCAGTCATGTGATCAGTGCATGATATAGACGTGATCAGTGCATGATCAGTCACGTGATCAGTGCATGATCAGCCACGTGATCAGTGCATGATAGCCAGTTGATGAGTGCATGATAGCCAGTGATCAGTGCATGATCAGTCACGTGATCAGTGTATGATCAGCCACGTGATCAGTGCATGATAGCCACGTGATCAGTGCATGATCAGCCACGTGATCAGTGCATGATCAGTTACGTGAGCAGTGTATGATCAGCCACGTGATCAGTGCATGGTCAGACACGTGAACAGTGTATGATCAGCCACGTGATCAGTGCATGATAGCCACGTGATCAGTGCATGATCAGTCACGTGATCAGTGTATGATCAGCCACGTGAACAGTGCATGCTCAGTCACGTGATCTGGGCCTGCTGAGCTGCGTGATTACTGTCTGCTCATCTGCTTGACAATTGCCAGCTGAGCTGCACGATTCCTGCCTGTCATCTGCTTGACAATTATCAGCTGTGCTGCGTAATTCCTGCCTGCTCAGCTGCTTGATTATTGCCAGCTGAGCAGCATGATTCCTCACACCTGAGTTCCATGATTATTGCCTGCTGACTGTTTGATTCGTGCCTACTCAGCTCTTTGTTTATTGCCTCCAGAGGCACATGATCAGTGTATGATAGCAAACATGATCAGCGCATGATCAGTCACATGATCAGCGCCATTAAGTCACGTGATCACTACATGATAGTCATGTGATCAGTCCATGCTCAGTCACGGTATCAGTGCATGATCAGCCACGTGATCAGTGCATGATCAGCCAGGTGATCAGTTCATGATAGCTATGTGATCAGTTCATGATTTGTCACGTGATCTGTGCATGACCAGGCAGGTGATCAGTGCATGATCAGCCACGTGATCAGTGCATGATAGCCACGTGATCAGTGCATGATCAGTCACCTGATGGGTGTATGATCAGTCACGTGACCAGTACATGGTAGCTACATGATCATTGCATGATCAGCCACGTGAGTAGTGCATGATAGCCACGTGATCAGTGCATGATCAGTCACGTGATCAGTGCATGATCACTCACGTGAACAGTGCATGATAAGTCACGTGATCAGTGCATGATCAATTACGTGATCAGTGCATGATCAGTCACGTGATCAGTGCATGGTAGCTACGTGATCAGTGCATGATCAGCCACGTGATCAGTGCATGATAGCCACGTGATCAGTGCATGATCAGCCACGTGATCAGTGCATGATCAGCCACGTGATCAGTGCATGATCAGTCACGTGATCAGTGCATGATCAGTCACGTGATCAGTGCATGATCAGCCACGTGATCAGTGCATGATAGCCACGTGATCAGTGCATGATCAGTCACGTGATCAGTGTATGATCAGTCACGTGATCAGTGCATGATAGCTACGTGATCAGTGCATGATCAGCCACGTGATCAGTGCATGATCAGCCACGTGATCAGTGCATGATCAGTCACGTGATCAGTGCATGATCAGTCACGTGATCAGTGCATGATCAGTCACGTGATCAGTGTATGATCAGCCACGTGAACAGTGCATGCTCAGTCACGTGATCAGGGCCTGCTGAGCTGCGTGATTACTGTCTGCTCATCTGCTTGACAATTGCCAGCTGAGCTGCACGATTCCTGCCTGTCATCTGCTTGACAATTGCCAGCTGTGCTGCGTAATTCCTGCCTGCTCAGCTGCTTGATTATTGCCAGCTGAGCAGCATGATTCCTCACAGCTGAGTTCCATGATTATTGCCTGCTGACTGTATGATTCGTGCCTACTCAGCTCTTTGTTTATTGCCTCCAGAGGCACATGATCAGTGTATGATAGCAAACATGATCAGTGCATGATCAGTCACATGATCAGCGCCATTAAGTCACGTGATCACTACATGATAGTCATGTGATCAGTCCATGCTCAGTCACGGTATCAGTGCATGATCAGCCACGTGATCAGTGCATGATCAGCCAGGTGATCAGTTCATGATAGCTATGTGATCAGTGCATGATTTGTCACGTGATCAGTGCATGATCAGGCAGGTGATCAGTGCATGATCAGCCACGTGATCAGTGCATGATCAGTCACGTGATCAGTGCATGATCAGTCACGTGATCAGTGCATGATCAGCCACGTGATCAGTGCATGATCAGCCACGTGATCAGTGCATGATCAGCCACGTGATCAGTGCATGATCAGTCACGTGATCAGTGCATGATCACTCACGTGATCAGTGCATGATAAGTCACGTGATCAGTGCATGATCAATTACGTGATCAGTGCATGATCAGTCACGTGACCAGTACATGGTAGCTACGTGATCATTGCGTGATCAGCCACGTGAGCAGTGCATGATAGCCACGTGATCAGTGCATGATCAGTCACATGATCAGTGCATGATCATCCACGTGATCAGTGCATGGGCAGTCATGTGATCAGTGCATGATATAGACGTGATCAGTGCATGATCAGTCTCGTGATCAGTGCATGATCAGCCACGTGATCAGTGCATGATAGCCAGTTGATGAGTGCATGATAGCCAGTGATCAGTGCATGATCAGTCACGTGATCAGTGTATGATCAGCCACGTGATCAGTGCATGATAGCCACTGATCAGTGCATGATCAGCCACGTGATCAGTGCATGATCAGTTACGTGAGCAGTGTATGATCAGCCACGTGATCAGTGCATGGTCAGACACGTGAACAGTGTATGATCAGCCACGTGATCAGTGCATGATAGCCACGTGATCAGTGCATGATCAGTCACGTGATCAGTGTATGATCAGCCACGTGAACAGTGCATGCTCAGTCACGTGATCTGGGCCTGCTGAGCTGCGTGATTACTGTCTGCTCATCTGCTTGACAATTGCCAGCTGAGCTGCACGATTCCTGCCTGTCATCTGCTTGACAATTATCAGCTGTGCTGCGTAATTCCTGCCTGCTCAGCTGCTTGATTATTGCCAGCTGAGCAGCATGATTCCTCACAGCTGAGTTCCATGATTATTGCCTGCTGACTGTTTGATTCGTGCCTACTCAGCTCTTTGTTTATTGCCTCCAGAGGCACATGATCAGTGTATGATAGCAAACATGATCAGCGCATGATCAGTCACATGATCAGCGCCATTAAGTCACGTGATCACTACATGATAGTCATGTGATCAGTCCATGCTCAGTCACGGTATCAGTGCATGATCAGCCACGTGATCAGTGCATGATCAGCCAGGTGATCAGTTCATGATAGCCACGTGATCAGTGCATGATCAGTCACGTGATCAGTGCATGACCAGGCACGTGATCAGTGCATGATCAGCCACGTGATCAGTGCATGATAGCCACGTGATCAGTGCATGATCAGTCACCTGATGGGTGTATGATCAGTCACGTGACCAGTACATGGTAGCTACATGATCATTGCATGATCAGCCACGTGAGTAGTGCATGATAGCCACGTGATCAGTGCATGATCAGTCACGTGATCAGTGCATGATCACTCACGTGATCAGTGCATGATAAGTCACCTGATCAGTGCATGATCAATTACGTGATCAGTGCATGATCAGTCACGTGATCAGTACATGGTAGCTACGTGATCATTGCATGATCAGCCACGTGATCAGTGCATGATAGCCACGTGATCAGTGCATGATAGCCACGTGATCAGTGCATGATCAGTCATGTGATACGTGTGTGATCAGCCACGTGATCAGTGCATGATATCCACGTGATCAGTGCATGATAGCCACGTGATCAGTGCATGAGAGCCACGTGATCAGTGCATGATCAGTCACGTGATACATGTGTGATCAGCCACGTGATCAGTGCATGATGAGCCACGTGATCAGTGCATGATCAATTACGTGATCAGTGCATGATCAGTCACGTGACCAGTACATGGTTGCTACGTGATCGTTGCATGATCAGCCACGTGAGCAGAGCATGATAGCCACGTGATCAGTGCATGATCAGTCACGTGATCAGTACATGATCAGTCACGTGAACAGTGCATGATCATTTACGTGATCTGTGCATGATCAGTCACGTGACCAGTATATGGTAGCTACGTGATCATTCCATGACGAGCCACGTGAGCAGTGCATGATAGCCACGTGATGTGTGCATGATGAGTTACGTGAGCAGAGTATGATCAGCCACGTGATCAGTGCATGAGTGCCACGTGATCAGTGCATGATATGTCACGTGACAGGTGTGTGATCAGCCACGTGAACAGTGCATGTTCAGCCACGTGATCAGTGCATGATAGCCACGTGATCAGTGCATGATCAGTTACGTGAGCAGTGTATGATCAGCCACGTGATCAGTGCATGGTCAGACACGTGAACAGTGTATGATCAGCCACGTGATCAGTGCATGATATCCAAGTGATCAGTGCATGATCATCACGTGATCAGTGTATGATCAGCCACGTGAACAGTGCATGCTCAGTCACGTGATCAGGGCCTGCTGAGCTGCGTGATTACTGTCTGCTCATCTGCTTGACAATTGCCAGCTGAGCTGCACGATTCCTGCCTGTCATCTGCTTGACAATTGCCAGCTGTGCTGCGTAATTCCTGCCTGCTCAGCTGCTTGATTATTGCCAGCTGAGCAGCATGATTCCTCACAGCTGAGTTCCATGATTATTGCCTGCTGACTGTTTGATTCGTGCCTACTCAGCTCTTTGTTTATTGCCTCCAGAGGCACATGATCAGTGTATGATAGCAAACATGATCAGTGCATGATCAGTCACATGATCAGCGCCATTAAGTCACGTGATCACTACATGATAGTCATGTGATCAGTCCATGCTCAGTCACGGTATCAGTGCATGATCAGCCACGTGATCAGTGCATGATCAGCCAGGTGATCAGTTCATGATAGCTATGTGATCAGTGCATGATCAGTCACGTGATCAGTGCATGACCAGGCAGGTGATCAGTGCATGATCAGTCACGTGATCAGTGCATGATCAGTCACGTGATCAGTGCATGATCAGTCACGTGATCAGTGCATGATCAGCCACGTGATCAGTGCATGATCAGCCACATGATCAGTGCATGATCAGTTACGTGATCAGTGCATGATCAGTCACGTGACCAGTACATGGTAGCTACGTGATCATTGCATGATCAGCCACATGAGCAGTGCATGATAGCCACGTGATCAGTGCATGATCAGTCACGTGATCAGTGCATGATCACTCACGTGATCAGTGCATGATCAGTCACGTGATCAGTGCATGATCAATTACGTGATCAGTGCATGATCAGTCACGTGACCAGTACATGGTAGCTACGTGATCATTGCATGATCAGCCACGTGATCAGTGCATGATAGCCACGTGATCAGTGCATGATCAGTCACATGATCAGTGCATGATCATCCACGTGATCAGTGCATGATCAGTCATGTGATCAGTGCATGATATAGACGTGATCAGTGCATGATCAGTCACGTGATCAGTGCATGATCAGCCACGTGATCAGTGCATGATAGCCAGTTGATGAGTGCATGATAGCCAGTGATCAGTGCATGATCAGTCACGTGATCAGTGCATGATCAGCCACGTGATCAGTGCATGATCAGCCACGTGATCAGTGTATGATCAGCCACGTGATCAGTGCATGGTCAGACACGTGAACAGTGTATGATCAGCCACGTGATCAGTGCATGATAGCCACGTGATCAGTGCATGATCAGTCACGTGATCAGTGTATGATCAGCCACGTGAACAGTGCATGCTCAGTCACGTGATCTGGGCCTGCTGAGCTGCGTGATTACTGTCTGCTCATCTGCTTGACAATTGCCAGCTGAGCTGCACGATTCCTGCCTGTCATCTGCTTGACAATTGCCAGCTGTGCTGCGTAATTCCTGCCTGCTCAGCTGCTTGATTATTGCCAGCTGAGCAGCATGATTCCTCACCTGAGTTCCATGATTATTGCCTGCTGACTGTTTGATTCGTGCCTACTCAGCTCTTTGTTTATTGCCTCCAGAGGCACATGATCAGTGTATGATAGCAAACATGATCAGCGCATGATCAGTCACATGATCAGCGCCATTAAGTCACGTGATCACTACATGATAGTCATGTGATCAGTCCATGCTCAGTCACGGTATCAGTGCATGATCAGCCACGTGATCAGTGCATGATCAGCCACGTGATCAGTTCATGATAGCTATGTGATCAGTGCATGATTTGTCACGTGATCAGTGCATGATCAGGCACGTGATCAGTGCATGATCAGTCACGTGATCAGTGCATGATCAGTCACGTGATCAGTGCATGATCAGCCACGTGATCAGTGCATGATAGCCACGTGATCAGTGCATGATCAGTCACGTGATGGGTGCATGATCAGTCACGTGACCAGTACATGGTAGCTACATGATCATTGCATGATCAGCCACGTGAGTAGTGCATGATAGCCACGTGATCAGTGCATGATCAGTCACGTGATCAGTGCATGATCAGTCACGTGATCAGTGCATGATCAGTCACGTGATCAGTGCATGATCAGCCACGTGATCAGTGCATGATCAGTCACGTGATCAGTGCATGATAGCCACGTGATCAGTGCATGATCAGCCACGTGATCAGTGCATGATAGCCACGTGATCAGTGCATGATCAGCCACGTGATCAGTGCATGATAGCCACGTGATCAGTGCATGATCAGTCACGTGATCAGTGCATGATCAGTCACGTGATCAGTGCATGATCAGCCACGTGATCAGTGCATGATAGCCACGTGATCAGTGCATGATCAGTCACGTGATCAGTGCATGATCAGTCACGTGACAGTACATGGTAGCTACGTGATCAGTGCATGATCAGCCACGTGATCAGTGCATGATAGCCACGTGATCAGTGCATGATCAGTCACGTGATCAGTGCATGATCAGTCACGTGAACAGTGCATGATCAGTCACGTGATCAGTGCATGATCAGCCACGTGATCAGTGCATGATCAGTCACGTGATCAGTGCATGATCATCCACGTGATCAGTGCATGATCAGTCACGTGATCAGTGCATGATATAGACGTGATCAGTGCATGATCAGTCACGTGATCAGTGCATGATAGCCACGTGATCAGTGCATGATCAGTCACGTGATCAGTGTATGATCAGTCACGTGACCAGTGCATGGTAGCTACATGATCAGTGCATGATCAGCCACGTGATAGTGCATGATAGCCACGTGATCAGTGCATGATAGTCACGTGATCAGTGCATGATCAGTCACGTATCAGTGCATGATCAGCCACGTGATCAGTGCATGATCAGCCACGTGATCAGTGCATGATAGCTACGTGATCAGTGCATGATCAGTCACGTGATCAGTGCATGATCAGGCACGTGATCAGTGCATGATCAGCCACGTGATCAGTGCATGATAGCCACGTGATCAGTGCATGATCAGTCACCTGATCAGTGTATGATCAGTCACTGACCAGTACATGTAGCTACATGATCATTGCATGATCAGCCACGTGATAGTGCATGATAGCCACGTGATCAGTGCATGATCAGTCACGTGATCAGTGCATGATCAGTCATGTGATCAGTGCATGATCAGGCACGTGATCAGTGCATGATCAGCCACGTGATCAGTGCATGATAGCCACGTGATCAGTGCATGATCAGTCACGTGATCAGTGCATGATCAGTCACGTGATCAGTGCATGATCAGCCACGTGATCAGTGCATGATCAGCCACGTGATCAGTGCATGATCAATCACGTGATCAGTGCATGATCAGTCACGTGATCAGTGCATGGTAGCTACGTGATCAGTGCATGATCAGCCACGTGATCAGTGCATGATAGCCACGTGATCAGTGCATGATCAGTCACGTGATCAGTGCATGATCAGTCACGTGATCAGTGCATGATCAGTCACGTGATCAGTGCATGATCAGCCACGTGATCAGTGCATGATCAGTCACGTGATCAGTGCATGGTAGCTACGTGATCAGTGCATGATCAGCCACGTGATCAGTGCATGATAGCCACGTGATCAGTGCATGATAGCCACGTGATCAGTGCATGATCAGTCATGTGATACGTGTGTGATCAGCCACGTGATCAGTGCATGATATCCACGTGATCAGTGCATGATAGCCACGTGATCAGTGCATGATAGCCACGTGATCAGTGCATGATCAGTCACGTGATACATGTGTGATCAGCCACGTGATCAGTGCATGATGAGCCACGTGATCAGTGCATGATCAATTACGTGATCAGTGCATGATCAGTCACGTGACCAGTACATGGTTGCTACGTGATCGTTGCATGATCAGCCACGTGAGCAGTGCATGATAGCCACGTGATCAGTGCATGATCAGTCACGTGATCAGTGCATGATCAGTCACGTGAACAGTGCATGATCATTTACGTGATCAGTGCATGATCAGTCACGTGACCAGTATATGGTAGCTACGTGATCATTCCATGACAGCCACGTGAGCAGTGCATGATAGCCACGTGATCAGTGCATGATCAGTTACGTGAGCAGTGTATGATCAGCCACGTGATCAGTGCATGAGTGCCACGTGATCAGTGCATGATATGTCACGTGACAGTGTGTGATCAGCCACGTGATCAGTGCATGATCAGCCACGTGATCAGTGCATGATCAGTCACGTGATCAGTGCATGATCAGTCACGTGATCAGTGCATGATCAGCCACGTGATCAGTGCATGATCAGCCACGTGATCAGTGCATGATAGCCACGTGATCAGTGCATGATCAGTCACGTGATCAGTGCATGATCAGTCACGTGATCAGTGCATGATCAGTCACGTGATCAGTGCATGATCAGTCACGTGATCAGTGCATGATCACTCACGTTAACAGTGCATGATAGCTACGTGATCATTGCATGATCAGCCACGTGATCAGTGCATGATAGCCACGTGATCAGTGCATGATCAGCCACGTGATCAGTGCATGATAGCTACGTGATCAGTGCATGATCAGTCACGTGATCAGTGCATGATCAGGCACGTGATCAGTGCATGATCAGCCACGTGATCAGTGCATGATAGCCACGTGATCAGTGCATGATCAGTCACGTGATCAGTGCATGATCAGTCACGTGACAGTGCATGATCAGCACGTGATCAGTGCATGATCAGCCACGTGATCAGTGCATGATCTGTCACATGATCAGTGTATGATCATCCACGTGATCAGTGCATGATCAGTCATGTGATCAGTGCATGATATAGACGTGATCAGTGCATGATCAGTCACGTGATCAGTGCATGATAGCCACGTGATCAGTGCATGATCAGTCACCTGATCAGTGTATGATCATTCACGTGACCAGTACATGGTAGCTACATGATCATTGCATGATCAGCCACGTGATAGTGCATGATAGCCACGTGATCAGTGCATGATCAGTCACGTGATCAGTGCATGATCAGTCACGTGATCAGTGCATGATCAGCCACGTGATCAGTGCATGATCAGCCACGTGATCAGTGCATGATAGCCACGTGATCAGTGCATGATCAGTCACGTGATCAGTGCATGATCAGGCACGTGATCAGTGCATGATCAGCCACGTGATCAGTGCATGATAGCCACGTGATCAGTGCATGATCAGTCACGTGATCAGTGCATGATCAGTCACTGACCAGTACATGGTAGCTACATGATCAGTGCATGATCAGCCACGTGATCAGTGCATGATAGCCACGTGATCAGTGCATGATCAGTCACGTGATCAGTGCATGATCAGTCACGTGATCAGTGCATGATCAGCCACGTGATCAGTGCATGATCAGCCACGTGATCAGTGCATGATAGCCACGTGATCAGTGCATGATCAGTCACGTGATCAGTGCATGATCAGTCACGTGATCAGTGCATGATCAGCCACGTGATCAGTGCATGATCAGCCACGTGATCAGTGCATGATCAATTACGTGATCAGTGCATGATCAGTCACGTGATCAGTGCATGGTAGCTACGTGATCAGTGCATGATCAGCCACGTGATCAGTGCATGATAGCCACGTGATCAGTGCATGATCAGTCACGTGATCAGTGCATGATCAGCTCACGTGATCAGTGCATGATAGTCACGTGATCAGTGCATGATCAGTTACGTGATCAGTGCATGATCAGTCACGTGATCAGTGCATGATAGCTACGTGATCAGTGCATGATCAGCCACGTGATCAGTGCATGATAGCCACGTGATCAGTGCATGATAGCCACGTGATCAGTGCATGATCAGTCACGTGATCAGTGCATGATCAGCCACGTGATCAGTGCATGATAGCCACGTGATCAGTGCATGATAGCCACGTGATCAGTGCATGATAGCCACGTGATCAGTGCATGATCAGTCACGTGATCATGTGTGATCAGCCACGTGATCAGTGCATGATCAGCCACGTGATCAGTGCATGATCAATTACGTGATCAGTGCATGATCAGTCACGTGACCAGTACATGGTAGCTACGTGATCAGTGCATGATCAGCCACGTGATCAGTGCATGATAGCCACGTGATCAGTGCATGATCAGTCACGTGATCAGTGCATGATCAGTCACGTGATCAGTGCATGATCAGCCACGTGATCAGTGCATGATCAGTCACGTGATCAGTGCATGATAGCTACGTGATCATTGCATGATCAGCCACGTGATCAGTGCATGATAGCCACGTGATCAGTGCATGATCAGTCACGTGATCAGTGCATGATCAGTCACGTGATCAGTGCATGATCAGTCACGTGATCAGTGCATGATCAGCCACGTGATCAGTGCATGATAGCCACGTGATCAGTGCATGATGCCACGTGATCAGTGCATGATAGTCACGTGATCAGTGCATGATCAGCCACGTGATCAGTGCATGATCAGCCACGTGATCAGTGCATGATAGCCACGTGATCAGTGCATGATCAGTCACGTGATCAGTGCATGATCAGCCACGTGATCAGTGCATGATCAGTCACGTGATCAGTGCATGATCAGCCACGTGATCAGTGCATGATAGCCACGTGATCAGTGCATGATCATCACGTGATCAGTGCATGATCAGTCACGTGATCAGTGCATGATCAGTCACGTGATCAGTGCATGATCAGCCACGTGATCAGTGCATGATCAGCCACGTGATCAGTGCATGATCAGCCACGTGATCAGTGCATGATCAGTCACGTGACCAGTACATGGTAGCTACGTGATCATTGCATGATCAGCCACGTGAGCAGTGCATGATAGCCACGTGATCAGTGCATGATCAGTCACGTGATCAGTGCATGATCAGTCACGTGATCAGTGCATGATCAGTCACGTGATCAGTGCATGATCAGTCACGTGATCAGTGCATGATCAGTCACGTGATCAGTGCATGATAGCCACGTGATCAGTGCATGATCAGCCACGTGATCAGTGCATGATCAGCCACGTGATCAGTGCATGATAGCCACGTGATCAGTGCATGATCAGTCACGTGATCAGTGTATGATCAGCCACGTGATCAGTGCATGATCAGCCACGTGATCAGTGCATGATCAGCCACGTGATCAGTGCATGATCAGTTACGTGAGCAGTGTATGATCAGCCACGTGATCAGTGCATGGTCAGACACGTGAACAGTGTATGATCAGCCACGTGATCAGTGCATGATAGCCACGTGATCAGTGCATGATCAGTCACGTGATCAGTGTATGATCAGCCACGTGAACAGTGCATGCTCAGTCACGTGATCAGGGCCTGCTGAGCTGCGTGATTACTGTCTGCTCATCTGCTTGACAATTGCCAGCTGAGCTGCACGATTCCTGCCTGTCATCTGCTTGACAATTGCCAGCTGTGCTGCGTAATTCCTGCCTGCTCAGCTGCTTGATTATTGCCAGCTGAGCAGCATGATTCCTCACACCTGAGTTCCATGATTATTGCCTGCTGACTGTTTGATTCGTGCCTACTCAGCTCTTTGTTTATTGCCTCCAGAGGCACATGATCAGTGTATGATAGCAAACATGATCAGTGCATGATCAGTCACATGATCAGCGCCATTAAGTCACGTGATCACTACATGATAGTCATGTGATCAGTCCATGCTCAGTCACGGTATCAGTGCATGATCAGCCACGTGATCAGTGCATGATCAGCCAGGTGATCAGTGCATGATAGCCATGTGATCAGTGCATGATCAGTCACGTGATCAGTGCATGATCAGGCAGGTGATCAGTGCATGATCAGCCACGTGATCAGTGCATGATAGCCACGTGATCAGTGCATGATAGCCACGTGATCAGTGCATGATCAGCCACGTGATCAGTGCATGATCAGTCACGTGATCATGTGTGATCAGCCACGTGATCAGTGCATGATGAGCCACGTGATCAGTGCATGATCAATTACGTGATCAGTGCATGATCAGTCACGTGACCAGTACATGGTTGCTACGTGATCGTGCATGATCAGCCACGTGAGCAGTGCATGATAGCCACGTGATCAGTGCATGATCAGTCACGTGATCAGTGCATGATCAGTCACGTGAACAGTGCATGATCATTTACGTGATCAGTGCATGATCAGTCACGTGACCAGTATATGGTAGCTATGTGATCATTCCATGACGAGCCACGTGAGCAGTGCATGATAGCCACGTGATGTGTGCATGATGAGTTACGTGAGCAGAGTATGATCAGCCACGTGATCAGTGCATGAGTGCCACGTGATCAGTGCATGATATGTCACGTGACAGTGTGTGATCAGCCACGTGAACAGTGCATGTTCAGCCACGTGATCAGTGCATGATAGCCACGTGATCAGTGCATGATCAGTTACGTGAGCAGTGTATGATCAGCCACGTGATCAGTGCATGGTCAGACACGTGAACAGTGTATGATCAGCCACGTGATCAGTGCATGATATCCAAGTGATCAGTGCATGATCATCACGTGATCAGTGTATGATCAGCCACGTGAACAGTGCATGCTCAGTCACGTGATCAGGGCCTGCTGAGCTGCGTGATTACTGTCTGCTCATCTGCTTGACAATTGCCAGCTGAGCTGCACGATTCCTGCCTGTCATCTGCTTGACAATTGCCAGCTGTGCTGCGTAATTCCTGCCTGCTCAGCTGCTTGATTATTGCCAGCTGAGCAGCATGATTCCTCACAGCTGAGTTCCATGATTATTGCCTGCTGACTGTTTGATTCGTGCCTACTCAGCTCTTTGTTTATTGCCTCCAGAGGCACATGATCAGTGTATGATAGCAAACATGATCAGTGCATGATCAGTCACATGATCAGCGCCATTAAGTCACGTGATCACTACATGATAGTCATGTGATCAGTCCATGCTCAGTCACGGTATCAGTGCATGATCAGCCACGTGATCAGTGCATGATCAGCCAGGTGATCAGTTCATGATAGCTATGTGATCAGTGCATGATTTGTCACGTGATCAGTGCATGACCAGCACGTGATCAGTGCATGATCAGTCACGTGATCAGTGCATGATCAGCCACGTGATCAGTGCATGATCAGCCACGTGATCAGTGCATGATCAGTCACGTGATCAGTGCATGATCAGTCACGTGACCAGTACATGGTAGCTACGTGATCATTGCATGATCAGCCACGTGAGCAGTGCATGATAGCCACGTGATCAGTGCATGATCAGTCACGTGATCAGTGCATGATCACTCACGTGATCAGTGCATGATAAGTCACGTGATCAGTGCATGATCAATTACGTGATCAGTGCATGATCAGTCACGTGACCAGTACATGGTAGCTACGTGATCATTGCATGATCAGCCACGTGATCAGTGCATGATAGCCACGTGATCAGTGCATGATCAGTCACATGATCAGTGTATGATCATCCACGTGATCAGTGCATGGGCAGTCATGTGATCAGTGCATGATATAGACGTGATCAGTGCATGATCAGTCACGTGATCAGTGCATGATCAGCCACGTGATCAGTGCATGATAGCCAGTTAATGAGTGCATGATAGCCAGATGATCAGTGCATGATCAGTCACGTGATCAGTGCATGATCAGCCACGTGATCAGTGCATGATAGCCACGTGATCAGTGCATGATCAGCCACGTGATCAGTGCATGATCAGTTACGTGAGCAGTGTATGATCAGCCACGTGATCAGTGCATGGTCAGACACGTGAACAGTGTATGATCAGCCACGTGATCAGTGCATGATAGCCACGTGATCAGTGCATGATCAGTCACGTGATCAGTGTATGATCAGCCACGTGAACAGTGCATGCTCAGTCACGTGATCTGGGCCTGCTGAGCTGCGTGATTACTGTCTGCTCATCTGCTTGACAATTGCCAGCTGAGCTGCACGATTCCTGCCTGTCATCTGCTTGACAATTATCAGCTGTGCTGCGTAATTCCTGCCTGCTCAGCTGCTTGATTATTGCCAGCTGAGCAGCATGATTCCTCACACCTGAGTTCCATGATTATTGCCTGCTGACTGTTTGATTCGTGCCTACTCAGCTCTTTGTTTATTGCCTCCAGAGGCACATGATCAGTGTATGATAGCAAACATGATCAGCGCATGATCAGTCACATGATCAGCGCCATTAAGTCACGTGATCACTACATGATAGTCATGTGATCAGTCCATGCTCAGTCACGGTATCAGTGCATGATCAGCCACGTGATCAGTGCATGATCAGTCACGTGATCAGTGCATGATAGCTACGTGATCAGTGCATGATCAGCCACGTGATCAGTGCATGATAGCCACGTGATCAGTGCATGATAGTCACGTGATCAGTGCATGATCAGTCACGTGATCAGTGCATGATCAGCCACGTGATCAGTGCATGATCAGCCACGTGATCAGTGCATGATAGCCACGTGATCAGTGCATGATCAGTCACGTGATCAGTGCATGATCAGTCACGTGATCAGTGCATGATCAGCCACGTGATCAGTGCATGATAGCCACGTGATCAGTGCATGATCAGTCACGTGATCAGTGCATGATCAGTCACTGACCAGTACATGGTAGCTACGTGATCAGTGCATGATCAGCCACGTGATCAGTGCATGATAGCCACGTGATCAGTGCATGATCAGTCACGTGATCAGTGCATGATCAGTCACGTGATCAGTGCATGATCAGGCACGTGATCAGTGCATGATCAGCCACGTGATCAGTGCATGATAGCCACGTGATCAGTGCATGATCAGTCACGTGATCAGTGCATGATCAGTCACGTGATCAGTGCATGATCAGCCACGTGATCAGTGCATGATCAGCCACGTGATCAGTGCATGATAGCCACGTGATCAGTGCATGATCAGTCACGTGATCAGTGCATGATCAGCCACGTGATCAGTGCATGATCAGTCACGTGATCAGTGCATGATCAGCCACGTGATCAGTGCATGATCAGCCACGTGATCAGTGCATGATCAATTACGTGATCAGTGCATGATCAGTCACGTGATCAGCATGGTAGCTACGTGATCAGTGCATGATCAGCCACGTGATCAGTGCATGATAGCCACGTGATCAGTGCATGATCAGTCACGTGATCAGTGCATGATCACTCACGTGATCAGTGCATGATCAGTCACGTGATCAGTGCATGATCAATTACGTGATCAGTGCATGATCAGTCACGTGACCAGTACATGGTAGCTACGTGATCATTGCATGATCAGCCACGTGAGCAGTGCATGATAGCCACGTGATCAGTGCATGATCAGTCACGTGATCAGTGCATGATCAGTCACGTGATCAGTGCATGATCAGTCACGTGATCAGTGCATGATATAGACGTGATCAGTGCATGATCAGTCACGTGATCAGTGCATGATCAGCCACGTGATCAGTGCATGATAGCCAGTTAATCAGTGCATGATAGCCAGTGATCAGTGCATGATCAGTCACGTGATCAGTGCATGATCAGCCACGTGATCAGTGCATGATAGCCACGTGATCAGTGCATGATCAGCCACGTGATCAGTGCATGATCAGTTACGTGAGCAGTGTATGATCAGCCACGTGATCAGTGCATGGTCAGACACGTGAACAGTGTATGATCAGCCACGTGATCAGTGCATGATAGCCACGTGATCAGTGCATGATCAGTCACGTGATCAGTGTATGATCAGCCACGTGAACAGTGCATGCTCAGTCACGTGATCAGGGCCTGCTGAGCTGCGTGATTACTGTCTGCTCATCTGCTTGACAATTGCCAGCTGAGCTGCACGATTCCTGCCTGTCATCTGCTTGACAATTATCAGCTGTGCTGCGTAATTCCTGCCTGCTCAGCTGCTTGATTATTGCCAGCTGAGCAGCATGATTCCTCACACCTGAGTTCCATGATTATTGCCTGCTGACTGTTTGATTCGTGCCTACTCAGCTCTTTGTTTATTGCCTCCAGAGGCACATGATCAGTGTATGATAGCAAACATGATCAGTGCATGATCAGTCACATGATCAGCGCCATTAAGTCACGTGATCACTACATGATAGTCATGTGATCAGTCCATGCTCAGTCACGGTATCAGTGCATGATCAGCCACGTGATCAGTGCATGATCAGTCACGTGATCAGTACATGATAGCTACGTGATCAGTGCATGATCAGCCACGTGATCAGTGCATGATAGCCACGTGATCAGTGCATGATAGTCACGTGATCAGTGCATGATCAGTCACGTGATCAGTGCATGATCAGCCACGTGATCAGTGCATGATCAGCCACGTGATCAGTGCATGATAGCCACGTGATCAGTGCATGATCAGTCACGTGATCAGTGCATGATCAGTCACGTGATCAGTGCATGATCAGCCACGTGATCAGTGCATGATAGCCACGTGATCAGTGCATGATCAGTCACGTGATCAGTGCATGATCAGTCACGTGACCAGTACATGGTAGCTACGTGATCATTGCATGATCAGCCACGTGAGCAGTGCATGATAGCCACGTGATCAGTGCATGATCAGTCACGTGATCAGTGCATGATCAGTCATGTGATCAGTGCATGATCAGCCACGTGATCAGTGCATGATCAGCCACGTGATCAGTGCATGATAGCCACGTGATCAGTGCATGATCAGTCACGTGATCAGTGCATGATCAGTCACGTGATCAGTGCATGATCAGCCACGTGATCAGTGCATGATCAGCCACGTGATCAGTGCATGATCAATACGTGATCAGTGCATGATCAGTCACGTGATCAGTGCATGTAGCTACGTGATCAGTGCATGATCAGCCACGTGATCAGTGCATGATAGCCACGTGATCAGTGCATGATCAGTCACGTGATCAGTGCATGATCAGTCACGTGATCAGTGCATGATCAGTCACGTGATCAGTGCATGATCAGCCACGTGATCAGTGCATGATCAGTCACGTGATCTGGGCCTGCTGAGCTGCGTGATTACTGTCTGCTCATCTGCTTGACAATTGCCAGCTGAGCTGCACGATTCCTGCCTGTCATCTGCTTGACAATTATCAGCTGTGCTGCATAATTCCTGCCTGCTCAGCTGCTTGATTATTGCCAGCTGAGCAGCATGATTCCTCACACCTGAGTTCCATGATTATTGCCTGCTGACTGTTTGATTCGTGCCTACTCAGCTCTTTGTTTATTGCCTCCAGAGGCACATGATCAGTGTATGATAGCAAACATGATCAGCGCATGATCAGTCACATGATCAGCGCCATTAAGTCACGTGATCACTACATGATAGTCATGTGATCAGTCCATGCTCAGTCACGGTATCAGTGCATGATCAGCCACGTGATCAGTGCATGATCAGTCACGTGATCAGTGCATGATAGCTACGTGATCAGTGCATGATCAGCCACGTGATCAGTGCATGATAGCCACGTGATCAGTGCATGATAGTCACGTGATCAGTGCATGATCAGTCACGTGATCAGTGCATGATCAGCCACGTGATCAGTGCATGATCAGCCACGTGATCAGTGCATGATAGCCACGTGATCAGTGCATGATCAGTCACGTGATCAGTGCATGATCAGGCACGTGATCAGTGCATGATCAGCCACGTGATCAGTGCATGATAGCCACGTGATCAGTGCATGATCAGTCACGTGATCAGTGCATGATCAGTCACTGACCAGTACATGGTAGCTACGTGATCATTGCATGATCAGCCACGTGATCAGTGCATGATAGCCACGTGATCAGTGCATGATCAGTCACGTGATCAGTGCATGATCAGTCATGTGATCAGTGCATGATCAGGCACGTGATCAGTGCATGATCAGCCACGTGATCAGTGCATGATAGCCACGTGATCAGTGCATGATCAGTCACGTGATCAGTGCATGATCAGTCACGTGATCAGTGCATGATCAGCCACGTGATCAGTGCATGATCAGCCACGTGATCAGTGCATGATAGCCACGTGATCAGTGCATGATCAGTCACGTGATCAGTGCATGATCAGTCACGTGATCAGTGCATGATCAGTCACGTGATCAGTGCATGATCAGCCACGTGATCAGTGCATGATCAGCCACGTGATCAGTGCATGATCAGTCACGTGATCAGTGCATGATCAGTCACGTGATCAGTGCATGGTAGCTACGTGATCAGTGCATGATCAGCCACGTGATCAGTGCATGATAGCCACGTGATCAGTGCATGATCAGTCACGTGATCAGTGCATGATCACTCACGTGATCAGTGCATGATAAGTCACGTGATCAGTGCATGATCAATTACGTGATCAGTGCATGATCAGTCACGTGACCAGTACATGGTAGCTACGTGATCATTGCATGATCAGCCACGTGAGCAGTGCATGATAGCCACGTGATCAGTGCATGATCAGTCACATGATCAGTGTATGATCAGTCACGTGATCAGTGCATGATCAGTCATGTGATCAGTGCATGATATAGACGTGATCAGTGCATGATCAGTCACGTGATCAGTGCATGATCAGCCACGTGATCAGTGCATGATAGCCAGTTGATCAGTGCATGATAGCCAGTGATCAGTGCATGATCAGTCACGTGATCAGTGTATGATCAGCCACGTGATCAGTGCATGATAGCCACGTGATCAGTGCATGATCAGCCACGTGATCAGTGCATGATCAGTTACGTGAGCAGTGTATGATCAGCCACGTGATCAGTGCATGGTCAGACACGTGAACAGTGTATGATCAGCCACGTGATCAGTGCATGATAGCCACGTGATCAGTGCATGATCAGTCACGTGATCAGTGTATGATCAGCCACGTGAACAGTGCATGCTCAGTCACGTGATCTGGGCCTGCTGAGCTGCGTGATTACTGTCTGCTCATCTGCTTGACAATTGCCAGCTGAGCTGCACGATTCCTGCCTGTCATCTGCTTGACAATTATCAGCTGTGCTGCGTAATTCCTGCCTGCTCAGCTGCTTGATTATTGCCAGCTGAGCAGCATGATTCCTCACACCTGAGTTCCATGATTATTGCCTGCTGACTGTTTGATTCGTGCCTACTCAGCTCTTTGTTTATTGCCTCCAGAGGCACATGATCAGTGTATGATAGCAAACATGATCAGCGCATGATCAGTCACATGATCAGCGCCATTAAGTCACGTGATCACTACATGATAGTCATGTGATCAGTCCATGCTCAGTCACGGTATCAGTGCATGATCAGCCACGTGATCAGTGCATGATCAGCCACGTGATCAGTGCATGATAGCTACGTGATCAGTGCATGATCAGCCACGTGATCAGTGCATGATAGCCACGTGATCAGTGCATGATAGTCACGTGATCAGTGCATGATCAGTCACGTGATCAGTGCATGATCAGCCACGTGATCAGTGCATGATCAGCCACGTGATCAGTGCATGATAGCCACGTGATCAGTGCATGATCAGTCACGTGATCAGTGCATGATCAGGCACGTGATCAGTGCATGATCAGCCACGTGATCAGTGCATGATAGCCACGTGATCAGTGCATGATCAGTCACGTGATCAGTGCATGATCAGTCACTGACCAGTACATGGTAGCTACGTGATCATTGCATGATCAGCCACGTGATCAGTGCATGATAGCCACGTGATCAGTGCATGATCAGTCACGTGATCAGTGCATGATCAGTCACGTGATCAGTGCATGATCAGGCACGTGATCAGTGCATGATCAGCCACGTGATCAGTGCATGATAGCCACGTGATCAGTGCATGATCAGTCACGTGATCAGTGCATGATCAGTCACGTGATCAGTGCATGATCAGCCACGTGATCAGTGCATGATCAGCCACGTGATCAGTGCATGATAGCCACGTGATCAGTGCATGATCAGTCACGTGATCAGTGCATGATCAGTCACGTGATCAGTGCATGATCAGTCACGTGATCAGTGCATGATCAGCCACGTGATCAGTGCATGATCAGCCACGTGATCAGTGCATGATCAATCACGTGATCAGTGCATGATCAGTCACGTGATCAGTGCATGATAGCCACGTGATCAGTGCATGATCAGCCACGTGATCAGTGCATGATAGCCACGTGATCAGTGCATGATCAGTCACGTGATCAGTGCATGATCACCACGTGATCAGTGCATGATCAGTCACGTGATCAGTGCATGATCAATTACGTGATCAGTGCATGATCAGTCACGTGACCAGTACATGGTAGCTACGTGATCATTGCATGATCAGCCACGTGAGCAGTGCATGATAGCCACGTGATCAGTGCATGATCAGTCACGTGATCAGTGCATGATCAGTCACGTGATCAGTGCATGATCAGTCACGTGATCAGTGCATGATATAGACGTGATCAGTGCATGATCAGTCACGTGATCAGTGCATGATCAGCCACGTGATCAGTGCATGATAGCCAGTGATCAGTGCATGATAGCCAGTGATCAGTGCATGATCAGTCACGTGATCAGTGCATGATCAGCCACGTGATCAGTGCATGATAGCCACTGATCAGTGCATGATCAGCCACGTGATCAGTGCATGATCAGTTACGTGAGCAGTGTATGATCAGCCACGTGATCAGTGCATGGTCAGACACGTGAACAGTGTATGATCAGCCACGTGATCAGTGCATGATAGCCACGTGATCAGTGCATGATCAGTCACGTGATCAGTGTATGATCAGCCACGTGAACAGTGCATGCTCAGTCACGTGATCTGGGCCTGCTGAGCTGCGTGATTACTGTCTGCTCATCTGCTTGACAATTGCCAGCTGAGCTGCACGATTCCTGCCTGTCATCTGCTTGACAATTATCAGCTGTGCTGCGTAATTCCTGCCTGCTCAGCTGCTTGATTATTGCCAGCTGAGCAGCATGATTCCTCACACCTGAGTTCCATGATTATTGCCTGCTGACTGTTTGATTCGTGCCTACTCAGCTCTTTGTTTATTGCCTCCAGAGGCACATGATCAGTGTATGATAGCAAACATGATCAGCGCATGATCAGTCACATGATCAGCGCCATTAAGTCACGTGATCACTACATGATAGTCATGTGATCAGTCCATGCTCAGTCACGGTATCAGTGCATGATCAGCCACGTGATCAGTGCATGATCAGTCACGTGATCAGTGCATGATAGCTACGTGATCAGTGCATGATCAGCCACGTGATCAGTGCATGATAGCCACGTGATCAGTGCATGATAGTCACGTGATCAGTGCATGATCAGTCACGTGATCAGTGCATGATCAGCCACGTGATCAGTGCATGATCAGCCACGTGATCAGTGCATGATAGCCACGTGATCAGTGCATGATCAGTCACGTGATCAGTGCATGATCAGTCACGTGATCAGTGCATGATCAGCCACGTGATCAGTGCATGATAGCCACGTGATCAGTGCATGATCAGTCACGTGATCAGTGCATGATCAGTCACGTGACCAGTACATGGTAGCTACGTGATCATTGCATGATCAGCCACGTGATCAGTGCATGATAGCCACGTGATCAGTGCATGATCAGTCACGTGATCAGTGCATGATCAGTCACGTGATCAGTGCATGATCAGTCACGTGATCAGTGCATGATCAGCCACGTGATCAGTGCATGATAGCCACGTGATCAGTGCATGATCAGTCACGTGATCAGTGCATGATCAGTCACGTGATCAGTGCATGATCAGCCACGTGATCAGTGCATGATCAGCCACGTGATCAGTGCATGATCAGCCACGTGATCAGTGCATGATCAGTCACGTGATCAGTGCATGATAGCTACGTGATCAGTGCATGATCAGCCACGTGATCAGTGCATGATAGCCACGTGATCAGTGCATGATCAGTCACGTGATCAGTGCATGATCAGTCACGTGATCAGTGCATGATCAGTCACGTGATCAGTGCATGATCAGCCACGTGATCAGTGCATGATCAGTCACGTGATCAGGGCCTGCTGAGCTGCGTGATTACTGTCTGCTCATCTGCTTGACAATTGCCAGCTGAGCTGCACGATTCCTGCCTGTCATCTGCTTGACAATTATCAGCTGTGCTGCATAATTCCTGCCTGCTCAGCTGCTTGATTATTGCCAGCTGAGCAGCATGATTCCTCACACCTGAGTTCCATGATTATTGCCTGCTGACTGTTTGATTCGTGCCTACTCAGCTCTTTGTTTATTGCCTCCAGAGGCACATGATCAGTGTATGATAGCAAACATGATCAGTGCATGATCAGTCACATGATCAGCGCCATTAAGTCACGTGATCACTACATGATAGTCATGTGATCAGTCCATGCTCAGTCACGGTATCAGTGCATGATCAGCCACGTGATCAGTGCATGATCAGTCACGTGATCAGTGCATGATAGCTACGTGATCAGTGCATGATCAGCCACGTGATCAGTGCATGATAGCCACGTGATCAGTGCATGATAGTCACGTGATCAGTGCATGATCAGTCACGTGATCAGTGCATGATCAGCCACGTGATCAGTGCATGATCAGCCACGTGATCAGTGCATGATAGCCACGTGATCAGTGCATGATCAGTCACGTGATCAGTGCATGATCAGGCACGTGATCAGTGCATGATCAGCCACGTGATCAGTGCATGATAGCCACGTGATCAGTGCATGATCAGTCACGTGATCAGTGCATGATCAGTCACTGACCAGTACATGGTAGCTACGTGATCAGTGCATGATCAGCCACGTGATCAGTGCATGATAGCCACGTGATCAGTGCATGATCAGTCACGTGATCAGTGCATGATCAGTCACGTGATCAGTGCATGATCAGGCACGTGATCAGTGCATGATCAGCCACGTGATCAGTGCATGATAGCCACGTGATCAGTGCATGATCAGTCACGTGATCAGTGCATGATCAGTCACGTGATCAGTGCATGATCAGCCACGTGATCAGTGCATGATCAGCCACGTGATCAGTGCATGATAGCCACGTGATCAGTGCATGATCAGTCACGTGATCAGTGCATGATCAGCCACGTGATCAGTGCATGATCAGTCACGTGATCAGTGCATGATCAGCCACGTGATCAGTGCATGATCAGCCACGTGATCAGTGCATGATCAATTACGTGATCAGTGCATGATCAGTCACGTGATCAGTGCATGGTAGCTACGTGATCAGTGCATGATCAGCCACGTGATCAGTGCATGATAGCCACGTGATCAGTGCATGATCAGTCACGTGATCAGTGCATGATCAGCCACGTGATCAGTGCATGATCAGTCACGTGATCAGTGCATGATCAATTACGTGATCAGTGCATGATCAGTCACGTGACCAGTACATGGTAGCTACGTGATCATTGCATGATCAGCCACGTGAGCAGTGCATGATAGCCACGTGATCAGTGCATGATCAGTCGCATGATCAGTGCATGATCAGTCACGTGATCAGTGCATGATCAGTCACGTGATCAGTGCATGATATAGACGTGATCAGTGCATGATCAGTCACGTGATCAGTGCATGATCAGCCACGTGATCAGTGCATGATAGCCAGTTAATGAGTGCATGATAGCCAGTGATCAGTGCATGATCAGTCACGTGATCAGTGCATGATCAGCCACGTGATCAGTGCATGATAGCCACGTGATCAGTGCATGATCAGCCACGTGATCAGTGCATGATCAGTTACGTGAGCAGTGTATGATCAGCCACGTGATCAGTGCATGGTCAGACACGTGAACAGTGTATGATCAGCCACGTGATCAGTGCATGATAGCCACGTGATCAGTGCATGATCAGTCACGTGATCAGTGTATGATCAGCCACGTGAACAGTGCATGCTCAGTCACGTGATCTGGGCCTGCTGAGCTGCGTGATTACTGTCTGCTCATCTGCTTGACAATTGCCAGCTGAGCTGCACGATTCCTGCCTGTCATCTGCTTGACAATTGCCAGCTGTGCTGCGTAATTCCTGCCTGCTCAGCTGCTTGATTATTGCCAGCTGAGCAGCATGATTCCTCACACCTGAGTTCCATGATTATTGCCTGCTGACTGTTTGATTCGTGCCTACTCAGCTCTTTGTTTATTGCCTCCAGAGGCACATGATCAGTGTATGATAGCAAACATGATCAGCGCATGATCAGTCACATGATCAGCGCCATTAAGTCACGTGATCACTACATGATAGTCATGTGATCAGTCCATGCTCAGTCACGGTATCAGTGCATGATCAGCCACGTGATCAGTGCATGATCAGTCACGTGATCAGTGCATGATAGCTACGTGATCAGTGCATGATCAGCCACGTGATCAGTGCATGATAGCCACGTGATCAGTGCATGATCAGTCACGTGATCAGTGCATGATCAGTCACGTGATCAGTGCATGATCAGCCACGTGATCAGTGCATGATCAGCCACGTGATCAGTGCATGATAGCTACGTGATCAGTGCATGATCAGTCACGTGATCAGTGCATGATCAGGCACGTGATCAGTGCATGATCAGCCACGTGATCAGTGCATGATAGCCACGTGATCAGTGCATGATCAGTCACGTGATCAGTGCATGATCAGTCACTGACCAGTACATGGTAGCTACGTGATCAGTGCATGATCAGCCACGTGATCAGTGCATGATAGCCACGTGATCAGTGCATGATCAGTCACGTGATCAGTGCATGATCAGTCACGTGATCAGTGCATGATCAGTCACGTGATCAGTGCATGATCAGCCACGTGATCAGTGCATGATAGCCACGTGATCAGTGCATGATCAGTCACGTGATCAGTGCATGATCAGTCACGTGATCAGTGCATGATCAGCCACGTGATCAGTGCATGATCAGCCACGTGATCAGTGCATGATCAGCCACGTGATCAGTGCATGATCAGTCACGTGATCAGTGCATGGTAGCTACGTGATCAGTGCATGATCAGCCACGTGATCAGTGCATGATAGCCACGTGATCAGTGCATGATCAGTCACGTGATCAGTGCATGATCACCACGTGATCAGTGCATGATCAGTCACGTGATCAGTGCATGATCAGCCACGTGATCAGTGCATGATCAGTCACGTGATCAGGGCCTGCTGAGCTGCGTGATTACTGTCTGCTCATCTGCTTGACAATTGCCAGCTGAGCTGCACGATTCCTGCCTGTCATCTGCTTGACAATTATCAGCTGTGCTGCATAATTCCTGCCTGCTCAGCTGCTTGATTATTGCCAGCTGAGCAGCATGATTCCTCACACCTGAGTTCCATGATTATTGCCTGCTGACTGTTTGATTCGTGCCTACTCAGCTCTTTGTTTATTGCCTCCAGAGGCACATGATCAGTGTATGATAGCAAACATGATCAGTGCATGATCAGTCACATGATCAGTGCCATTAAGTCACGTGATCACTACATGATAGTCATGTGATCAGTCCATGCTCAGTCACGGTATCAGTGCATGATCAGCCACGTGATCAGTGCATGATCAGTCACGTGATCAGTGCATGATAGCTACGTGATCAGTGCATGATCAGCCACGTGATCAGTGCATGATAGCCACGTGATCAGTGCATGATAGTCACGTGATCAGTGCATGATCAGTCACGTGATCAGTGCATGATCAGCCACGTGATCAGTGCATGATCAGCCACGTGATCAGTGCATGATAGCCACGTGATCAGTGCATGATCAGTCACGTGATCAGTGCATGATCAGGCACGTGATCAGTGCATGATCAGCCACGTGATCAGTGCATGATAGCCACGTGATCAGTGCATGATCAGTCACGTGATCAGTGCATGATCAGTCACTGACCAGTACATGGTAGCTACGTGATCATTGCATGATCAGCCACGTGATCAGTGCATGATAGCCACGTGATCAGTGCATGATCAGTCACGTGATCAGTGCATGATCAGTCACGTGATCAGTGCATGATCAGTCACGTGATCAGTGCATGATCAGCCACGTGATCAGTGCATGATAGCCACGTGATCAGTGCATGATCAGTCACGTGATCAGTGCATGATCAGTCACGTGATCAGTGCATGATCAGCCACGTGATCAGTGCATGATCAGCCACGTGATCAGTGCATGATAGCCACGTGATCAGTGCATGATCAGTCACGTGATCAGTGCATGATCAGTCACGTGATCAGTGCATGATCAGTCACGTGATCAGTGCATGATCAGCCACGTGATCAGTGCATGATCAGCCACGTGATCAGTGCATGATCAACGTGATCAGTGCATGATCAGTCACGTGATCAGTGCATGGTAGCCACGTGATCAGTGCATGATCAGCCACGTGATCAGTGCATGATAGCCACGTGATCAGTGCATGATCAGTCACGTGATCAGTGCATGATCAGTCACGTGATCAGTGCATGATCAGTCACGTGATCAGTGCATGATCAATTACGTGATCAGTGCATGATCAGTCACGTGACCAGTACATGGTAGCTACGTGATCATTGCATGATCAGCCACGTGAGCAGTGCATGATAGCCACGTGATCAGTGCATGATCAGTCACGTGATCAGTGCATGATCATCCACGTGATCAGTGCATGATCAGTCATGTGATCAGTGCATGATATAGACGTGATCAGTGCATGATCAGTCACGTGATCAGTGCATGATCAGCCACGTGATCAGTGCATGATAGCCAGTTGATGAGTGCATGATAGCCAGTGATCAGTGCATGATCAGTCACGTGATCAGTGTATGATCAGCCACGTGATCAGTGCATGATAGCCACGTGATCAGTGCATGATCAGCCACGTGATCAGTGCATGATCAGTTACGTGAGCAGTGTATGATCAGCCACGTGATCAGTGCATGGTCAGACACGTGAACAGTGTATGATCAGCCACGTGATCAGTGCATGATAGCCACGTGATCAGTGCATGATCAGTCACGTGATCAGTGTATGATCAGCCACGTGAACAGTGCATGCTCAGTCACGTGATCTGGGCCTGCTGAGCTGCGTGATTACTGTCTGCTCATCTGCTTGACAATTGCCAGCTGAGCTGCACGATTCCTGCCTGTCATCTGCTTGACAATTGCCAGCTGTGCTGCGTAATTCCTGCCTGCTCAGCTGCTTGATTATTGCCAGCTGAGCAGCATGATTCCTCACACCTGAGTTCCATGATTATTGCCTGCTGACTGTTTGATTCGTGCCTACTCAGCTCTTTGTTTATTGCCTCCAGAGGCACATGATCAGTGTATGATAGCAAACATGATCAGCGCATGATCAGTCACATGATCAGCGCCATTAAGTCACGTGATCACTACATGATAGTCATGTGATCAGTCCATGCTCAGTCACGGTATCAGTGCATGATCAGCCACGTGATCAGTGCATGATCAGCCACGTGATCAGTTCATGATAGCCACGTGATCAGTGCATGATCAGTCACGTGATCAGTGCATGACCAGGCAGGTGATCAGTGCATGATCAGCCACGTGATCAGTGCATGATAGCCACGTGATCAGTGCATGATCAGTCACCTGATGGGTGTATGATCAGTCACGTGACCAGTACATGGTAGCTACATGATCATTGCATGATCAGCCACGTGAGTAGTGCATGATAGCCACGTGATCAGTGCATGATCAGTCACGTGATCAGTGCATGATCAGTCACGTGAACAGTGCATGATAAGTCACGTGATCAGTGCATGATCAGCCACGTGATCAGTGCATGATCAGTCACGTGATCAGTGCATGATAGCACGTGATCAGTGCATGATCAGCCACGTGATCAGTGCATGATAGCCACGTGATCAGTGCATGATCAGCCACGTGATCAGTGCATGATAGCCACGTGATCAGTGCATGATCAGTCACGTGATCAGTGCATGATCAGTCACGTGATCAGTGCATGATCAGCCACGTGATCAGTGCATGATAGCCACGTGATCAGTGCATGATCAGTCACGTGATCAGTGCATGATCAGTCACGTGACAGTGCATGATAGCTACGTGATCAGTGCATGATCAGCCACGTGATCAGTGCATGATAGCCACGTGATCAGTGCATGATCAGTCACGTGATCAGTGCATGATCAGTCACGTGATCAGTGCATGATCAGTCACGTGATCAGTGCATGATCAGCCACGTGATCAGTGCATGATCAGTCACGTGATCAGTGCATGATCAGCCACGTGATCAGTGCATGATCAGTCATGTGATCAGTGCATGATATAGACGTGATCAGTGCATGATCAGTCACGTGATCAGTGCATGATAGCCACGTGATCAGTGCATGATCAGTCACGTGATCAGTGCATGATCAGTCACGTGACCAGTACATGGTAGCTACATGATCAGTGCATGATCAGCCACGTGATCAGTGCATGATAGCCACGTGATCAGTGCATGATCAGTCACGTGATCAGTGCATGATCAGTCACGTGATCAGTGCATGATCAGCCACGTGATCAGTGCATGATCAGCCACGTGATCAGTGCATGATAGCCACGTGATCAGTGCATGATCAGTCACGTGATCAGTGCATGATCAGCCACGTGATCAGTGCATGATCAGTCACGTGATCAGTGCATGATCAGCCACGTGATCAGTGCATGATCAGTCACGTGATCAGTGCATGATCAGCCACGTGATCAGTGCATGATCAGCCACGTGATCAGTGCATGATCAGCCACGTGATCAGTGCATGATCAGTCACGTGATCAGTGCATGATCAGTCACGTGATCAGTGCATGATCAGTCACGTGATCAGTGCATGATCAATTACGTGATCAGTGCATGATCAGTCACGTGATCAGTACATGGTAGCTACGTGATCATTGCATGATCAGCCACGTGAGCAGTGCATGATAGCCACGTGATCAGTGCATGATCAGTCACATGATCAGTGTATGATCATCCGGGTGATCAGTGCATGATCAGTCACGTGATCAGTGCATGATATAGACGTGATCAGTGCATGATCAGTCACGTGATCAGTGCATGATCAGCCACGTGATCAGTGCATGATAGCCAGTTGATCAGTGCATGATAGCCAGTGATCAGTGCATGATCAGTCACGTGATCAGTGTATGATCAGCCACGTGATCAGTGCATGATAGCCACTGATCAGTGCATGATCAGCCACGTGATCAGTGCATGATCAGTTACGTGAGCAGTGTATGATCAGCCACGTGATCAGTGCATGGTCAGACACGTGAACAGTGTATGATCAGCCACGTGATCAGTGCATGATAGCCACGTGATCAGTGCATGATCAGTCACGTGATCAGTGTATGATCAGCCACGTGAACAGTGCATGCTCAGTCACGTGATCTGGGCCTGCTGAGCTGCGTGATTACTGTCTGCTCATCTGCTTGACAATTGCCAGCTGAGCTGCACGATTCCTGCCTGTCATCTGCTTGACAATTGCCAGCTGTGCTGCGTAATTCCTGCCTGCTCAGCTGCTTGATTATTGCCAGCTGAGCAGCATGATTCCTCACAGCTGAGTTCCATGATTATTGCCTGCTGACTGTTTGATTCGTGCCTACTCAGCTCTTTGTTTATTGCCTCCAGAGGCACATGATCAGTGTATGATAGCAAACATGATCAGCGCATGATCAGTCACATGATCAGCGCCATTAAGTCACGTGATCACTACATGATAGTCATGTGATCAGTCCATGCTCAGTCACGGTATCAGTGCATGATCAGCCACGTGATCAGTGCATGATCAGCCACGTGATCAGTGCATGATAGCCACGTGATCAGTGCATGATCAGTCACGTGATCAGTGCATGATCAGGCACGTGATCAGTGCATGATCAGCCACGTGATCAGTGCATGATAGCCACGTGATCAGTGCATGATCAGTCACCTGATGGGTGTATGATCAGTCACGTGACCAGTACATGGTAGCTACATGATCATTGCATGATCAGCCACGTGAGTAGTGCATGATAGCCACGTGATCAGTGCATGATCAGTCACGTGATCAGTGCATGATCACTCACGTGATCAGTGCATGATAAGTCACGTGATCAGTGCATGATCAATTACGTGATCAGTGCATGATCAGTCACGTGACCAGTGCATGGTAGCTACGTGATCATTGCATGATCAGCCACGTGATCAGTGCATGATAGCCACGTGATCAGTGCATGATAGCCACGTGATCAGTGCATGATCAGTCATGTGATACGTGTGTGATCAGCCACGTGATCAGTGCATGATATCCACGTGATCAGTGCATGATAGCCACGTGATCAGTGCATGAGAGCCACGTGATCAGTGCATGATCAGTCACGTGATACATGTGTGATCAGCCACGTGATCAGTGCATGATGAGCCACGTGATCAGTGCAGGATCAATTACGTGATCAGTGCATGATCAGTCACGTGACCAGTACATGGTTGCTACGTGATCGTTGCATGATCAGCCACGTGAGCAGAGCATGATAGCCACGTGATCAGTGCATGATCAGTCACGTGATCAGTACATGATCAGTCACGTGAACAGTGCATGATCATTTACGTGATCTGTGCATGATCAGTCACGTGACCAGTATATGGTAGCTACGTGATCATTCCATGACGAGCCACGTGAGCAGTGCATGATAGCCACGTGATGTGTGCATGATGAGTTACGTGAGCAGAGTATGATCAGCCACGTGATCAGTGCATGAGTGCCACGTGATCAGTGCATGATATGTCACGTGACAGGTGTGTGATCAGCCACGTGAACAGTGCATGTTCAGCCACGTGATCAGTGCATGATAGCCACGTGATCAGTGCATGATCAGTTACGTGAGCAGTGTATGATCAGCCACGTGATCAGTGCATGGTCAGACACGTGAACAGTGTATGATCAGCCACGTGATCAGTGCATGATATCCAAGTGATCAGTGCATGATCATCACGTGATCAGTGTATGATCAGCCACGTGAACAGTGCATGCTCAGTCACGTGATCAGGGCCTGCTGAGCTGCGTGATTACTGTCTGCTCATCTGCTTGACAATTGCCAGCTGAGCTGCACGATTCCTGCCTGTCATCTGCTTGACAATTGCCAGCTGTGCTGCGTAATTCCTGCCTGCTCAGCTGCTTGATTATTGCCAGCTGAGCAGCATGATTCCTCACAGCTGAGTTCCATGATTATTGCCTGCTGACTGTATGATTCGTGCCTACTCAGCTCTTTGTTTATTGCCTCCAGAGGCACATGATCAGTGTATGATAGCAAACATGATCAGTGCATGATCAGTCACATGATCAGCGCCATTAAGTCACGTGATCACTACATGATAGTCATGTGATCAGTCCATGCTCAGTCACGGTATCAGTGCATGATCAGCCACGTGATCAGTGCATGATCAGCCAGGTGATCAGTTCATGATAGCTATGTGATCAGTGCATGATTTGTCACGTGATCAGTGCATGATCAGGCAGGTGATCAGTGCATGATCAGTCACGTGATCAGTGCATGATCAGTCACGTGATCAGTGCATGATCAGTCACGTGATCAGTGCATGATCAGCCACGTGATCAGTGCATGATCAGCCACGTGATCAGTGCATGATCAGTCACGTGATCAGTGCATGATCAGTCACGTGACCAGTACATGGTAGCTACGTGATCATTGCATGATCAGCCACGTGAGCAGTGCATGATAGCCACGTGATCAGTGCATGATCAGTCACGTGATCAGTGCATGATCAGTCACGTGATCAGTGCATGATCAGTCACGTGATCAGTGCATGATCAATTACGTGATCAGTGCATGATCAGTCACGTGACCAGTACATGGTAGCTACGTGATCATTGCATGATCAGCCACGTGAGCAGTGCATGATAGCCACGTGATCAGTGCATGATCAGTCACATGATCAGTGTATGATCATCCGGGTGATCAGTGCATGATCAGTCATGTGATCAGTGCATGATATAGACGTGATCAGTGCATGATCAGTCACGTGATCAGTGCATGATCAGCCACGTGATCAGTGCATGATAGCCAGTTAATGCGTGCATGATAGCCAGTGATCAGTGCATGATCAGTCACGTGATCAGTGCATGATCAGCCACGTGATCAGTGCATGATAGCCACTGATCAGTGTATGATCAGCCACGTGATCAGTGCATGATCAGACACGTGAACAGTGTATGATCAGCCACGTGATCAGTGCATGATAGCCACGTGATCAGTGCATGATCAGTCACGTGATCAGTGTATGATCAGCCACGTGAACAGTGCATGCTCAGTCACGTGATCTGGGCCTGCTGAGCTGCGTGATTACTGTCTGCTCATCTGCTTGACAATTGCCAGCTGAGCTGCACGATTCCTGCCTGTCATCTGCTTGACAATTATCAGCTGTGCTGCGTAATTCCTGCCTGCTCAGCTGCTTGATTATTGCCAGCTGAGCAGCATGATTCCTCACCTGAGTTCCATGATTATTGCCTGCTGACTGTTTGATTCGTGCCTACTCAGCTCTTTGTTTATTGCCTCCAGAGGCACATGATCAGTGTATGATAGCAAACATGATCAGTGCATGATCAGTCACATGATCAGCGCCATTAAGTCACGTGATCACTACATGATAGTCATGTGATCAGTCCATGCTCAGTCACGGTATCAGTGCATGATCAGCCACGTGATCAGTGCATGATCAGCCACGTGATCAGTGCATGATAGCTATGTGATCAGTGCATGATCAGTCACGTGATCAGTGCATGATCAGGCACGTGATCAGTGCATGATCAGTCACGTGATCAGTGCATGATCAGTCACGTGATCAGTGCATGATCAGCCACGTGATCAGTGCATGATAGCCACGTGATCAGTGCATGATCAGTCACCTGATGGGTGTATGATCAGTCACGTGACCAGTACATGGTAGCTACATGATCATTGCATGATCAGCCACGTGAGTAGTGCATGATAGCCACGTGATCAGTGCATGATCAGTCACGTGATCAGTGCATGATCAGTCACGTGATCAGTGCATGATCAGTCACGTGATCAGTGCATGATCAGTACGTGATCAGTGCATGATCAGTCACGTGATCAGTGCATGATAGCTACGTGATCAGTGCATGATCAGCCACGTGATCAGTGCATGATAGCCACGTGATCAGTGCATGATCAGCCACGTGATCAGTGCATGATAGCCACGTGATCAGTGCATGATCAGTCACGTGATCAGTGCATGATCAGTCACGTGATCAGTGCATGATCAGCCACGTGATCAGTGCATGATAGCCACGTGATCAGTGCATGATCAGTCACGTGATCAGTGCATGATCAGTCACGTGACAGTACATGGTAGCTACGTGATCAGTGCATGATCAGCCACGTGATCAGTGCATGATAGCCACGTGATCAGTGCATGATCAGTCACGTGATCAGTGCATGATCAGTCACGTGAACAGTGCATGATCAGTCACGTGATCAGTGCATGATCAGCCACGTGATCAGTGCATGATCTGTCACATGATCAGTGCATGATCATCCACGTGATCAGTGCATGATCAGTCGTGATCAGTGCATGATATAGACGTGATCAGTGCATGATCAGTCACGTGATCAGTGCATGATAGCCACGTGATCAGTGCATGATCAGTCACGTGATCAGTGTATGATCAGTCACGTGACCAGTGCATGGTAGCTACGTGATCAGTGCATGATCAGCCACGTGATAGTGCATGATAGCCACGTGATCAGTGCATGATAGTCACGTGATCAGTGCATGATCAGTCACGTGATCAGTGCATGATCAGCCACGTGATCAGTGCATGATCAGCCACGTGATCAGTGCATGATAGCTACGTGATCAGTGCATGATCAGTCACGTGATCAGTGCATGATCAGGCACGTGATCAGTGCATGATCAGCCACGTGATCAGTGCATGATAGCCACGTGATCAGTGCATGATCAGTCACCTGATCAGTGTATGATCAGTCAACTGACCAGTACATGGTAGCTACATGATCATTGCATGATCAGCCACGTGAGTAGTGCATGATAGCCACGTGATCAGTGCATGATCAGTCACGTGATCAGTGCATGATCAGTCATGTGATCAGTGCATGATCAGGCACGTGATCAGTGCATGATCAGCCACGTGATCAGTGCATGATAGCCACGTGATCAGTGCATGATCAGTCACGTGATCAGTGCATGATCAGTCACGTGATCAGTGCATGATCAGCCACGTGATCAGTGCATGATCAGCCACGTGATCAGTGCATGATCAATTACGTGATCAGTGCATGATCAGTCACGTGATCAGTGCATGGTAGCTACGTGATCATTGCATGATCAGCCACGTGATCAGTGCATGATAGCCACGTGATCAGTGCATGATCAGTCACGTGATCAGTGCATGATCACTCACGTGATCAGTGCATGATCAGTCACGTGATCAGTGCATGATCAATTACGTGATCAGTGCATGATCAGTCACGTGACCAGTACATGGTAGCTACGTGATCATTGCATGATCAGCCACGTGATCAGTGCATGATAGCCACGTGATCAGTGCATGATAGCCACGTGATCAGTGCATGATCAGTCATGTGATACGTGTGTGATCAGCCACGTGATCAGTGCATGATATCCACGTGATCAGTGCATGATAGCCACGTGATCAGTGCATGAGAGCCACGTGATCAGTGCATGATCAGTCACGTGATACATGTGTGATCAGCCACGTGATCAGTGCATGATGAGCCACGTGATCAGTGCAGGATCAATTACGTGATCAGTGCATGATCAGTCACGTGACCAGTACATGGTTGCTACGTGATCGTTGCATGATCAGCCACGTGAGCAGAGCATGATAGCCACGTGATCAGTGCATGATCAGTCACGTGATCAGTACATGATCAGTCACGTGAACAGTGCATGATCATTTACGTGATCTGTGCATGATCAGTCACGTGACCAGTATATGGTAGCTACGTGATCATTCCATGACGAGCCACGTGAGCAGTGCATGATAGCCACGTGATGTGTGCATGATGAGTTACGTGAGCAGAGTATGATCAGCCACGTGATCAGTGCATGAGTGCCACGTGATCAGTGCATGATATGTCACGTGACAGGTGTGTGATCAGCCACGTGAACAGTGCATGTTCAGCCACGTGATCAGTGCATGATAGCCACGTGATCAGTGCATGATCAGTTACGTGAGCAGTGTATGATCAGCCACGTGATCAGTGCATGGTCAGACACGTGAACAGTGTATGATCAGCCACGTGATCAGTGCATGATATCCAAGTGATCAGTGCATGATCATCACGTGATCAGTGTATGATCAGCCACGTGAACAGTGCATGCTCAGTCACGTGATCAGGGCCTGCTGAGCTGCGTGATTACTGTCTGCTCATCTGCTTGACAATTGCCAGCTGAGCTGCACGATTCCTGCCTGTCATCTGCTTGACAATTGCCAGCTGTGCTGCGTAATTCCTGCCTGCTCAGCTGCTTGATTATTGCCAGCTGAGCAGCATGATTCCTCACAGCTGAGTTCCATGATTATTGCCTGCTGACTGTATGATTCGTGCCTACTCAGCTCTTTGTTTATTGCCTCCAGAGGCACATGATCAGTGTATGATAGCAAACATGATCAGTGCATGATCAGTCACATGATCAGCGCCATTAAGTCACGTGATCACTACATGATAGTCATGTGATCAGTCCATGCTCAGTCACGGTATCAGTGCATGATCAGCCACGTGATCAGTGCATGATCAGCCAGGTGATCAGTTCATGATAGCTATGTGATCAGTGCATGATTTGTCACGTGATCAGTGCATGATCAGGCAGGTGATCAGTGCATGATCAGTCACGTGATCAGTGCATGATCAGTCACGTGATCAGTGCATGATCAGTCACGTGATCAGTGCATGATCAGCCACGTGATCAGTGCATGATCAGCCACGTGATCAGTGCATGATCAGCCACGTGATCAGTGCATGATCAGTCACGTGATCAGTGCATGATCACTCACGTGATCAGTGCATGATCAGTCACGTGATCAGTGCATGATCAATTACGTGATCAGTGCATGATCAGTCACGTGACCAGTACATGGTAGCTACGTGATCATTGCATGATCAGCCACGTGATCAGTGCATGATAGCCACGTGATCAGTGCATGATCAGTCACATGATCAGTGTATGATCATCCGGGTGATCAGTGCATGGGCAGTCATGTGATCAGTGCATGATATAGACGTGATCAGTGCATGATCAGTCACGTGATCAGTGTATGATCAACCACGTGATCAGTGCATGATAGCCAGTTAATGAGTGCATGATAGCCAGATGATCAGTGCATGATCAGTCACGTGATCAGTGTATGATCAGCCACGTAATCAGTGCATGATAGCCACTGATCAGTGCATGATCAGCCACGTGATCAGTGCATGATCAGTTACGTGAGCAGTGTATGATCAGCCACGTGATCAGTGCATGGTCAGACACGTGAACAGTGTATGATCAGCCACGTGATCAGTGCATGATAGCCACGTGATCAGTGCATGATCAGTCACGTGATCAGTGTATGATCAGCCACGTGAACAGTGCATGCTCAGTCACGTGATCTGGGCCTGCTGAGCTGCGTGATTACTGTCTGCTCATCTGCTTGACAATTGCCAGCTGAGCTGCACGATTCCTGCCTGTCATCTGCTTGACAATTATCAGCTGTGCTGCGTAATTCCTGCCTGCTCAGCTGCTTGATTATTGCCAGCTGAGCAGCATGATTCCTCACACCTGAGTTCCATGATTATTGCCTGCTGACTGTTTGATTCGTGCCTACTCAGCTCTTTGTTTATTGCCTCCAGAGGCACATGATCAGTGTATGATAGCAAACATGATCAGCGCATGATCAGTCACATGATCAGCGCCATTAAGTCACGTGATCACTACATGATAGTCATGTGATCAGTCCATGCTCAGTCACGGTATCAGTGCATGATCAGCCACGTGATCAGTGCATGATCAGCCACGTGATCAGTTCATGATAGCCACGTGATCAGTGCATGATCAGTCACGTGATCAGTGCATGACCAGGCAGGTGATCAGTGCATGATCAGCCACGTGATCAGTGCATGATAGCCACGTGATCAGTGCATGATCAGTCACCTGATGGGTGTATGATCAGTCACGTGACCAGTACATGGTAGCTACATGATCATTGCATGATCAGCCACGTGAGTAGTGCATGATAGCCACGTGATCAGTGCATGATCAGTCACGTGATCAGTGCATGATCAGTCACGTGATCAGTGCATGATCAGTCACGTGATCAGTGCATGATCAGCCACGTGATCAGTGCATGATCAGTCACGTGATCAGTGCATGATAGCTACGTGATCAGTGCATGATCAGCCACGTGATCAGTGCATGATAGCCACGTGATCAGTGCATGATAGCCACGTGATCAGTGCATGATCAGTCACGTGATCGTGTGTGATCAGCCACGTGATCAGTGCATGATAGCCACGTGATCAGTGCATGATAGCCACGTGATCAGTGCATGATCAGTCACGTGATCATGTGTGATCAGCCACGTGATCAGTGCATGATCAGCCACGTGATCAGTGCATGATCAGCCGTGATCAGTGCATGATCAGTCACGTGATCAGTGCATGATTGCCACGTGATCAGTGCATGATCAGCCACGTGATCAGTGCATGATAGCCACGTGATCAGTGCATGATCAGTCACGTGATCGTGCATGATCAGCCACGTGAGCAGTGCATGATAGCCACGTGATCAGTGCATGATCAGTCACGTGATCAGTGCATGATCAGTCACGTGAACAGTGCATGATCATTTACGTGATCTGTGCATGATCAGTCACGTGACCAGTATATGGTAGCTATGTGATCATTCCATGACGAGCCACGTGAGCAGTGCATGATAGCCACGTGATGTGTGCATGATGAGTTACGTGAGCAGAGTATGATCAGCCACGTGATCAGTGCATGAGTGCCACGTGATCAGTGCATGATATGTCACGTGACAGGTGTGTGATCAGCCACGTGAACAGTGCATGTTCAGCCACGTGATCAGTGCATGATAGCCACGTGATCAGTGCATGATCAGTTACGTGAGCAGTGTATGATCAGCCACGTGATCAGTGCATGGTCAGACACGTGAACAGTGTATGATCAGCCACGTGATCAGTGCATGATATCCAAGTGATCAGTGCATGATCATCACGTGATCAGTGTATGATCAGCCACGTGAACAGTGCATGCTCAGTCACGTGATCAGGGCCTGCTGAGCTGCGTGATTACTGTCTGCTCATCTGCTTGACAATTGCCAGCTGAGCTGCACGATTCCTGCCTGTCATCTGCTTGACAATTGCCAGCTGTGCTGCGTAATTCCTGCCTGCTCAGCTGCTTGATTATTGCCAGCTGAGCAGCATGATTCCTCACAGCTGAGTTCCATGATTATTGCCTGCTGACTGTATGATTCGTGCCTACTCAGCTCTTTGTTTATTGCCTCCAGAGGCACATGATCAGTGTATGATAGCAAACATGATCAGTGCATGATCAGTCACATGATCAGCGCCATTAAGTCACGTGATCACTACATGATAGTCATGTGATCAGTCCATGCTCAGTCACGGTATCAGTGCATGATCAGCCACGTGATCAGTGCATGATCAGCCACGTGATCAGTTCATGATAGCTATGTGATCAGTGCATGATCAGTCACGTGATCAGTGCATGATCAGGCAGGTGATCAGTGCATGATCAGTCACGTGATCAGTGCATGATCAGTCACGTGATCAGTGCATGATCAGTCACGTGATCAGTGCATGATCAGCCACGTGATCAGTGCATGATCAGCCACGTGATCAGTGCATGATCAATCACGTGATCAGTGCATGATCAGTCACGTGACCAGTACATGGTAGCTACGTGATCATTGCATGATCAGCCACGTGAGCAGTGCATGATAGCCACGTGATCAGTGCATGATCAGTCACGTGATCAGTGCATGATCACTCACGTGATCAGTGCATGATCAGTCACGTGATCAGTGCATGATCAATTACGTGATCAGTGCATGATCAGTCACGTGACCAGTACATGGTAGCTACGTGATCATTGCATGATCAGCCACGTGAGCAGTGCATGATAGCCACGTGATCAGTGCATGATCAGTCACATGATCAGTGTATGATCATCCACGTGATCAGTGCATGATCAGTCATGTGATCAGTGCATGATATAGACGTGATCAGTGCATGATCAGTCTCGTGATCAGTGCATGATCAGCCACGTGATCAGTGCATGATAGCCAGTTAATGAGTGCATGATAGCCAGTGATCAGTGCATGATCAGTCACGTGATCAGTGCATGATCAGCCACGTGATCAGTGCATGATCAGCCACGTGATCAGTGCATGATCAGCCACGTGATCAGTGCATGATCAGTTACGTGAGCAGTGTATGATCAGCCACGTGATCAGTGCATGGTCAGACACGTGAACAGTGTATGATCAGCCACGTGATCAGTGCATGATAGCCACGTGATCAGTGCATGATCAGTCACGTGATCAGTGTATGATCAGCCACGTGAACAGTGCATGCTCAGTCACGTGATCTGGGCCTGCTGAGCTGCGTGATTACTGTCTGCTCATCTGCTTGACAATTGCCAGCTGAGCTGCACGATTCCTGCCTGTCATCTGCTTGACAATTGCCAGCTGTGCTGCGTAATTCCTGCCTGCTCAGCTGCTTGATTATTGCCAGCTGAGCAGCATGATTCCTCACACCTGAGTTCCATGATTATTGCCTGCTGACTGTTTGATTCGTGCCTACTCAGCTCTTTGTTTATTGCCTCCAGAGGCACATGATCAGTGTATGATAGCAAACATGATCAGCGCATGATCAGTCACATGATCAGCGCCATTAAGTCACGTGATCACTACATGATAGTCATGTGATCAGTCCATGCTCAGTCACGGTATCAGTGCATGATCAGCCACGTGATCAGTGCATGATCAGCCACGTGATCAGTTCATGATAGCCACGTGATCAGTGCATGATCAGTCACGTGATCAGTGCATGATCAGGCACGTGATCAGTGCATGATCAGTCACGTGATCAGTGCATGATCAGCCACGTGATCAGTGCATGATCAGCCACGTGATCAGTGCATGATCAGTCACGTGATCAGTGTATGATCAGTCACGTGATCAGTGCATGATCAGCCACGTGATCAGTGCATGATCAGTCACGTGATCAGTGCATGATCAGTCACGTGATCAGTGCATGATCAGTCACGTGACCAGTACATGGTAGCTACGTGATCAGTGCATGATCAGCCACGTGATCAGTGCATGATAGCCACGTGATCAGTGCATGATCAGCCACGTGATCAGTGCATGATCAGCCACGTGATCAGTGCATGATCAGTCACGTGATCAGTGCATGATCAGGCACGTGATCAGTGTATGATCAGCCACGTGATCAGTGCATGATAGCCACGTGATCAGTGCATGATCAGTCACGTGATCAGTGCATGATCAGTCACGTGACAGTACATGGTAGCTACGTGATCAGTGCATGATCAGCCACGTGATCAGTGCATGATAGCCACGTGATCAGTGCATGATCAGTCACGTGATCAGTGCATGATCAGTCACGTGATCAGTGCATGATCAGTCACGTGATCAGTGCATGATCAGCCACGTGATCAGTGCATGATCAGTCACGTGATCAGTGCATGATCAGCCACGTGATCAGTGCATGATCAGTCACGTGATCAGTGCATGATATAGACGTGATCAGTGCATGATCAGTCACGTGATCAGTGCATGATAGCCACGTGATCAGTGCATGATCAGTCACGTGATCAGTGCATGATCAGTCACGTGACCAGTACATGGTAGCTACGTGATCAGTGCATGATCAGCCACGTGATCAGTGCATGATAGCCACGTGATCAGTGCATGATCAGTCACGTGATCAGTGCATGATCAGTCACGTGATCAGTGCATGATCAGCCACGTGATCAGTGCATGATCAGTCACATGATCAGTGTATGATCATCCACGTGATCAGTGCATGATCAGTCACGTGATCAGTGCATGATATAGACGTGATCAGTGCATGATCAGTCACGTGATCAGTGCATGATCAGCCACGTGATCAGTGCATGATAGCCAGTTAATGAGTGCATGATAGCCAGTGATCAGTGCATGATCAGTCACGTGATCAGTGCATGATCAGCCACGTGATCAGTGCATGATAGCCACGTGATCAGTGCATGATCAGCCACGTGATCAGTGCATGATCAGTTACGTGAGCAGTGTATGATCAGCCACGTGATCAGTGCATGGTCAGACACGTGAACAGTGTATGATCAGCCACGTGATCAGTGCATGATAGCCACGTGATCAGTGCATGATCAGTCACGTGATCAGTGTATGATCAGCCACGTGAACAGTGCATGCTCAGTCACGTGATCTGGGCCTGCTGAGCTGCGTGATTACTGTCTGCTCATCTGCTTGACAATTGCCAGCTGAGCTGCACGATTCCTGCCTGTCATCTGCTTGACAATTATCAGCTGTGCTGCGTAATTCCTGCCTGCTCAGCTGCTTGATTATTGCCAGCTGAGCAGCATGATTCCTCACACCTGAGTTCCATGATTATTGCCTGCTGACTGTTTGATTCGTGCCTACTCAGCTCTTTGTTTATTGCCTCCAGAGGCACATGATCAGTGTATGATAGCAAACATGATCAGCGCATGATCAGTCACATGATCAGTGCCATTAAGTCACGTGATCACTACATGATAGTCATGTGATCAGTCCATGCTCAGTCACGGTATCAGTGCATGATCAGCCACGTGATCAGTGCATGATCAGCCACGTGATCAGTTCATGATAGCCACGTGATCAGTGCATGATCAGTCACGTGATCAGTGCATGACCAGGCAGGTGATCAGTGCATGATCAGCCACGTGATCAGTGCATGATAGCCACGTGATCAGTGCATGATCAGTCACCTGATGGGTGTATGATCAGTCACGTGACCAGTACATGGTAGCTACATGATCATTGCATGATCAGCCACGTGAGTAGTGCATGATAGCCACGTGATCAGTGCATGATCAGTCACGTGATCAGTGCATGATCAGTCATGTGATCAGTGCATGACCAGGCACGTGATCAGTGCATGATCAGCCACGTGATCAGTGCATGATAGCCACGTGATCAGTGCATGATCAGTCACGTGATCAGTGCATGATCAGTCACGTGATCAGTGCATGATCAGCCACGTGATCAGTGCATGATCAGCCACGTGATCAGTGCATGATCAATTACGTGATCAGTGCATGATCAGTCACGTGATCAGTGCATGGTAGCTACGTGATCAGTGCATGATCAGCCACGTGATCAGTGCATGATAGCCACGTGATCAGTGCATGATCAGTCACGTGATCAGTGCATGATCACTCACGTGATCAGTGCATGATCAGTCACGTGATCAGTGCATGATCAATTACGTGATCAGTGCATGATCAGCCACGTGACCAGTACATGGTAGCTACGTGATCATTGCATGATCAGCCACGTGATCAGTGCATGATAGCCACGTGATCAGTGCATGATAGCCACGTGATCAGTGCATGATCAGTCATGTGATACGTGTGTGATCAGCCACGTGATCAGTGCATGATATCCACGTGATCAGTGCATGATAGCCACGTGATCAGTGCATGAGAGCCACGTGATCAGTGCATGATCAGTCACGTGATACATGTGTGATCAGCCACGTGATCAGTGCATGATGAGCCACGTGATCAGTGCAGGATCAATTACGTGATCAGTGCATGATCAGTCACGTGACCAGTACATGGTTGCTACGTGATCGTTGCATGATCAGCCACGTGAGCAGAGCATGATAGCCACGTGATCAGTGCATGATCAGTCACGTGATCAGTACATGATCAGTCACGTGAACAGTGCATGATCATTTACGTGATCTGTGCATGATCAGTCACGTGACCAGTATATGGTAGCTACGTGATCATTCCATGACGAGCCACGTGAGCAGTGCATGATAGCCACGTGATGTGTGCATGATGAGTTACGTGAGCAGAGTATGATCAGCCACGTGATCAGTGCATGAGTGCCACGTGATCAGTGCATGATATGTCACGTGACAGGTGTGTGATCAGCCACGTGAACAGTGCATGTTCAGCCACGTGATCAGTGCATGATAGCCACGTGATCAGTGCATGATCAGTTACGTGAGCAGTGTATGATCAGCCACGTGATCAGTGCATGGTCAGACACGTGAACAGTGTATGATCAGCCACGTGATCAGTGCATGATATCCAAGTGATCAGTGCATGATCATCACGTGATCAGTGTATGATCAGCCACGTGAACAGTGCCTGCTCAGTCACGTGATCAGGGCCTGCTGAGCTGCGTGATTACTGTCTGCTCATCTGCTTGACAATTGCCAGCTGAGCTGCACGATTCCTGCCTGTCATCTGCTTGACAATTGCCAGCTGTGCTGCGTAATTCCTGCCTGCTCAGCTGCTTGATTATTGCCAGCTGAGCAGCATGATTCCTCACAGCTGAGTTCCATGATTATTGCCTGCTGACTGTATGATTCGTGCCTACTCAGCTCTTTGTTTATTGCCTCCAGAGGCACATGATCAGTATATGATAGCAAACATAATCAGTGCATGATCAGTCACATGATCAGAGCCATTAAGTCACGTGATCAGTGCATGATCAGTCACGGTGTCAGTGCATGATCAGCCACGTGATCAGTGCATGATCAGCCACGTGATCAGTGCATGATAGCCATGTGATCAGTGCATGATCAGTCACGTGATCAGTGCATGATCAGGCAGGTGATCAGTGCATGATCAGTCACGTGATCAGTGCATGATCAGTCACGTGATCAGTGCATGATCAGTCACGTGATCAGTGCATGATCAGCCACGTGATCAGTGCATGATCAGCCACGTGATCAGTGCATGATCAATTACGTGATCAGTGCATGATCAGTCACGTGACCAGTACATGGTAGCTACGTGATCATTGCATGATCAGCCACGTGAGCAGTGCATGATAGCCACGTGATCAGTGCATGATCAGTCACGTGATCAGTGCATGATCACTCACGTGAACAGTGCATGATAAGTCACGTGATCAGTGCATGATCAATTACGTGATCAGTGCATGATCAGTCACGTGACCAGTACATGGTAGCTACGTGATCATTGCATGATCAGCCACGTGATCAGTGCATGATAGCCACGTGATCAGTGCATGATCAGTCACATGATCAGTGTATGATCATCCACGTGATCAGTGCATGATCAGTCATGTGATCAGTGCATGATATAGACGTGATCAGTGCATGATCAGTCTCGTGATCAGTGCATGATCAGCCACGTGATCAGTGCATGATAGCCAGTTGATGAGTGCATGATAGCCAGATGATCAGTGCATGATCAGTCACGTGATCAGTGTATGATCAGCCACGTGATCAGTGCATGATAGCCACTGATCAGTGCATGATCAGCCACGTGATCAGTGCATGATCAGTTACGTGAGCAGTGTATGATCAGCCACGTGATCAGTGCATGGTCAGACACGTGAACAGTGTATGATCAGCCACGTGATCAGTGCATGATAGCCACGTGATCAGTGCATGATCAGTCACGTGATCAGTGTATGATCAGCCACGTGAACAGTGCATGCTCAGTCACGTGATCTGGGCCTGCTGAGCTGCGTGATTACTGTCTGCTCATCTGCTTGACAATTGCCAGCTGAGCTGCACGATTCCTGCCTGTCATCTGCTTGACAATTATCAGCTGTGCTGCGTAATTCCTGCCTGCTCAGCTGCTTGATTATTGCCAGCTGAGCAGCATGATTCCTCACACCTGAGTTCCATGATTATTGCCTGCTGACTGTTTGATTCGTGCCTACTCAGCTCTTTGTTTATTGCCTCCAGAGGCACATGATCAGTGTATGATAGCAAACATGATCAGCGCATGATCAGTCACATGATCAGCGCCATTAAGTCACGTGATCACTACATGATAGTCATGTGATCAGTCCATGCTCAGTCACGGTATCAGTGCATGATCAGCCACGTGATCAGTGCATGATCAGCCACGTGATCAGTGCATGATAGCTATGTGATCAGTGCATGATCAGTCACGTGATCAGTGCATGACCAGGCACGTGATCAGTGCATGATCAGCCACGTGATCAGTGCATGATAGCCACGTGATCAGTGCATGATCAGTCACCTGATGGGTGTATGATCAGTCACGTGACCAGTACATGGTAGCTACATGATCATTGCATGATCAGCCACGTGAGTAGTGCATGATAGCCACGTGATCAGTGCATGATCAGTCACGTGATCAGTGCATGATCACTCACGTGAACAGTGCATGATAAGTCACGTGATCAGTGCATGATCAATTACGTGATCAGTGCATGATCAGTCACGTGACCAGTACATGGTAGCTACGTGATCATTGCATGATCAGCCACGTGATCAGTGCATGATAGCCACGTGATCAGTGCATGATCAGTCACATGATCAGTGTATGATCATCCACGTGATCAGTGCATGATCAGTCATGTGATCAGTGCATGATATAGACGTGATCAGTGCATGATCAGTCGTGATCAGTGCATGATCAGCCACGTGATCAGTGCATGATAGCCAGTTGATCAGTGCATGATAGCCAGTGATCAGTGCATGATCAGTCACGTGATCAGTGCATGATCAGCCACGTGATCAGTGCATGATAGCCACGTGATCAGTGCATGATCAGCCACGTGATCAGTGCATGATCAGTTACGTGAGCAGTGTATGATCAGCCACGTGATCAGTGCATGGTCAGACACGTGAACAGTGTATGATCAGCCACGTGATCAGTGCATGATAGCCACGTGATCAGTGCATGATCAGTCACGTGATCAGTGTATGATCAGCCACGTGAACAGTGCATGCTCAGTCACGTGATCTGGGCCTGCTGAGCTGCGTGATTACTGTCTGCTCATCTGCTTGACAATTGCCAGCTGAGCTGCACGATTCCTGCCTGTCATCTGCTTGACAATTATCAGCTGTGCTGCGTAATTCCTGCCTGCTCAGCTGCTTGATTATTGCCAGCTGAGCAGCATGATTCCTCACACCTGAGTTCCATGATTATTGCCTGCTGACTGTTTGATTCGTGCCTACTCAGCTCTTTGTTTATTGCCTCCAGAGGCACATGATCAGTGTATGATAGCAAACATGATCAGTGCATGATCAGTCACATGATCAGCGCCATTAAGTCACGTGATCACTACATGATAGTCATGTGATCAGTCCATGCTCAGTCACGGTATCAGTGCATGATCAGCCACGTGATCAGTGCATGATCAGCCACGTGATCAGTGCATGATAGCTACGTGATCAGTGCATGATCAGTCACGTGATCAGTGCATGATCAGGCAGGTGATCAGTGCATGATCAGCCACGTGATCAGTGCATGATAGCCACGTGATCAGTGCATGATCAGTCACCTGATGGGTGTATGATCAGTCACGTGACCAGTACATGGTAGCTACATGATCATTGCATGATCAGCCACGTGAGTAGTGCATGATAGCCACGTGATCAGTGCATGATCAGTCACGTGATCAGTGCATGATCAGTCACGTGAACAGTGCATGATAAGTCACGTGATCAGTGCATGATCAATTACGTGATCAGTGCATGATCAGTCACGTGACCAGTACATGGTAGCTACGTGATCAGTGCATGATCAGCCACGTGATCAGTGCATGATAGCCACGTGATCAGTGCATGATCAGTCACATGATCAGTGCATGATCATCCACGTGATCAGTGCATGATCAGTCACGTGATCAGTGCATGATATAGACGTGATCAGTGCATGATCAGTCACGTGATCAGTGCATGATCAGCCACGTGATCAGTGCATGATAGCCAGTTGATGAGTGCATGATAGCCAGTGATCAGTGCATGATCAGTCACGTGATCAGTGTATGATCAGCCACGTGATCAGTGCATGATAGCCACGTGATCAGTGCATGATCAGCCACGTGATCAGTGCATGATCAGTTACGTGAGCAGTGTATGATCAGCCACGTGATCAGTGCATGGTCAGACACGTGAACAGTGTATGATCAGCCACGTGATCAGTGCATGATAGCCACGTGATCAGTGCATGATCAGTCACGTGATCAGTGTATGATCAGCCACGTGAACAGTGCATGCTCAGTCACGTGATCTGGGCCTGCTGAGCTGCGTGATTACTGTCTGCTCATCTGCTTGACAATTGCCAGCTGAGCTGCACGATTCCTGCCTGTCATCTGCTTGACAATTGCCAGCTGTGCTGCGTAATTCCTGCCTGCTCAGCTGCTTGATTATTGCCAGCTGAGCAGCATGATTCCTCACAGCTGAGTTCCATGATTATTGCCTGCTGACTGTATGATTCGTGCCTACTCAGCTCTTTGTTTATTGCCTCCAGAGGCACATGATCAGTGTATGATAGCAAACATGATCAGTGCATGATCAGTCACATGATCAGCGCCATTAAGTCACGTGATCACTACATGATAGTCATGTGATCAGTCCATGCTCAGTCACGGTATCAGTGCATGATCAGCCACGTGATCAGTGCATGATCAGCCACGTGATCAGTTCATGATAGCTATGTGATCAGTGCATGATTTGTCACGTGATCAGTGCATGACCAGGCAGGTGATCAGTGCATGATCAGTCACGTGATCAGTGCATGATCAGTCACGTGATCAGTGCATGATCAGCCACGTGATCAGTGCATGATCAGCCACGTGATCAGTGCATGATCAGTTACGTGATCAGTGCATGATCAGTCACGTGACCAGTACATGGTAGCTACGTGATCATTGCATGATCAGCCACGTGATCAGTGCATGATAGCCACGTGATCAGTGCATGATCAGTCACGTGATCAGTGCATGATCATCACGTGATCAGTGCATGATAAGTCACGTGATCAGTGCATGATCAATTACGTGATCAGTGCATGATCAGTCACGTGACCAGTACATGGTAGCTACGTGATCATTGCATGATCAGCCACGTGAGCAGTGCATGATAGCCACGTGATCAGTGCATGATCAGTCACATGATCAGTGCATGATCATCCACGTGATCAGTGCATGATCAGTCACGTGATCAGTGCATGATATAGACGTGATCAGTGCATGATCAGTCACGTGATCAGTGCATGATCAGCCACGTGATCAGTGCATGATAGCCACGTGATCAGTGCATGATAGCCAGTGATCAGTGCATGATCAGTCACGTGATCAGTGCATGATCAGCCACGTGATCAGTGCATGATCAGCCACTGATCAGTGCATGATCAGCCACGTGATCAGTGCATGATCAGTTACGTGAGCAGTGTATGATCAGCCACGTGATCAGTGCATGGTCAGACACGTGAACAGTGTATGATCAGCCACGTGATCAGTGCATGATAGCCACGTGATCAGTGCATGATCAGTCACGTGATCAGTGTATGATCAGCCACGTGAACAGTGCATGCTCAGTCACGTGATCTGGGCCTGCTGAGCTGCGTGATTACTGTCTGCTCATCTGCTTGACAATTGCCAGCTGAGCTGCACGATTCCTGCCTGTCATCTGCTTGACAATTGCCAGCTGTGCTGCGTAATTCCTGCCTGCTCAGCTGCTTGATTATTGCCAGCTGAGCAGCATGATTCCTCACACCTGAGTTCCATGATTATTGCCTGCTGACTGTTTGATTCGTGCCTACTCAGCTCTTTGTTTATTGCCTCCAGAGGCACATGATCAGTGTATGATAGCAAACATGATCAGCGCATGATCAGTCACATGATCAGCGCCATTAAGTCACGTGATCACTACATGATAGTCATGTGATCAGTCCATGCTCAGTCACGGTATCAGTGCATGATCAGCCACGTGATCAGTGCATGATCAGCCACGTGATCAGTTCATGATAGCTATGTGATCAGTGCATGATCAGTCACGTGATCAGTGCATGATCAGGCACGTGATCAGTGCATGATCAGTCACGTGATCAGTGCATGATCAGTCACGTGATCAGTGCATGATCAGTCACGTGATCAGTGTATGATCAGCCACGTGATCAGTGCATGATAGCCACGTGATCAGTGCATGATCAGTCACGTGATCAGTGCATGATCAGTCACGTGACCAGTACATGGTAGCTACATGATCATTGCATGATCAGCCACGTGATAGTGCATGATAGCCACGTGATCAGTGCATGATCAGTCACGTGATCAGTGCATGATCAGTCACGTGATCAGTGCATGATCAGGCACGTGATCAGTGCATGATCAGCCACGTGATCAGTGCATGATAGCCACGTGATCAGTGCATGATCAGTCACGTGATCAGTGCATGATCAGTCACGTGATCAGTGCATGATCAGCCACGTGATCAGTGCATGATCAGCCACGTGATCAGTGCATGATCAATTACGTGATCAGTGCATGATCAGTCACGTGACCAGTACATGTAGCTACGTGATCATTGCATGATCAGCCACGTGATCAGTGCATGATAGCCACGTGATCAGTGCATGATCAGTCACGTGATCAGTGCATGATCAGTCACGTGATCAGTGCATGATCAGTCACGTGATCAGTGCATGATCAGTCACGTGATCAGTGCATGATCAGTCACGTGATCAGTGCATGATAGCCACGTGATCAGTGCATGATCAGCCACGTGATCAGTGCATGATAGCCACGTGATCAGTGCATGATAGCCACGTGATCAGTGCATGATCAGTCACGTGATAGTGCATGATCAGCCACGTGATCAGTGCATGATCAGTCACGTGATCAGTGCATGATCAGTCACGTGAACAGTGCATGATCATTTACGTGATCTGTGCATGATCAGTCACGTGACCAGTATATGGTAGCTACGTGATCATTCCATGACGAGCCACGTGAGCAGTGCATGATAGCCACGTGATGTGTGCATGATGAGTTACGTGAGCAGAGTATGATCAGCCACGTGATCAGTGCATGAGTGCCACGTGATCAGTGCATGATATGTCACGTGACAGGTGTGTGATCAGCCACGTGAACAGTGCATGTTCAGCCACGTGATCAGTGCATGATAGCCACGTGATCAGTGCATGATCAGTTACGTGAGCAGTGTATGATCAGCCACGTGATCAGTGCATGGTCAGACACGTGAACAGTGTATGATCAGCCACGTGATCAGTGCATGATATCCAAGTGATCAGTGCATGATCATCACGTGATCAGTGTATGATCAGCCACGTGAACAGTGCATGCTCAGTCACGTGATCAGGGCCTGCTGAGCTGCGTGATTACTGTCTGCTCATCTGCTTGACAATTGCCAGCTGAGCTGCACGATTCCTGCCTGTCATCTGCTTGACAATTGCCAGCTGTGCTGCGTAATTCCTGCCTGCTCAGCTGCTTGATTATTGCCAGCTGAGCAGCATGATTCCTCACAGCTGAGTTCCATGATTATTGCCTGCTGACTGTTTGATTCGTGCCTACTCAGCTCTTTGTTTATTGCCTCCAGAGGCACATGATCAGTGTATGATAGCAAACATGATCAGTGCATGATCAGTCACATGATCAGCGCCATTAAGTCACGTGATCACTACATGATAGTCATGTGATCAGTCCATGCTCAGTCACGGTATCAGTGCATGATCAGCCACGTGATCAGTGCATGATCAGCCACGTGATCAGTGCATGATAGCCATGTGATCAGTGCATGATCAGTCACGTGATCAGTGCATGATCAGGCACGTGATCAGTGCATGATCAGTCACGTGATCAGTGCATGATCAGTCACGTGATCAGTGCATGATCAGTCACGTGATCAGTGCATGATCAGCCACGTGATCAGTGCATGATCAGCCACGTGATCAGTGCATGATCAGCCACGTGATCAGTGCATGATCAGTCACGTGACCAGTGCATGGTAGCTACGTGATCAGTGCATGATCAGCCACGTGAGCAGTGCATGATAGCCACGTGATCAGTGCATGATCAGTCACGTGATCAGTGCATGATCAGTCACGTGATCAGTGCATGATCAGTCACGTGATCAGTGCATGATCAATCACGTGATCAGTGCATGATCAGTCACGTGATCAGTGCATGATAGCTACGTGATCAGTGCATGATCAGCCACGTGATCAGTGCATGATAGCCACGTGATCAGTGCATGATCAGTCACATGATCAGTGCATGATCATCCACGTGATCAGTGCATGATCAGTCATGTGATCAGTGCATGATATAGACGTGATCAGTGCATGATAGCCACGTGATCAGTGCATGATCAGTCACGTGATCAGTGCATGATCAGTCACGTGATCAGTACATGGTAGCTACGTGATCAGTGCATGATCAGCCACGTGATCAGTGCATGATAGCCACGTGATCAGTGCATGATCAGTCACGTGATCAGTGCATGATCAGTCACGTGATCAGTGCATGATCAGTCACGTGATCAGTGCATGATCAGCCACGTGATCAGTGCATGATCAGTCACGTGATCAGTGTATGATCAGCCACGTGATCAGTGCATGATCAGTCATGTGATCAGTGCATGATATAGACGTGATCAGTGCATGATCAGTCACGTGATCAGTGCATGATAGCCACGTGATCAGTGCATGATCAGTCACGTGATCAGTGCATGATCATTCACGTGACCAGTACATGGTAGCTACATGATCAGTGCATGATCAGCCACGTGATAGTGCATGATAGCCACGTGATCAGTGCATGATAGTCATGTGATCAGTGCATGATCAGTCACGTATCAGTGCATGATCAGCCACGTGATCAGTGCATGATCAGCCACGTGATCAGTTCATGATAGCTACGTGATCAGTGCATGATCAGTCACGTGATCAGTGCATGACCAGGCACGTGATCAGTGTATGATCAGCCACGTGATCAGTGCATGATAGCCACGTGATCAGTGCATGATCAGTCACCTGATCAGTGTATGATCAGTCACTGACCAGTACATGGTAGCTACATGATCATTGCATGATCAGCCACGTGATAGTGCATGATAGCCACGTGATCAGTGCATGATCAGTCACGTGATCAGTGCATGATCAGTCATGTGATCAGTGCATGATCAGGCACGTGATCAGTGCATGATCAGCCACGTGATCAGTGCATGATAGCCACGTGATCAGTGCATGATCAGTCACGTGATCAGTGCATGATCAGTCACGTGATCAGTGCATGATCAGCCACGTGATCAGTGCATGATCAGCCACGTGATCAGTGCATGATCAATTACGTGATCAGTGCATGATCAGTCACGTGATCAGTATATGGTAGCTACGTGATCATTGCATGATCAGCCACGTGATCAGTGCATGATAGCCACGTGATCAGTGCATGATCAGTCACGTGATCAGTGCATGATCAGTCACGTGATCAGTGCATGATCAGTCACGTGATCAGTGCATGATCAATTACGTGATCAGTGCATGATCAGTCACGTGACCAGTACATGGTAGCTACGTGATCATTGCATGATCAGCCACGTGATCAGTGCATGATAGCCACGTGATCAGTGCATGATAGCCACGTGATCAGTGCATGATCAGTCATGTGATACGTGTGTGATCAGCCACGTGATCAGTGCATGATATCCACGTGATCAGTGCATGATAGCCACGTGATCAGTGCATGAGAGCCACGTGATCAGTGCATGATCAGTCACGTGATACATGTGTGATCAGCCACGTGATCAGTGCATGATGAGCCACGTGATCAGTGCAGGATCAATTACGTGATCAGTGCATGATCAGTCACGTGACCAGTACATGGTTGCTACGTGATCGTTGCATGATCAGCCACGTGAGCAGTGCATGATCAGTCACGTGATCAGTGCATGATCAGTCACGTGAACAGTGCATGATCATTTACGTGATCTGTGCATGATCAGTCACGTAACCAGTATATGGTAGCTATGTGATCATTCCATGACGAGCCACGTGAGCAGTGCATGATAGCCACGTGACGTGTGCATGATGAGTAACGTGAGCAGAGTATGATCAGCCACGTGATCAGTGCATGAGTGCCACGTGATCAGTGCATGATATGTCACGTGACAGGTGTGTGATCAGCCACGTGAACAGTGCATGTTCAGCCACGTGATCAGTCCATGATAGCCACGTGATCAGTGCATGATCAGTTACGTGAGCAGTGTATGATCAGCCACGTGATCAGTGCATGGTCAGACACGTGAACAGTGTATGATCAGCCACGTGATCAGTGCATGATATCCAAGTGATCAGTGCATGATCATCACGTGATCAGTGTATGATCAGCCACGTGAACAGTGCCTGCTCAGTCACGTGATCAGGGCCTGCTGAGCTGCGTGATTACTGTCTGCTCATCTGCTTGACAATTGCCAGCTGAGCTGCACGATTCCTGCCTGTCATCTGCTTGACAATTGCCAGCTGTGCTGCGTAATTCCTGCCTGCTCAGCTGCTTGATTATTGCCAGCTGAGCAGCATGATTCCTCACAGCTGAGTTCCATGATTATTGCCTGCTGACTGTATGATTCGTGCCTACTCAGCTCTTTGTTTATTGCCTCCAGAGGCACATGATCAGTGTATGATAGCAAACATGATCAGTGCATGATCAGTCACATGATCAGCGCCATTAAGTCACGTGATCACTACATGATAGTCATGTGATCAGTCCATGCTCAGTCACGGTATCAGTGCATGATCAGCCACGTGATCAGTGCATGATCAGCCAGGTGATCAGTTCATGATAGCTATGTGATCAGTGCATGATCAGTCACGTGATCAGTGCATGATCAGGCAGGTGATCAGTGCATGATCAGTCACGTGATCAGTGCATGATCAGTCACGTGATCAGTGCATGATCAGTCACGTGATCAGTGCATGATCAGCCACGTGATCAGTGCATGATCAGCCACGTGATCAGTGCATGATCAGTCACGTGATCAGTGCATGATCAGTCACGTGACCAGTACATGGTAGCTACGTGATCATTGCATGATCAGCCACGTGAGCAGTGCATGATAGCCACGTGATCAGTGCATGATCAGTCACGTGATCAGTGCATGATCACTCACGTGATCAGTGCATGATCAGTCACCTGATCAGTGCATGATCAATTACGTGATCAGTGCATGATCAGTCACGTGACCAGTACATGGTAGCTACGTGATCATTGCATGATCAGCCACGTGATCAGTGCATGATAGCCACGTGATCAGTGCATGATCAGTCACATGATCAGTGTATGATCATCCACGTGATCAGTGCATGATCAGTCATGTGATCAGTGCATGATATAGACGTGATCAGTGCATGATCAGTCTCGTGATCAGTGCATGATCAGCCACGTGATCAGTGCATGATAGCCAGTTGATGAGTGCATGATAGCCAGATGATCAGTGCATGATCAGTCACGTGATCAGTGTATGATCAGCCACGTGATCAGTGCATGATAGCCACGTGATCAGTGCATGATCAGCCACGTGATCAGTGCATGATCAGTTACGTGAGCAGTGTATGATCAGCCACGTGATCAGTGCATGGTCAGACACGTGAACAGTGTATGATCAGCCACGTGATCAGTGCATGATAGCCACGTGATCAGTGCATGATCAGTCACGTGATCAGTGTATGATCAGCCACGTGAACAGTGCATGCTCAGTCACGTGATCTGGGCCTGCTGAGCTGCGTGATTACTGTCTGCTCATCTGCTTGACAATTGCCAGCTGAGCTGCACGATTCCTGCCTGTCATCTGCTTGACAATTGCCAGCTGTGCTGCGTAATTCCTGCCTGCTCAGCTGCTTGATTATTGCCAGCTGAGCAGCATGATTCCTCACAGCTGAGTTCCATGATTATTGCCTGCTGACTGTTTGATTCGTGCCTACTCAGCTCTTTGTTTATTGCCTCCAGAGGCACATGATCAGTGTATGATAGCAAACATGATCAGCGCATGATCAGTCACATGATCAGCGCCATTAAGTCACGTGATCACTACATGATAGTCATGTGATCAGTCCATGCTCAGTCACGGTATCAGTGCATGATCAGCCACGTGATCAGTGCATGATCAGCCAGGTGATCAGTTCATGATAGCTATGTGATCAGTGCATGATTTGTCACGTGATCAGTGCATGACCAGGCAGTGATCAGTGCATGATCAGCCACGTGATCAGTGCATGATAGCCACGTGATCAGTGCATGATCAGTCACCTGATGGGTGTATGATCAGTCACTGACCGGTACATGGTAGCTACATGATCATTGCATGATCAGCCACGTGAGTAGTGCATGATAGCCACGTGATCAGTGCATGATCAGTCACGTGATCAGTGCATGATCAGTCATGTGATCAGTGCATGATCAGGCACGTGATCAGTGCATGATCAGCCACGTGATCAGTGCATGATAGCCACGTGATCAGTGCATGATCAGTCACGTGATCAGTGCATGATCAGTCACGTGATCAGTGCATGATCAGCCACGTGATCAGTGCATGATCAGCCACGTGATCAGTGCATGATCAATTACGTGATCAGTGCATGATCAGTCACGTGATCAGTGCATGGTAGCTACGTGATCAGTGCATGATCAGCCACGTGATCAGTGCATGATAGCCACGTGATCAGTGCATGATCAGTCACGTGATCAGTGCATGATCACCACGTGATCAGTGCATGATCAGTCACGTGATCAGTGCATGATCAATTACGTGATCAGTGCATGATCAGTCACGTGACCAGTACATGGTAGCTACGTGATCATTGCATGATCAGCCACGTGATCAGTGCATGATAGCCACGTGATCAGTGCATGATAGCCACGTGATCAGTGCATGATCAGTCATGTGATACGTGTGTGATCAGCCACGTGATCAGTGCATGATATCCACGTGATCAGTGCATGATAGCCACGTGATCAGTGCATGAGCCACGTGATCAGTGCATGATCAGTCACGTGATACATGTGTGATCAGCCACGTGATCAGTGCATGATGAGCCACGTGATCAGTGCATGATCAATTACGTGATCAGTGCATGATCAGTCACGTGACCAGTACATGGTTGCTACGTGATCGTTGCATGATCAGCCACGTGAGCAGTGCATGATCAGTCACGTGATCAGTGCATGATCAGTCACGTGAACAGTGCATGATCATTTACGTGATCAGTGCATGATCAGTCACGTGACCAGTATATGGTAGCTACGTGATCATTCCATGACGAGCCACGTGAGCAGTGCATGATAGCCACGTGAGCATGATGACGTGAGCATGATCAGCCACGTGATCAGTGCATGAGTGCCACGTGATCAGTGCATGATATGTCACGTGACAGGTGTGTGATCAGCCACGTGAACAGTGCATGTTCAGCCACGTGATCAGTGCATGATAGCCACGTGATCAGTGCATGATCAGTTACGTGAGCAGTGTATGATCAGCCACGTGATCAGTGCATGGTCAGACACGTGAACAGTGTATGATCAGCCACGTGATCAGTGCATGATATCCAAGTGATCAGTGCATGATCATCACGTGATCAGTGTATGATCAGCCACGTGAACAGTGCATGCTCAGTCACGTGATCAGGGCCTGCTGAGCTGCGTGATTACTGTCTGCTCATCTGCTTGACAATTGCCAGCTGAGCTGCACGATTCCTGCCTGTCATCTGCTTGACAATTGCCAGCTGTGCTGCGTAATTCCTGCCTGCTCAGCTGCTTGATTATTGCCAGCTGAGCAGCATGATTCCTCACAGCTGAGTTCCATGATTATTGCCTGCTGACTGTTTGATTCGTGCCTACTCAGCTCTTTGTTTATTGCCTCCAGAGGCACATGATCAGTGTATGATAGCAAACATGATCAGTGCATGATCAGTCACATGATCAGCGCCATTAAGTCACGTGATCACTACATGATAGTCATGTGATCAGTCCATGCTCAGTCACGGTATCAGTGCATGATCAGCCACGTGATCAGTGCATGATCAGCCAGGTGATCAGTTCATGATAGCCATGTGATCAGTGCATGATCAGTCACGTGATCAGTGCATGATCAGGCACGTGATCAGTGCATGATCAGTCACGTGATCAGTGCATGATCAGTCACGTGATCAGTGCATGATCAGTCACGTGATCAGTGCATGATCAGCCACGTGATCAGTGCATGATCAGCCACGTGATCAGTGCATGATCAGTCACGTGATCAGTGCATGATCAGTGATCAGCCACGTGATCAGTGCATGATCAGCCACGTGATCAGTGCATGATCAGTCACGTGATCAGTGCATGATCAGTCACGTGATCAGTGCATGATAGCCACGTGATCAGTGCATGATCAGCCACGTGATCAGTGCATGATAGCCACGTGATCAGTGCATGATCAGTCACGTGATCAGTGCATGATCAGTCACGTGATCAGTGCATGATCAGCCACGTGATCAGTGCATGATCAATTACGTGATCAGTGCATGATCAGTCACGTGACCAGTACATGGTAGCTACGTGATCATTGCATGATCAGCCACGTGAGCAGTGCATGATAGCCACGTGATCAGTGCATGATCAGTCACGTGATCAGTGCATGATCATCACGTGATCAGTGCATGATATAGACGTGATCAGTGCATGATCAGTCACGTGATCAGTGCATGATCAGCCACGTGATCAGTGCATGATAGCCAGTGATGAGTGCATGATAGCCAGTGATCAGTGCATGATCAGTCACGTGATCAGTGCATGATCAGCCACGTGATCAGTGCATGATAGCCACGTGATCAGTGCATGATCAGCCACGTGATCAGTGCATGATCAGTTACGTGAGCAGTGTATGATCAGCCACGTGATCAGTGCATGGTCAGACACGTGAACAGTGTATGATCAGCCACGTGATCAGTGCATGATAGCCACGTGATCAGTGCATGATCAGTCACGTGATCAGTGTATGATCAGCCACGTGAACAGTGCATGCTCAGTCACGTGATCTGGGCCTGCTGAGCTGCGTGATTACTGTCTGCTCATCTGCTTGACAATTGCCAGCTGAGCTGCACGATTCCTGCCTGTCATCTGCTTGACAATTGCCAGCTGTGCTGCGTAATTCCTGCCTGCTCAGCTGCTTGATTATTGCCAGCTGAGCAGCATGATTCCTCACACCTGAGTTCCATGATTATTGCCTGCTGACTGTTTGATTCGTGCCTACTCAGCTCTTTGTTTATTGCCTCCAGAGGCACATGATCAGTGTATGATAGCAAACATGATCAGCGCATGATCAGTCACATGATCAGCGCCATTAAGTCACGTGATCACTACATGATAGTCATGTGATCAGTCCATGCTCAGTCACGGTATCAGTGCATGATCAGCCACGTGATCAGTGCATGATCAGCCACGTGATCAGTTCATGATAGCCACGTGATCAGTGCATGATCAGTCACGTGATCAGTGCATGATCAGGCACGTGATCAGTGCATGATCAGCCACGTGATCAGTGCATGATAGCCACGTGATCAGTGCATGATCAGTCACCTGATGGGTGTATGATCAGTCACGTGACCAGTACATGGTAGCTACATGATCATTGCATGATCAGCCACGTGAGTAGTGCATGATAGCCACGTGATCAGTGCATGATCAGTCACGTGATCAGTGCATGATCAGTCACGTGATCAGTGCATGATAAGTCACGTGATCAGTGCATGATCAATTACGTGATCAGTGCATGATCAGTCACGTGACCAGTACATGGTAGCTACGTGATCATTGCATGATCAGCCACGTGATCAGTGCATGATAGCCACGTGATCAGTGCATGATCAGTCACATGATCAGTGTATGATCATCCACGTGATCAGTGCATGATCAGTCACGTGATCAGTGCATGATCAGACGTGATCAGTGCATGATCAGTCACGTGATCAGTGCATGATCAGCCACGTGATCAGTGCATGATAGCCAGTTGATGAGTGCATGATAGCCAGTGATCAGTGCATGATCAGTCACGTGATCAGTGCATGATCAGCCACGTGATCAGTGCATGATAGCCACGTGATCAGTGCATGATCAGCCACGTGATCAGTGCATGATCAGTTACGTGAGCAGTGTATGATCAGCCACGTGATCAGTGCATGGTCAGACACGTGAACAGTGTATGATCAGCCACGTGATCAGTGCATGATAGCCACGTGATCAGTGCATGATCAGTCACGTGATCAGTGTATGATCAGCCACGTGAACAGTGCATGCTCAGTCACGTGATCTGGGCCTGCTGAGCTGCGTGATTACTGTCTGCTCATCTGCTTGACAATTGCCAGCTGAGCTGCACGATTCCTGCCTGTCATCTGCTTGACAATTGCCAGCTGTGCTGCGTAATTCCTGCCTGCTCAGCTGCTTGATTATTGCCAGCTGAGCAGCATGATTCCTCACACCTGAGTTCCATGATTATTGCCTGCTGACTGTTTGATTCGTGCCTACTCAGCTCTTTGTTTATTGCCTCCAGAGGCACATGATCAGTGTATGATAGCAAACATGATCAGCGCATGATCAGTCACATGATCAGCGCCATTAAGTCACGTGATCACTACATGATAGTCATGTGATCAGTCCATGCTCAGTCACGGTATCAGTGCATGATCAGCCACGTGATCAGTGCATGATCAGCCACGTGATCAGTTCATGATAGCCACGTGATCAGTGCATGATCAGTCACGTGATCAGTGCATGATCAGGCACGTGATCAGTGCATGATCAGCCACGTGATCAGTGCATGATAGCCACGTGATCAGTGCATGATCAGTCACCTGATGGGTGTATGATCAGTCACGTGACTGTACATGGTAGCTACATGATCATTGCATGATCAGCCACGTGAGTAGTGCATGATAGCCACGTGATCAGTGCATGATCAGTCACGTGATCAGTGCATGATCAGTCACGTGATCAGTGCATGATAAGTCACGTGATCAGTGCATGATCAGCCACGTGATCAGTGCATGATCAGTCACGTGATCAGTGCATGGTAGCTACGTGATCAGTGCATGATCAGCCACGTGATCAGTGCATGATAGCCACGTGATCAGTGCATGATCAGTCACATGATCAGTGTATGATCATCCACGTGATCAGTGCATGATCAGTCACGTGATCAGTGCATGATATAGACGTGATCAGTGCATGATCAGTCACGTGATCAGTGCATGATCAGCCACGTGATCAGTGCATGATAGCCAGTTGATCAGTGCATGATAGCCAGTGATCAGTGCATGATCAGTCACGTGATCAGTGCATGATCAGCCACGTGATCAGTGCATGATAGCCACTGATCAGTGCATGATCAGCCACGTGATCAGTGCATGATCAGTCACGTGATCAGTGCATGATCAGCCACGTGATCAGTGCATGATCAGCCACGTGATCAGTGCATGATCAGCCACGTGATCAGTGCATGATAGCCACGTGATCAGTGCATGATCAGTTACGTGATCAGTGTATGATCAGCCACGTGATCAGTGCATGATAGCCACGTGATCAGTGCATGATCAGTCACGTGATCAGTGTATGATCAGCCACGTGAACAGTGCATGCTCAGTCACGTGATCTGGGCCTGCTGAGCTGCGTGATTACTGTCTGCTCATCTGCTTGACAATTGCCAGCTGAGCTGCACGATTCCTGCCTGTCATCTGCTTGACAATTGCCAGCTGTGCTGCGTAATTCCTGCCTGCTCAGCTGCTTGATTATTGCCAGCTGAGCAGCATGATTCCTCACCTGAGTTCCATGATTATTGCCTGCTGACTGTTTGATTCGTGCCTACTCAGCTCTTTGTTTATTGCCTCCAGAGGCACATGATCAGTGTATGATAGCAAACATGATCAGCGCATGATCAGTCACATGATCAGCGCCATTAAGTCACGTGATCACTACATGATAGTCATGTGATCAGTCCATGCTCAGTCACGGTATCAGTGCATGATCAGCCACGTGATCAGTGCATGATCAGCCACGTGATCAGTGCATGATAGCCACGTGATCAGTGCATGATCAGTCACGTGATCAGTGCATGATCAGGCACGTGATCAGTGCATGATCAGTCACGTGATCAGTGCATGATCAGTCACGTGATCAGTGCATGATCAGTCACGTGATCAGTGCATGATCAGCCACGTGATCAGTGCATGATCAGTCACATGATCAGTGCATGATCAGCCACGTGATCAGTGCATGATCAGTCACGTGATCAGTGCATGATAGACATGATCAGTGCATGATCAGTCACGTGATCAGTGCATGATAGCCACGTGATCAGTGCATGATCAGTCACGTGATCAGTGCATGATCAGTCACGTGATCAGTGCATGATAGCTACGTGATCAGTGCATGATCAGCCACGTGATCAGTGCATGATAGCCACGTGATCAGTGCATGATAGTCACGTGATCAGTGCATGATCAGTCACGTGATCAGTGCATGATCAGCCACGTGATCAGTGCATGATCAGCCACGTGATCAGTGCATGATAGCCACGTGATCAGTGCATGATCAGTCACGTGATCAGTGCATGATCAGGCACGTGATCAGTGCATGATCAGCCACGTGATCAGTGCATGATAGCCACGTGATCAGTGCATGATCAGTCACGTGATCAGTGCATGATCAGTCACGTGACCAGTGCATGGTAGCTACGTGATCAGTGCATGATCAGCCACGTGATCAGTGCATGATAGCCACGTGATCAGTGCATGATCAGTCACGTGATCAGTGCATGATCAGTCACGTGATCAGTGCATGATCAGCCACGTGATCAGTGCATGATCAGCCACGTGATCAGTGCATGATAGCCACGTGATCAGTGCATGATCAGTCACGTGATCAGTGCATGATCAGTCACGTGATCAGTGCATGATCAATTACGTGATCAGTGCATGATCAGTCACGTGATCAGTGCATGGTAGCTACGTGATCATTGCATGATCAGCCACGTGATCAGTGCATGATAGCCACGTGATCAGTGCATGATAGCCACGTGATCAGTGCATGATCAGTCATGTGATACGTGTGTGATCAGCCACGTGATCAGTGCATGATATCCACGTGATCAGTGCATGATCAGCCACGTGATCAGTGCATGAGAGCCACGTGATCAGTGCATGATCAGTCACGTGATACATGTGTGATCAGCCACGTGATCAGTGCATGATGAGCCACGTGATCAGTGCATGATCAATTACGTGATCAGTGCATGATCAGTCACGTGACCAGTACATGGTTGCTACGTGATCGTTGCATGATCAGCCACGTGAGCAGTGCATGATAGCCACGTGATCAGTGCATGATCAGTCACGTGATCAGTACATGATCAGTCACGTGAACAGTGCATGATCATTTACGTGATCAGTGCATGATCAGTCACGTGACCAGTATATGGTAGCTACGTGATCATTCCATGACGAGCCACGTGAGCAGTGCATGATAGCCACGTGATGTGTGCATGATCAGTTACGTGAGCAGAGTATGATCAGCCACGTGATCAGTGCATGAGTGCCACGTGATCAGTGCATGATATGTCACGTGACAGGTGTGTGATCAGCCACGTGAACAGTGCATGTTCAGCCACGTGATCAGTGCATGATAGCCACGTGATCAGTGCATGATCAGTTACGTGAGCAGTGTATGATCAGCCACGTGATCAGTGCATGGTCAGACACGTGAACAGTGTATGATCAGCCACGTGATCAGTGCATGATATCCAAGTGATCAGTGCATGATCATCACGTGATCAGTGTATGATCAGCCACGTGAACAGTGCATGCTCAGTCACGTGATCAGGGCCTGCTGAGCTGCGTGATTACTGTCTGCTCATCTGCTTGACAATTGCCAGCTGAGCTGCACGATTCCTGCCTGTCATCTGCTTGACAATTGCCAGCTGTGCTGCGTAATTCCTGCCTGCTCAGCTGCTTGATTATTGCCAGCTGAGCAGCATGATTCCTCACAGCTGAGTTCCATGATTATTGCCTGCTGACTGTTTGATTCGTGCCTACTCAGCTCTTTGTTTATTGCCTCCAGAGGCACATGATCAGTGTATGATAGCAAACATGATCAGTGCATGATCAGTCACATGATCAGCGCCATTAAGTCACGTGATCACTACATGATAGTCATGTGATCAGTCCATGCTCAGTCACGGTATCAGTGCATGATCAGCCACGTGATCAGTGCATGATCAGCCACGTGATCAGTTCATGATAGCTATGTGATCAGTGCATGATCAGTCACGTGATCAGTGCATGATCAGGCACGTGATCAGTGCATGATCAGTCACGTGATCAGTGCATGATCAGTCACGTGATCAGTGCATGATCAGTCACGTGATCAGTGCATGATCAGTCACGTGATCAGTGCATGATCAGCCACGTGATCAGTGCATGATCAGTCACGTGATCAGTGCATGATCAGCCACGTGATCAGTGCATGATCAGTCATGTGATCAGTGCATGATATAGACGTGATCAGTGCATGATCAGTCACGTGATCAGTGCATGATAGCCACGTGATCAGTGCATGATCAGTCACGTGATCAGTGCATGATCAGTCACGTGATCAGTGCATGGTAGCTACGTGATCAGTGCATGATCAGCCACGTGATCAGTGCATGATAGCCACGTGATCAGTGCATGATAGTCACGTGATCAGTGCATGATCAGTCACGTGATCAGTGCATGATCAGCCACGTGATCAGTGCATGATCAGCCACGTGATCAGTGCATGATAGCCACGTGATCAGTGCATGATCAGTCACGTGATCAGTGCATGATCAGGCACGTGATCAGTGCATGATCAGCCACGTGATCAGTGCATGATAGCCACGTGATCAGTGCATGATCAGTCACGTGATCAGTGCATGATCAGTCACTGACCAGTACATGGTAGCTACATGATCAGTGCATGATCAGCCACGTGATCAGTGCATGATAGCCACGTGATCAGTGCATGATCAGTCACGTGATCAGTGCATGATCAGTCATGTGATCAGTGCATGATCAGGCACGTGATCAGTGCATGATCAGCCACGTGATCAGTGCATGATAGCCACGTGATCAGTGCATGATCAGTCACGTGATCAGTGCATGATCAGTCACGTGATCAGTGCATGATCAGCCACGTGATCAGTGCATGATCAGCCACGTGATCAGTGCATGATCAATTACGTGATCAGTGCATGATCAGTCACGTGACCAGTATATGGTAGCTACGTGATCATTGCATGATCAGCCACGTGATCAGTGCATGATAGCCACGTGATCAGTGCATGATCAGTCACGTGATCAGTGCATGATCAGTCACGTGATCAGTGCATGATCAGTCACGTGATCAGTGCATGATCAATTACGTGATCAGTGCATGATCAGTCACGTGATCAGTGCATGATAGCTACGTGATCATTGCATGATCAGCCACGTGATCAGTGCATGATAGCCACGTGATCAGTGCATGATAGCCACGTGATCAGTGCATGATCAGTCACGTGATCGTGTGTGATCAGCCACGTGATCAGTGCATGATATCCACGTGATCAGTGCATGATCAGCCACGTGATCAGTGCATGATAGCCACGTGATCAGTGCATGATCAGTCACGTGATCATGTGTGATCAGCCACGTGATCAGTGCATGATCAGCCACGTGATCAGTGCATGATCAATTACGTGATCAGTGCATGATCAGTCACGTGACCAGTACATGGTAGCTACGTGATCATTGCATGATCAGCCACGTGAGCAGTGCATGATAGCCACGTGATCAGTGCATGATCAGTCACGTGATCAGTGCATGATCAGCCACGTGATCAGTGCATGAGTGCCACGTGATCAGTGCATGATATGTCACGTGACAGGTGTGTGATCAGCCACGTGAACAGTGCATGTTCAGCCACGTGATCAGTGCATGATAGCCACGTGATCAGTGCATGATCAGTTACGTGAGCAGTGTATGATCAGCCACGTGATCAGTGCATGGTCAGACACGTGAACAGTGTATGATCAGCCACGTGATCAGTGCATGATATCCAAGTGATCAGTGCATGATCATCACGTGATCAGTGTATGATCAGCCACGTGAACAGTGCATGCTCAGTCACGTGATCAGGGCCTGCTGAGCTGCGTGATTACTGTCTGCTCATCTGCTTGACAATTGCCAGCTGAGCTGCACGATTCCTGCCTGTCATCTGCTTGACAATTGCCAGCTGTGCTGCGTAATTCCTGCCTGCTCAGCTGCTTGATTATTGCCAGCTGAGCAGCATGATTCCTCACAGCTGAGTTCCATGATTATTGCCTGCTGACTGTATGATTCGTGCCTACTCAGCTCTTTGTTTATTGCCTCCAGAGGCACATGATCAGTGTATGATAGCAAACATGATCAGTGCATGATCAGTCACATGATCAGCGCCATTAAGTCACGTGATCACTACATGATAGTCATGTGATCAGTCCATGCTCAGTCACGGTATCAGTGCATGATCAGCCACGTGATCAGTGCATGATCAGCCAGGTGATCAGTTCATGATAGCCATGTGATCAGTGCATGATCAGTCACGTGATCAGTGCATGACCAGGCAGGTGATCAGTGCATGATCAGTCACGTGATCAGTGCATGATCAGTCACGTGATCAGTGCATGATCAGTCACGTGATCAGTGCATGATCAGCCACGTGATCAGTGCATGATCAGCCACGTGATCAGTGCATGATCAATCACGTGATCAGTGCATGATCAGTCACGTGACCAGTACATGGTAGCTACGTGATCATTGCATGATCAGCCACGTGAGCAGTGCATGATAGCCACGTGATCAGTGCATGATCAGTCACGTGATCAGTGCATGATCACTCACGTGATCAGTGCATGATAAGTCACGTGATCAGTGCATGATCAATTACGTGATCAGTGCATGATCAGTCACGTGACCAGTACATGGTAGCTACGTGATCATTGCATGATCAGCCACGTGATCAGTGCATGATAGCCACGTGATCAGTGCATGATCAGTCGCATGATCAGTGCATGATCATCACGTGATCAGTGCATGATCAGTCATGTGATCAGTGCATGATATAGACGTGATCAGTGCATGATCAGTCACGTGATCAGTGCATGATCAGCCACGTGATCAGTGCATGATAGCCAGTTAATGAGTGCATGATAGCCAGATGATCAGTGCATGATCAGTCACGTGATCAGTGCATGATCAGCCACGTGATCAGTGCATGATAGCCACTGATCAGTGCATGATCAGCCACGTGATCAGTGCATGATCAGTTACGTGATCAGTGCATGATCAGCCACGTGATCAGTGCATGATCAGCCACGTGATCAGTGCATGATCAGCCACGTGATCAGTGCATGATAGCCACGTGATCAGTGCATGATCAGTCACGTGATCAGTGTATGATCAGCCACGTGATCAGTGCATGATAGCCACGTGATCAGTGCATGATCAGTCACGTGATCAGTGTATGATCAGCCACGTGAACAGTGCATGCTCAGTCACGTGATCTGGGCCTGCTGAGCTGCGTGATTACTGTCTGCTCATCTGCTTGACAATTGCCAGCTGAGCTGCACGATTCCTGCCTGTCATCTGCTTGACAATTATCAGCTGTGCTGCGTAATTCCTGCCTGCTCAGCTGCTTGATTATTGCCAGCTGAGCAGCATGATTCCTCACACCTGAGTTCCATGATTATTGCCTGCTGACTGTTTGATTCGTGCCTACTCAGCTCTTTGTTTATTGCCTCCAGAGGCACATGATCAGTGTATGATAGCAAACATGATCAGCGCATGATCAGTCACATGATCAGCGCCATTAAGTCACGTGATCACTACATGATAGTCATGTGATCAGTCCATGCTCAGTCACGGTATCAGTGCATGATCAGCCACGTGATCAGTGCATGATCAGCCACGTGATCAGTTCATGATAGCCACGTGATCAGTGCATGATTTGTCACGTGATCAGTGCATGACCAGGCAGGTGATCAGTGCATGATCAGCCACGTGATCAGTGCATGATAGCCACGTGATCAGTGCATGATCAGTCACCTGATGGGTGTATGATCAGTCACGTGACCAGTACATGGTAGCTACATGATCATTGCATGATCAGCCACGTGAGTAGTGCATGATAGCCACGTGATCAGTGCATGATCAGTCACGTGATCAGTGCATGATCAGTCACGTGAACAGTGCATGATCAGTCACGTGATCAGTGCATGATCAGCCACGTGATCAGTGCATGATCAGTCACATGATCAGTGCATGATCATCCACGTGATCAGTGCATGATCAGTCACGTGATCAGTGCATGATATAGACGTGATCAGTGCATGATCAGTCACGTGATCAGTGCATGATAGCCACGTGATCAGTGCATGATCAGTCACGTGATCAGTGCATGATCAGTCACGTGATCAGTGCATGATCAGCACGTGATCAGTGCATGATCAGCCACGTGATCAGTGCATGATAGCCACGTGATCAGTGCATGATCAGTCACGTGATCAGTGCATGATCAGTCACGTGATCAGTGCATGATCAGCCACGTGATCAGTGCATGATCAGCCACGTGATCAGTGCATGATCAATTACGTGATCAGTGCATGATCAGTCACGTGATCAGTGCATGGTAGCTACGTGATCAGTGCATGATCAGCCACGTGATCAGTGCATGATAGCCACGTGATCAGTGCATGATCAGTCACGTGATCAGTGCATGATCAGTCACGTGATCAGTGCATGATCAGTCACGTGATCAGTGCATGATCAGTCACGTGATCAGTGCATGATAGCTACGTGATCATTGCATGATCAGCCACGTGATCAGTGCATGATAGCCACGTGATCAGTGCATGATAGCCACGTGATCAGTGCATGATCAGTCATGTGATACGTGTGTGATCAGCCACGTGATCAGTGCATGATATCCACGTGATCAGTGCATGATAGCCACGTGATCAGTGCATGATAGCCACGTGATCAGTGCATGATCAGTCACGTGATACATGTGTGATCAGCCACGTGATCAGTGCATGATGAGCCACGTGATCAGTGCATGATCAATTACGTGATCAGTGCATGATCAGTCACGTGACCAGTACATGGTTGCTACGTGATCATTGCATGATCAGCCACGTGAGCAGTGCATGATAGCCACGTGATCAGTGCATGATCAGTCACGTGATCAGTACATGATCAGTCACGTGAACAGTGCATGATCATTTACGTGATCAGTGCATGATCAGTCACGTGACCAGTATATGGTAGCTCGTGATCATTCCATGACGAGCCACGTGAGCAGTGCATGATAGCCACGTGATGTGTGCATGATGAGTTACGTGAGCAGAGTATGATCAGCCACGTGATCAGTGCATGAGTGCCACGTGATCAGTGCATGATATGTCACGTGACAGGTGTGTGATCAGCCACGTGAACAGTGCATGTTCAGCCACGTGATCAGTGCATGATAGCCACGTGATCAGTGCATGATCAGTTACGTGAGCAGTGTATGATCAGCCACGTGATCAGTGCATGGTCAGACACGTGAACAGTGTATGATCAGCCACGTGATCAGTGCATGATATCCAAGTGATCAGTGCATGATCATCACGTGATCAGTGTATGATCAGCCACGTGAACAGTGCATGCTCAGTCACGTGATCAGGGCCTGCTGAGCTGCGTGATTACTGTCTGCTCATCTGCTTGACAATTGCCAGCTGAGCTGCACGATTCCTGCCTGTCATCTGCTTGACAATTGCCAGCTGTGCTGCGTAATTCCTGCCTGCTCAGCTGCTTGATTATTGCCAGCTGAGCAGCATGATTCCTCACAGCTGAGTTCCATGATTATTGCCTGCTGACTGTATGATTCGTGCCTACTCAGCTCTTTGTTTATTGCCTCCAGAGGCACATGATCAGTGTATGATAGCAAACATGATCAGTGCATGATCAGTCACATGATCAGTGCCATTAAGTCACGTGATCACTACATGATAGTCATGTGATCAGTCCATGCTCAGTCACGGTATCAGTGCATGATCAGCCACGTGATCAGTGCATGATCAGCCACGTGATCAGTGCATGATAGCCATGTGATCAGTGCATGATCAGTCACGTGATCAGTGCATGATCAGGCAGGTGATCAGTGCATGATCAGTCACGTGATCAGTGCATGATCAGTCACGTGATCAGTGCATGATCAGTCACGTGATCAGTGCATGATCAGCCACGTGATCAGTGCATGATCAGTCACATGATCAGTGCATGATCAGCCACGTGATCAGTGCATGATCAGTCACGTGATCAGTGCATGATATAGACATGATCAGTGCATGATCAGTCACGTGATCAGTGCATGATAGCCACGTGATCAGTGCATGATCAGTCACGTGATCAGTGCATGATCAGTCACGTGATCAGTGCATGATAGCTACGTGATCAGTGCATGATCAGCCACGTGATCAGTGCATGATAGCCACGTGATCAGTGCATGATAGTCACGTGATCAGTGCATGATCAGTCACGTGATCAGTGCATGATCAGCCACGTGATCAGTGCATGATCAGCCACGTGATCAGTGCATGATAGCTACGTGATCAGTGCATGATCAGTCACGTGATCAGTGCATGATCAGGCACGTGATCAGTGCATGATCAGCCACGTGATCAGTGCATGATAGCCACGTGATCAGTGCATGATCAGTCACGTGATCAGTGCATGATCAGTCACTGATCAGTACATGATAGCTACGTGATCAGTGCATGATCAGCCACGTGATCAGTGCATGATAGCCACGTGATCAGTGCATGATCAGTCACGTGATCAGTGCATGATCAGTCACGTGATCAGTGCATGATCAGCCACGTGATCAGTGCATGATCAGCCACGTGATCAGTGCATGATAGCCACGTGATCAGTGCATGATCAGTCACGTGATCAGTGCATGATCAGTCACGTGATCAGTGCATGATCAATTACGTGATCAGTGCATGATCAGTCACGTGATCAGTGCATGATAGCTACGTGATCATTGCATGATCAGCCACGTGATCAGTGCATGATAGCCACGTGATCAGTGCATGATAGCCACGTGATCAGTGCATGATCAGTCATGTGATACGTGTGTGATCAGCCACGTGATCAGTGCATGATATCCACGTGATCAGTGCATGATCAGCCACGTGATCAGTGCATGAGAGCCACGTGATCAGTGCATGATCAGTCACGTGATACATGTGTGATCAGCCACGTGATCAGTGCATGATGAGCCACGTGATCAGTGCATGATCAATTACGTGATCAGTGCATGATCAGTCACGTGACCAGTACATGGTTGCTACGTGATCGTTGCATGATCAGCCACGTGAGCAGTGCATGATAGCCACGTGATCAGTGCATGATCAGTCACGTGATCAGTGCATGATCAGTCACGTGAACAGTGCATGATCATTTACGTGATCAGTGCATGATCAGTCACGTGACCAGTATATGGTAGCTACGTGATCATTCCATGACGAGCCACGTGAGCAGTGCATGATAGCCACGTGATGTGTGCATGATGAGTTACGTGAGAGTATGATCAGCCACGTGATCAGTGCATGAGTGCCACGTGATCAGTGCATGATATGTCACGTGACAGTGTGTGATCAGCCACGTGAACAGTGCATGTTCAGCCACGTGATCAGTGCATGATAGCCACGTGATCAGTGCATGATCAGTTACGTGAGCAGTGTATGATCAGCCACGTGATCAGTGCATGGTCAGACACGTGAACAGTGTATGATCAGCCACGTGATCAGTGCATGATATCCAAGTGATCAGTGCATGATCATCACGTGATCAGTGTATGATCAGCCACGTGAACAGTGCATGCTCAGTCACGTGATCAGGGCCTGCTGAGCTGCGTGATTACTGTCTGCTCATCTGCTTGACAATTGCCAGCTGAGCTGCACGATTCCTGCCTGTCATCTGCTTGACAATTGCCAGCTGTGCTGCGTAATTCCTGCCTGCTCAGCTGCTTGATTATTGCCAGCTGAGCAGCATGATTCCTCACAGCTGAGTTCCATGATTATTGCCTGCTGACTGTTTGATTCGTGCCTACTCAGCTCTTTGTTTATTGCCTCCAGAGGCACATGATCAGTGTATGATAGCAAACATGATCAGTGCATGATCAGTCACATGATCAGCGCCATTAAGTCACGTGATCACTACATGATAGTCATGTGATCAGTCCATGCTCAGTCACGGTATCAGTGCATGATCAGCCACGTGATCAGTGCATGATCAGCCACGTGATCAGTTCATGATAGCTACGTGATCAGTGCATGATCAGTCACGTGATCAGTGCATGATCAGGCACGTGATCAGTGCATGATCAGTCACGTGATCAGTGCATGATCAGTCACGTGATCAGTGCATGATCAGTCACGTGATCAGTGCATGATCAGTCACGTGATCAGTGCATGATCAGCCACGTGATCAGTGCATGATCAGTCACGTGATCAGTGCATGATCAGCCACGTGATCAGTGCATGATCAGTCATGTGATCAGTGCATGATATAGACGTGATCAGTGCATGATCAGTCACGTGATCAGTGCATGATAGCCACGTGATCAGTGCATGATCAGTCACGTGATCAGTGCATGATCAGTCACGTGATCAGTGCATGATAGCTACATGATCAGTGCATGATCAGCCACGTGATCAGTGCATGATAGCCACGTGATCAGTGCATGATAGTCACGTGATCAGTGCATGATCAGTCACGTGATCAGTGCATGATCAGCCACGTGATCAGTGCATGATCAGCCACGTGATCAGTGCATGATAGCTACGTGATCAGTGCATGATCAGTCACGTGATCAGTGCATGATCAGGCACGTGATCAGTGCATGATCAGCCACGTGATCAGTGCATGATAGCCACGTGATCAGTGCATGATCAGTCACGTGATCAGTGCATGATCAGTCACTGACCAGTACATGGTAGCTACATGATCATTGCATGATCAGCCACGTGATAGTGCATGATAGCCACGTGATCAGTGCATGATCAGTCACGTGATCAGTGCATGATCAGTCATGTGATCAGTGCATGATCAGCCACGTGATCAGTGCATGATCAGCCACGTGATCAGTGCATGATAGCCACGTGATCAGTGCATGATCAGTCACGTGATCAGTGCATGATCAGTCACGTGATCAGTGCATGATCAGCCACGTGATCAGTGCATGATCAGCCACGTGATCAGTGCATGATCAATTACGTGATCAGTGCATGATCAGTCACGTGATCAGTGCATGGTAGCTACGTGATCATTGCATGATCAGCCACGTGATCAGTGCATGATAGCCACGTGATCAGTGCATGATCAGTCACGTGATCAGTGCATGATCAGTCACGTGATCAGTGCATGATCAGTCACGTGATCAGTGCATGATCAATTACGTGATCAGTGCATGATCAGTCACGTGATCAGTGCATGGTAGCTACGTGATCATTGCATGATCAGCCACGTGATCAGTGCATGATAGCCACGTGATCAGTGCATGATAGCCACGTGATCAGTGCATGATCAGTCACGTGATCGTGTGTGATCAGCCACGTGATCAGTGCATGATATCCACGTGATCAGTGCATGATCAGCCACGTGATCAGTGCATGATAGCCACGTGATCAGTGCATGATCAGTCACGTGATCATGTGTGATCAGCCACGTGATCAGTGCATGATCAGCCACGTGATCAGTGCATGATCAATTACGTGATCAGTGCATGATCAGTCACGTGACAGTACATGGTAGCTACGTGATCATTGCATGATCAGCCACGTGAGCAGTGCATGATAGCCACGTGATCAGTGCATGATCAGTCACGTGATCAGTGCATGATCAGTCACGTGATCAGTGCATGAGTGCCACGTGATCAGTGCATGATATGTCACGTGACAGGTGTGTGATCAGCCACGTGAACAGTGCATGTTCAGCCACGTGATCAGTGCATGATAGCCACGTGATCAGTGCATGATCAGTTACGTGAGCAGTGTATGATCAGCCACGTGATCAGTGCATGGTCAGACACGTGAACAGTGTATGATCAGCCACGTGATCAGTGCATGATATCCAAGTGACCAGTGCATGATCATCACGTGATCAGTGTATGATCAGCCACGTGAACAGTGCATGCTCAGTCACGTGATCAGGGCCTGCTGAGCTGCGTGATTACTGTCTGCTCATCTGCTTGACAATTGCCAGCTGAGCTGCACGATTCCTGCCTGTCATCTGCTTGACAATTGCCAGCTGTGCTGCGTAATTCCTGCCTGCTCAGCTGCTTGATTATTGCCAGCTGAGCAGCATGATTCCTCACAGCTGAGTTCCATGATTATTGCCTGCTGACTGTTTGATTCGTGCCTACTCAGCTCTTTGTTTATTGCCTCCAGAGGCACATGATCAGTGTATGATAGCAAACATGATCAGTGCATGATCAGTCACATGATCAGCGCCATTAAGTCACGTGATCACTACATGATAGTCATGTGATCAGTCCATGCTCAGTCACGGTATCAGTGCATGATCAGCCACGTGATCAGTGCATGATCAGCCAGGTGATCAGTTCATGATAGCTATGTGATCAGTGCATGATCAGTCACGTGATCAGTGCATGATCAGGCAGGTGATCAGTGCATGATCAGTCACGTGATCAGTGCATGATCAGTCACGTGATCAGTGCATGATCAGTCACGTGATCAGTGCATGATCAGCCACGTGATCAGTGCATGATCAGCCACGTGATCAGTGCATGATCAATCACGTGATCAGTGCATGATCAGTCACGTGACCAGTATATGGTAGCTACGTGATCATTGCATGATCAGCCACGTGAGCAGTGCATGATAGCCACGTGATCAGTGCATGATCAGTCACGTGATCAGTGCATGATCAGTCACGTGATCAGTGCATGATAAGTCACGTGATCAGTGCATGATCAATTACGTGATCAGTGCATGATCAGTCACGTGACCAGTACATGGTAGCTACGTGATCATTGCATGATCAGCCACGTGATCAGTGCATGATAGCCACGTGATCAGTGCATGATCAGTCACATGATCAGTGTATGATCATCACGTGATCAGTGCATGATCAGTCATGTGATCAGTGCATGATATAGACGTGATCAGTGCATGATCAGTCACGTGATCAGTGCATGATCAACCACGTGATCAGTGCATGATAGCCAGTTAATGAGTGCATGATAGCCAGATGATCAGTGCATGATCAGTCACGTGATCAGTGTATGATCAGCCACGTGATCAGTGCATGATAGCCACTGATCAGTGCATGATCAGCCACGTGATCAGTGCATGATTACGTGATCAGTGCATGATCAGCCACGTGATCAGTGCATGATCAGCCACGTGATCAGTGCATGATCAGCCACGTGATCAGTGCATGATAGCCACGTGATCAGTGCATGATCAGTTACGTGATCAGTGTATGATCAGCCACGTGATCAGTGCATGATAGCCACGTGATCAGTGCATGATCAGTCACGTGATCAGTGTATGATCAGCCACGTGAACAGTGCATGCTCAGTCACGTGATCTGGGCCTGCTGAGCTGCGTGATTACTGTCTGCTCATCTGCTTGACAATTGCCAGCTGAGCTGCACGATTCCTGCCTGTCATCTGCTTGACAATTATCAGCTGTGCTGCGTAATTCCTGCCTGCTCAGCTGCTTGATTATTGCCAGCTGAGCAGCATGATTCCTCACACCTGAGTTCCATGATTATTGCCTGCTGACTGTTTGATTCGTGCCTACTCAGCTCTTTGTTTATTGCCTCCAGAGGCACATGATCAGTGTATGATAGCAAACATGATCAGCGCATGATCAGTCACATGATCAGCGCCATTAAGTCACGTGATCACTACATGATAGTCATGTGATCAGTCCATGCTCAGTCACGGTATCAGTGCATGATCAGCCACGTGATCAGTGCATGATCAGCCAGGTGATCAGTTCATGATAGCTATGTGATCAGTGCATGATTTGTCACGTGATCAGTGCATGACCAGGCAGGTGATCAGTGCATGATCAGCCACGTGATCAGTGCATGATAGCCACGTGATCAGTGCATGATCAGTCACCTGATGGGTGTATGATCAGTCACGTGACCAGTACATGGTAGCTACATGATCATTGCATGATCAGCCACGTGAGTAGTGCATGATAGCCACGTGATCAGTGCATGATCAGTCACGTGATCAGTGCATGATCAGTCACGTGAACAGTGCATGATCAGTCACGTGATCAGTGCATGATCAGCCACGTGATCAGTGCATGATCAGTCACATGATCAGTGCATGATCAGCCACGTGATCAGTGCATGATCAGTCATGTGATCAGTGCATGATATAGACGTGATCAGTGCATGATCAGTCACGTGATCAGTGCATGATAGCCACGTGATCAGTGCATGATCAGTCACGTGATCAGTGCATGATCAGTCATGTGATCAGTGCATGATCAGTCACGTGATCAGTGCATGATCAGCCACGTGATCAGTGCATGATAGCCACGTGATCAGTGCATGATCAGTCACGTGATCAGTGCATGATCAGTCACGTGATCAGTGCATGATCAGCCACGTGATCAGTGCATGATCAGCCACGTGATCAGTGCATGATCAATTACGTGATCAGTGCATGATCAGTCACGTGATCAGTATATGGTAGCTACGTGATCAGTGCATGATCAGCCACGTGATCAGTGCATGATAGCCACGTGATCAGTGCATGATCAGTCACGTGATCAGTGCATGATCAGTCACGTGATCAGTGCATGATCAGTCACGTGATCAGTGCATGATCAGTCACGTGACCAGTGCATGGTAGCTACGTGATCATTGCATGATCAGCCACGTGATCAGTGCATGATAGCCACGTGATCAGTGCATGATAGCCACGTGATCAGTGCATGATCAGTCATGTGATACGTGTGTGATCAGCCACGTGATCAGTGCATGATATCCACGTGATCAGTGCATGATAGCCACGTGATCAGTGCATGAGAGCCACGTGATCAGTGCATGATCAGTCACGTGATACATGTGTGATCAGCCACGTGATCAGTGCATGATGAGCCACGTGATCAGTGCAGGATCAATTACGTGATCAGTGCATGATCAGTCACGTGACCAGTACATGGTTGCTACGTGATCATTGCATGATCAGCCACGTGAGCAGTGCATGATAGCCACGTGATCAGTGCATGATCAGTCACGTGATCAGTACATGATCAGTCACGTGAACAGTGCATGATCATTTACGTGATCTGTGCATGATCAGTCACGTGACCAGTATATGGTAGCTCGTGATCATTCCATGACGAGCCACGTGAGCAGTGCATGATAGCCACGTGATGTGTGCATGATGAGTTACGTGAGCAGAGTATGATCAGCCACGTGATCAGTGCATGAGTGCCACGTGATCAGTGCATGATATGTCACGTGACAGGTGTGTGATCAGCCACGTGAACAGTGCATGTTCAGCCACGTGATCAGTGCATGATAGCCACGTGATCAGTGCATGATCAGTTACGTGAGCAGTGTATGATCAGCCACGTGATCAGTGCATGGTCAGACACGTGAACAGTGTATGATCAGCCACGTGATCAGTGCATGATATCCAAGTGATCAGTGCATGATCATCACGTGATCAGTGTATGATCAGCCACGTGAACAGTGCATGCTCAGTCACGTGATCAGGGCCTGCTGAGCTGCGTGATTACTGTCTGCTCATCTGCTTGACAATTGCCAGCTGAGCTGCACGATTCCTGCCTGTCATCTGCTTGACAATTGCCAGCTGTGCTGCGTAATTCCTGCCTGCTCAGCTGCTTGATTATTGCCAGCTGAGCAGCATGATTCCTCACAGCTGAGTTCCATGATTATTGCCTGCTGACTGTTTGATTCGTGCCTACTCAGCTCTTTGTTTATTGCCTCCAGAGGCACATGATCAGTGTATGATAGCAAACATGATCAGTGCATGATCAGTCACATGATCAGCGCCATTAAGTCACGTGATCACTACATGATAGTCATGTGATCAGTCCATGCTCAGTCACGGTATCAGTGCATGATCAGCCACGTGATCAGTGCATGATCAGCCAGGTGATCAGTTCATGATAGCTATGTGATCAGTGCATGATTTGTCACGTGATCAGTGCATGATCAGGCAGGTGATCAGTGCATGATCAGTCACGTGATCAGTGCATGATCAGTCACGTGATCAGTGCATGATCAGTCACGTGATCAGTGCATGATCAGCCACGTGATCAGTGCATGATCAGCCACGTGATCAGTGCATGATCAGTCACGTGATCAGTGCATGATCAGTCACGTGACCAGTACATGGTAGCTACGTGATCATTGCATGATCAGCCACGTGAGCAGTGCATGATAGCCACGTGATCAGTGCATGATCAGTCACGTGATCAGTGCATGATCACTCACGTGATCAGTGCATGATCAGTCACGTGATCAGTGCATGATCAATTACGTGATCAGTGCATGATCAGTCACGTGAGTCATGGTAGCTACGTGATCATTGCATGATCAGCCACGTGATCAGTGCATGATAGCCACGTGATCAGTGCATGATCAGTCACATGATCAGTGCATGATCATCCGTGATCAGTGCATCAGTCATGTGATCAGTGCATGATATAGACGTGATCAGTGCATGATCAGTCACGTGATCAGTGCATGATCAGCCACGTGATCAGTGCATGATAGCCAGATGAGTGCATGATAGCCAGTGATCAGTGCATGATCAGTCACGTGATCAGTGCATGATCAGCCACGTGATCAGTGCATGATAGCCACTGATCAGTGCATGATCAGCCACGTGATCAGTGCATGATCAGTCACGTGATCAGTGCATGATCAGCCACGTGATCAGTGCATGATCAGCCACGTGATCAGTGCATGATCAGCCACGTGATCAGTGCATGATAGCCACGTGATCAGTGCATGATCAGTCACGTGATCAGTGTATGATCAGCCACGTGATCAGTGCATGATAGCCACGTGATCAGTGCATGATCAGTCACGTGATCAGTGTATGATCAGCCACGTGAACAGTGCATGCTCAGTCACGTGATCAGGGCCTGCTGAGCTGCGTGATTACCGTCTGCTCATCTGCTTGACAATTGCCAGCTGAGCTGCACGATTCCTGCCTGTCATCTGCTTGACAATTATCAGCTGTGCTGCGTAATTCCTGCCTGCTCAGCTGCTTGATTATTGCCAGCTGAGCAGCATGATTCCTCACACCTGAGTTCCATGATTATTGCCTGCTGACTGTTTGATTCGTGCCTACTCAGCTCTTTGTTTATTGCCTCCAGAGGCACATGATCAGTGTATGATAGCAAACATGATCAGCGCATGATCAGTCACATGATCAGCGCCATTAAGTCACGTGATCACTACATGATAGTCATGTGATCAGTCCATGCTCAGTCACGGTATCAGTGCATGATCAGCCACGTGATCAGTGCATGATCAGCCACGTGATCAGTTCATGATAGCTACGTGATCAGTGCATGATCAGTCACGTGATCAGTGCATGATCAGGCAGGTGATCAGTGCATGATCAGCCACGTGATCAGTGCATGATAGCCACGTGATCAGTGCATGATCAGTCACCTGATGGGTGTATGATCAGTCACGTGACCAGTACATGGTAGCTACATGATCATTGCATGATCAGCCACGTGAGTAGTGCATGATAGCCACGTGATCAGTGCATGATCAGTCACGTGATCAGTGCATGATCAGTCACGTGATCAGTGCATGATCAGTCACGTGATCAGTGCATGATCAGCCACGTGATCAGTGCATGATCAGTCACGTGATCAGTGCATGATCAGCCACGTGATCAGTGCATGATCAGTCACGTGATCAGTGCATGATCAGCCACGTGATCAGTGCATGATCAGTCACGTGATCAGTGCATGATCATCCACGTGATCAGTGCATGATCAGTCATGTGATCAGTGCATGATATAGACGTGATCAGTGCATGATCAGTCACGTGATCAGTGCATGATAGCCACGTGATCAGTGCATGATCAGTCACGTGATCAGTGCATGATCAGTCATGTGATCAGTGCATGATCAGGCACGTGATCAGTGCATGATCAGCCACGTGATCAGTGCATGATAGCCACGTGATCAGTGCATGATCAGTCACGTGATCAGTGCATGATCAGTCACGTGATCAGTGCATGATCAGCCACGTGATCAGTGCATGATCAGCCACGTGATCAGTGCATGATCAATTACGTGATCAGTGCATGATCAGTCACGTGACCAGTGCATGGTAGCTACGTGATCAGTGCATGATCAGCCACGTGATCAGTGCATGATAGCCACGTGATCAGTGCATGATCAGTCACGTGATCAGTGCATGATCACTCACGTGATCAGTGCATGATCAGTCACGTGATCAGTGCATGATCAGTCACGTGATCAGTGCATGATAGCTACGTGATCATTGCATGATCAGCCACGTGATCAGTGCATGATAGCCACGTGATCAGTGCATGATAGCCACGTGATCAGTGCATGATCAGTCATGTGATACGTGTGTGATCAGCCACGTGATCAGTGCATGATATCCACGTGATCAGTGCATGATAGCCACGTGATCAGTGCATGAGAGCCACGTGATCAGTGCATGATCAGTCACGTGATACATGTGTGATCAGCCACGTGATCAGTGCATGATGAGCCACGTGATCAGTGCAGGATCAATTACGTGATCAGTGCATGATCAGTCACGTGACCAGTACATGGTTGCTACGTGATCATTGCATGATCAGCCACGTGAGCAGAGCATGATAGCCACGTGATCAGTGCATGATCAGTCACGTGATCAGTACATGATCAGTCACGTGAACAGTGCATGATCATTTACGTGATCTGTGCATGATCAGTCACGTGACCAGTATATGGTAGCTATGTGATCATTCCATGACGAGCCACGTGAGCAGTGCATGATAGCCACGTGATGTGTGCATGATGAGTTACGTGAGCAGAGTATGATCAGCCACGTGATCAGTGCATGAGTGCCACGTGATCAGTGCATGATATGTCACGTGACAGGTGTGTGATCAGCCACGTGAACAGTGCATGTTCAGCCACGTGATCAGTGCATGATAGCCACGTGATCAGTGCATGATCAGTTACGTGAGCAGTGTATGATCAGCCACGTGATCAGTGCATGGTCAGACACGTGAACAGTGTATGATCAGCCACGTGATCAGTGCATGATATCCAAGTGATCAGTGCATGATCATCACGTGATCAGTGTATGATCAGCCACGTGAACAGTGCATGCTCAGTCACGTGATCAGGGCCTGCTGAGCTGCGTGATTACTGTCTGCTCATCTGCTTGACAATTGCCAGCTGAGCTGCACGATTCCTGCCTGTCATCTGCTTGACAATTGCCAGCTGTGCTGCGTAATTCCTGCCTGCTCAGCTGCTTGATTATTGCCAGCTGAGCAGCATGATTCCTCACAGCTGAGTTCCATGATTATTGCCTGCTGACTGTATGATTCGTGCCTACTCAGCTCTTTGTTTATTGCCTCCAGAGGCACATGATCAGTGTATGATAGCAAACATGATCAGTGCATGATCAGTCACATGATCAGCGCCATTAAGTCACGTGATCACTACATGATAGTCATGTGATCAGTCCATGCTCAGTCACGGTATCAGTGCATGATCAGCCACGTGATCAGTGCATGATCAGCCAGGTGATCAGTTCATGATAGCTATGTGATCAGTGCATGATTTGTCACGTGATCAGTGCATGACCAGGCAGGTGATCAGTGCATGATCAGTCACGTGATCAGTGCATGATCAGTCACGTGATCAGTGCATGATCAGCCACGTGATCAGTGCATGATCAGCCACGTGATCAGTGCATGATCAATTACGTGATCAGTGCATGATCAGTCACGTGACCAGTACATGGTAGCTACGTGATCATTGCATGATCAGCCACGTGAGCAGTGCATGATAGCCACGTGATCAGTGCATGATCAGTCACGTGATCAGTGCATGATCACTCACGTGATCAGTGCATGATAAGTCACGTGATCAGTGCATGATCAATTACGTGATCAGTGCATGATCAGTCACGTGACCAGTACATGGTAGCTACGTGATCATTGCATGATCAGCCACGTGAGCAGTGCATGATAGCCACGTGATCAGTGCATGATCAGTCACATGATCAGTGTATGATCATCCGGGTGATCAGTGCATGATCAGTCATGTGATCAGTGCATGATATAGACGTGATCAGTGCATGATCAGTCACGTGATCAGTGCATGATCAGCCACGTGATCAGTGCATGATAGCCAGTTAATGAGTGCATGATAGCCAGATGATCAGTGCATGATCAGTCACGTGATCAGTGTATGATCAGCCACGTGATCAGTGCATGATAGCCACTGATCAGTGCATGATCAGCCACGTGATCAGTGCATGATCAGTTACGTGAGCAGTGTATGATCAGCCACGTGATCAGTGCATGGTCAGACACGTGAACAGTGTATGATCAGCCACGTGATCAGTGCATGATAGCCACGTGATCAGTGCATGATCAGTCACGTGATCAGTGTATGATCAGCCACGTGAACAGTGCATGCTCAGTCACGTGATCTGGGCCTGCTGAGCTGCGTGATTACTGTCTGCTCATCTGCTTGACAATTGCCAGCTGAGCTGCACGATTCCTGCCTGTCATCTGCTTGACAATTATCAGCTGTGCTGCGTAATTCCTGCCTGCTCAGCTGCTTGATTATTGCCAGCTGAGCAGCATGATTCCTCACACCTGAGTTCCATGATTATTGCCTGCTGACTGTTTGATTCGTGCCTACTCAGCTCTTTGTTTATTGCCTCCAGAGGCACATGATCAGTGTATGATAGCAAACATGATCAGCGCATGATCAGTCACATGATCAGCGCCATTAAGTCACGTGATCACTACATGATAGTCATGTGATCAGTCCATGCTCAGTCACGGTATCAGTGCATGATCAGCCACGTGATCAGTGCATGATCAGCCACGTGATCAGTTCATGATAGCCACGTGATCAGTGCATGATCAGTCACGTGATCAGTGCATGACCAGGCAGGTGATCAGTGCATGATCAGCCACGTGATCAGTGCATGATAGCCACGTGATCAGTGCATGATCAGTCACCTGATGGGTGTATGATCAGTCACGTGACCAGTACATGGTAGCTACATGATCATTGCATGATCAGCCACGTGAGTAGTGCATGATAGCCACGTGATCAGTGCATGATCAGTCACGTGATCAGTGCATGATCAGTCACGTGATCAGTGCATGATCAGTCACGTGATCAGTGCATGATCAGCCACGTGATCAGTGCATGATCAGTCACGTGATCAGTGCATGATCATCCACGTGATCAGTGCATGATCAGTCATGTGATCAGTGCATGATATAGACGTGATCAGTGCATGATCAGTCACGTGATCAGTGCATGATAGCCACGTGATCAGTGCATGATCAGTCACGTGATCAGTGCATGATCAGTCACGTGATCAGTGCATGATCAGCCACGTGATCAGTGCATGATCAGCCACGTGATCAGTGCATGATCAATTACGTGATCAGTGCATGATCAGTCACGTGACCAGTACATGGTAGCTACGTGATCAGTGCATGATCAGCCACGTGATCAGTGCATGATAGCCACGTGATCAGTGCATGATCAGTCACGTGATCAGTGCATGATCAGTCACGTGATCAGTGCATGATCAGTCACGTGATCAGTGCATGATCAGTCACGTGATCAGTGCATGATAGCTACGTGATCATTGCATGATCAGCCACGTGATCAGTGCATGATAGCCACGTGATCAGTGCATGATAGCCACGTGATCAGTGCATGATCAGTCATGTGATACGTGTGTGATCAGCCACGTGATCAGTGCATGATATCCACGTGATCAGTGCATGATAGCCACGTGATCAGTGCATGAGCCACGTGATCAGTGCATGATCAGTCACGTGATACATGTGTGATCAGCCACGTGATCAGTGCATGATGAGCCACGTGATCAGTGCATGATCAATTACGTGATCAGTGCATGATCAGTCACGTGACCAGTACATGGTTGCTACGTGATCATTGCATGATCAGCCACGTGAGCAGTGCATGATAGCCACGTGATCAGTGCATGATCAGTCACGTGATCAGTGCATGATCAGTCACGTGAACAGTGCATGATCATTTACGTGATCTGTGCATGATCAGTCACGTGACCAGTATATGGTAGCTATGTGATCATTCCATGACGAGCCACGTGAGCAGTGCATGATAGCCACGTGATGTGTGCATGATCAGTTACGTGAGCAGAGTATGATCAGCCACGTGATCAGTGCATGAGTGCCACGTGATCAGTGCATGATATGTCACGTGACAGGTGTGTGATCAGCCACGTGAACAGTGCATGTTCAGCCACGTGATCAGTGCATGATAGCCACGTGATCAGTGCATGATCAGTTACGTGAGCAGTGTATGATCAGCCACGTGATCAGTGCATGGTCAGACACGTGAACAGTGTATGATCAGCCACGTGATCAGTGCATGATATCCAAGTGATCAGTGCATGATCATCACGTGATCAGTGTATGATCAGCCACGTGAACAGTGCATGCTCAGTCACGTGATCAGGGCCTGCTGAGCTGCGTGATTACTGTCTGCTCATCTGCTTGACAATTGCCAGCTGAGCTGCACGATTCCTGCCTGTCATCTGCTTGACAATTGACAGCTGTGCTGCGTAATTCCTGCCTGCTCAGCTGCTTGATTATTGCCAGCTGAGCAGCATGATTCCTCACAGCTGAGTTCCATGATTATTGCCTGCTGACTGTATGATTCGTGCCTACTCAGCTCTTTGTTTATTGCCTCCAGAGGCACATGATCAGTGTATGATAGCAAACATGATCAGTGCATGATCAGTCACATGATCAGTGCCATTAAGTCACGTGATCACTACATGATAGTCATGTGATCAGTCCATGCTCAGTCACGGTATCAGTGCATGATCAGCCACGTGATCAGTGCATGATCAGCCACGTGATCAGTGCATGATAGCTATGTGATCAGTGCATGATCAGTCACGTGATCAGTGCATGATCAGGCACGTGATCAGTGCATGATCAGCCACGTGATCAGTGCATGATCAGTCACGTGATCAGTGCATGATCAGTCACGTGATCAGTGCATGATCAGCCACGTGATCAGTGCATGATCAGCCACGTGATCAGTGCATGATCAATTACGTGATCAGTGCATGATCAGTCACGTGACCAGTACATGGTAGCTACGTGATCATTGCATGATCAGCCACGTGAGCAGTGCATGATAGCCACGTGATCAGTGCATGATCAGTCACGTGATCAGTGCATGATCAGTCACGTGAACAGTGCATGATCATTTACGTGATCAGTGCATGATCAGTCACGTGACCAGTATATGGTAGCTCGTGATCATTCCATGACGAGCCACGTGAGCAGTGCATGATAGCCACGTGATGTGTGCATGATCAGTTACGTGATCAGTGTATGATCAGCCACGTGATCAGTGCATGAGTGCCACGTGATCAGTGCATGATATGTCACGTGACAGGTGTGTGATCAGCCACGTGAACAGTGCATGATCAGCCACGTGATCAGTGCATGATAGCCACGTGATCAGTGCATGATCAGTTACGTGAGCAGTGTATGATCAGCCACGTGATCAGTGCATGGTCAGACACGTGAACAGTGTATGATCAGCCACGTGATCAGTGCATGATATCCAAGTGATCAGTGCATGATCATCACGTGATCAGTGTATGATCAGCCACGTGAACAGTGCATGCTCAGTCACGTGATCAGGGCCTGCTGAGCTGCGTGATTACTGTCTGCTCATCTGCTTGACAATTGCCAGCTGAGCTGCACGATTCCTGCCTGTCATCTGCTTGACAATTGCCAGCTGTGCTGCGTAATTCCTGCCTGCTCAGCTGCTTGATTATTGCCAGCTGAGCAGCATGATTCCTCACAGCTGAGTTCCATGATTATTGCCTGCTGACTGTTTGATTCGTGCCTACTCAGCTCTTTGTTTATTGCCTCCAGAGGCACATGATCAGTGTATGATAGCAAACATGATCAGTGCATGATCAGTCACATGATCAGCGCCATTAAGTCACGTGATCACTACATGATAGTCATGTGATCAGTCCATGCTCAGTCACGGTATCAGTGCATGATCAGCCACGTGATCAGTGCATGATCAGCCAGGTGATCAGTTCATGATAGCTATGTGATCAGTGCATGATTTGTCACGTGATCAGTGCATGATCAGGCAGGTGATCAGTGCATGATCAGTCACGTGATCAGTGCATGATCAGTCACGTGATCAGTGCATGATCAGTCACGTGATCAGTGCATGATCAGCCACGTGATCAGTGCATGATCAGCCACGTGATCAGTGCATGATCAATTACGTGATCAGTGCATGATCAGTCACGTGACCAGTACATGGTAGCTACGTGATCATTGCATGATCAGCCACGTGAGCAGTGCATGATAGCCACGTGATCAGTGCATGATCAGTCACGTGATCAGTGCATGATCACTCACGTGATCAGTGCATGATCAGTCACGTGATCAGTGCATGATCAATTACGTGATCAGTGCATGATCAGTCACGTGACCAGTACATGGTAGCTACGTGATCATTGCATGATCAGCCACGTGATCAGTGCATGATAGCCACGTGATCAGTGCATGATCAGTCACATGATCAGTGTATGATCATCCACGTGATCAGTGCATGATCAGTCATGTGATCAGTGCATGATATAGACGTGATCAGTGCATGATCAGTCACGTGATCAGTGCATGATCAGCCACGTGATCAGTGCATGATAGCCAGTTAATGAGTGCATGATAGCCAGATGATCAGTGCATGATCAGTCACGTGATCAGTGCATGATCAGCCACGTGATCAGTGCATGATAGCCACTGATCAGTGCATGATCAGCCACGTGATCAGTGCATGATCAGTCACGTGATCAGTGCATGATCAGCCACGTGATCAGTGCATGATCAGCCACGTGATCAGTGCATGATCAGCCACGTGATCAGTGCATGATAGCCACGTGATCAGTGCATGATCAGTTACGTGATCAGTGTATGATCAGCCACGTGATCAGTGCATGATAGCCACGTGATCAGTGCATGATCAGTCACGTGATCAGTGTATGATCAGCCACGTGAACAGTGCATGCTCAGTCACGTGATCTGGGCCTGCTGAGCTGCGTGATTACTGTCTGCTCATCTGCTTGACAATTGCCAGCTGAGCTGCACGATTCCTGCCTGTCATCTGCTTGACAATTATCAGCTGTGCTGCGTAATTCCTGCCTGCTCAGCTGCTTGATTATTGCCAGCTGAGCAGCATGATTCCTCACACCTGAGTTCCATGATTATTGCCTGCTGACTGTTTGATTCGTGCCTACTCAGCTCTTTGTTTATTGCCTCCAGAGGCACATGATCAGTGTATGATAGCAAACATGATCAGCGCATGATCAGTCACATGATCAGCGCCATTAAGTCACGTGATCACTACATGATAGTCATGTGATCAGTCCATGCTCAGTCACGGTATCAGTGCATGATCAGCCACGTGATCAGTGCATGATCAGCCACGTGATCAGTTCATGATAGCTACGTGATCAGTGCATGATTTGTCACGTGATCAGTGCATGATCAGGCAGGTGATCAGTGCATGATCAGCCACGTGATCAGTGCATGATAGCCACGTGATCAGTGCATGATCAGTCACCTGATGGGTGTATGATCAGTCACGTGACCAGTACATGGTAGCTACATGATCATTGCATGATCAGCCACGTGAGTAGTGCATGATAGCCACGTGATCAGTGCATGATCAGTCACGTGATCAGTGCATGATCAGTCACGTGAACAGTGCATGATCAGTCACGTGATCAGTGCATGATCAGCCACGTGATCAGTGCATGATCAGTCACGTGATCAGTGCATGATCATCCACGTGATCAGTGCATGATCAGTCACGTGATCAGTGCATGATCAGCCACGTGATCAGTGCATGATCAGTCACGTGATCAGTGCATGATCAGCCACGTGATCAGTGCATGATCAGTCACGTGATCAGTGCATGATATAGACGTGATCAGTGCATGATCAGTCACGTGATCAGTGCATGATAGCCACGTGATCAGTGCATGATCAGTCACGTGATCAGTGCATGATCAGTCATGTGATCAGTGCATGATCAGTCACGTGATCAGTGCATGATCAGCCACGTGATCAGTGCATGATAGCCACGTGATCAGTGCATGATCAGTCACGTGATCAGTGCATGATCAGTCACGTGATCAGTGCATGATCAGCCACGTGATCAGTGCATGATCAGCCACGTGATCAGTGCATGATCAATTACGTGATCAGTGCATGATCAGTCACGTGATCAGTGCATGGTAGCTACGTGATCAGTGCATGATCAGCCACGTGATCAGTGCATGATAGCCACGTGATCAGTGCATGATCAGTCACGTGATCAGTGCATGATCACTCACGTGATCAGTGCATGATCAGTCACGTGATCAGTGCATGATCAGTCACGTGATCAGTGCATGATAGCTACGTGATCAGTGCATGATCAGCCACGTGATCAGTGCATGATAGCCACGTGATCAGTGCATGATAGCCACGTGATCAGTGCATGATCAGTCATGTGATACGTGTGTGATCAGCCACGTGATCAGTGCATGATATCCACGTGATCAGTGCATGATAGCCACGTGATCAGTGCATGAGAGCCACGTGATCAGTGCATGATCAGTCACGTGATACATGTGTGATCAGCCACGTGATCAGTGCATGATGAGCCACGTGATCAGTGCATGATCAATTACGTGATCAGTGCATGATCAGTCACGTGACCAGTACATGGTTGCTACGTGATCATTGCATGATCAGCCACGTGAGCAGTGCATGATAGCCACGTGATCAGTGCATGATCAGTCACGTGATCAGTACATGATCAGTCACGTGAACAGTGCATGATCATTTACGTGATCTGTGCATGATCAGTCACGTGACCAGTATATGGTAGCTATGTGATCATTCCATGACGAGCCACGTGAGCAGTGCATGATAGCCACGTGATGTGTGCATGATGAGTTACGTGAGCAGAGTATGATCAGCCACGTGATCAGTGCATGAGTGCCACGTGATCAGTGCATGATATGTCACGTGACAGGTGTGTGATCAGCCACGTGAACAGTGCATGTTCAGCCACGTGATCAGTGCATGATAGCCACGTGATCAGTGCATGATCAGTTACGTGAGCAGTGTATGATCAGCCACGTGATCAGTGCATGGTCAGACACGTGAACAGTGTATGATCAGCCACGTGATCAGTGCATGATATCCAAGTGATCAGTGCATGATCATCACGTGATCAGTGTATGATCAGCCACGTGAACAGTGCATGCTCAGTCACGTGATCAGGGCCTGCTGAGCTGCGTGATTACTGTCTGCTCATCTGCTTGACAATTGCCAGCTGAGCTGCACGATTCCTGCCTGTCATCTGCTTGACAATTGCCAGCTGTGCTGCGTAATTCCTGCCTGCTCAGCTGCTTGATTATTGCCAGCTGAGCAGCATGATTCCTCACAGCTGAGTTCCATGATTATTGCCTGCTGACTGTATGATTCGTGCCTACTCAGCTCTTTGTTTATTGCCTCCAGAGGCACATGATCAGTGTATGATAGCAAACATGATCAGTGCATGATCAGTCACATGATCAGCGCCATTAAGTCACGTGATCACTACATGATAGTCATGTGATCAGTCCATGCTCAGTCACGGTATCAGTGCATGATCAGCCACGTGATCAGTGCATGATCAGCCAGGTGATCAGTTCATGATAGCTATGTGATCAGTTCATGATTTGTCACGTGATCAGTGCATGACCAGGCAGGTGATCAGTGCATGATCAGTCACGTGATCAGTGCATGATCAGTCACGTGATCAGTGCATGATCAGCCACGTGATCAGTGCATGATCAGCCACGTGATCAGTGCATGATCAATTACGTGATCAGTGCATGATCAGTCACGTGACCAGTATATGGTAGCTACGTGATCATTGCATGATCAGCCACGTGAGCAGTGCATGATAGCCACGTGATCAGTGCATGATCAGTCACGTGATCAGTGCATGATCACTCACGTGATCAGTGCATGATAAGTCACGTGATCAGTGCATGATCAATTACGTGATCAGTGCATGATCAGTCACGTGACCAGTACATGGTAGCTACGTGATCATTGCATGATCAGCCACGTGATCAGTGCATGATAGCCACGTGATCAGTGCATGATCAGTCACATGATCAGTGTATGATCATCCACGTGATCAGTGCATGGGCAGTCATGTGATCAGTGCATGATATAGACGTGATCAGTGCATGATCAGTCTCGTGATCAGTGCATGATCAGCCACGTGATCAGTGCATGATAGCCAGTTAATGAGTGCATGATAGCCAGATGATCAGTGCATGATCAGTCACGTGATCAGTGCATGATCAGCCACGTGATCAGTGCATGATAGCCACTGATCAGTGCATGATCAGCCACGTGATCAGTGCATGATCAGTTACGTGAGCAGTGTATGATCAGCCACGTGATCAGTGCATGGTCAGACACGTGAACAGTGTATGATCAGCCACGTGATCAGTGCATGATAGCCACGTGATCAGTGCATGATCAGTCACGTGATCAGTGTATGATCAGCCACGTGAACAGTGCATGCTCAGTCACGTGATCTGGGCCTGCTGAGCTGCGTGATTACTGTCTGCTCATCTGCTTGACAATTGCCAGCTGAGCTGCACGATTCCTGCCTGTCATCTGCTTGACAATTATCAGCTGTGCTGCGTAATTCCTGCCTGCTCAGCTGCTTGATTATTGCCAGCTGAGCAGCATGATTCCTCACACCTGAGTTCCATGATTATTGCCTGCTGACTGTTTGATTCGTGCCTACTCAGCTCTTTGTTTATTGCCTCCAGAGGCACATGATCAGTGTATGATAGCAAACATGATCAGCGCATGATCAGTCACATGATCAGCGCCATTAAGTCACGTGATCACTACATGATAGTCATGTGATCAGTCCATGCTCAGTCACGGTATCAGTGCATGATCAGCCACGTGATCAGTGCATGATCAGCCACGTGATCAGTTCATGATAGCTACGTGATCAGTGCATGATTTGTCACGTGATCAGTGCATGACCAGGCAGGTGATCAGTGCATGATCAGCCACGTGATCAGTGCATGATAGCCACGTGATCAGTGCATGATCAGTCACCTGATGGGTGTATGATCAGTCACGTGACCAGTACATGGTAGCTACATGATCATTGCATGATCAGCCACGTGAGTAGTGCATGATAGCCACGTGATCAGTGCATGATCAGTCACGTGATCAGTGCATGATCAGTCACGTGAACAGTGCATGATCAGTCACGTGATCAGTGCATGATCAGCCACGTGATCAGTGCATGATCAGTCACGTGATCAGTGCATGATCATCCACGTGATCAGTGCATGATCAGTCATGTGATCAGTGCATGATATAGACGTGATCAGTGCATGATCAGTCACGTGATCAGTGCATGATAGCCACGTGATCAGTGCATGATCAGTCACGTGATCAGTGCATGATCAGTCACGTGATCAGTGCATGATCAGCCACGTGATCAGTGCATGATCAGCCACGTGATCAGTGCATGATCAATTACGTGATCAGTGCATGATCAGTCACGTGTATATGGTAGCTACGTGATCAGTGCATGATCAGCCACGTGATCAGTGCATGATAGCCACGTGATCAGTGCATGATCAGTCACGTGATCAGTGCATGATCAGTCACGTGATCAGTGCATGATCAGTCACGTGATCAGTGCATGATCAGTCACGTGACCAGTACATGGTAGCTACGTGATCATTGCATGATCAGCCACGTGATCAGTGCATGATAGCCACGTGATCAGTGCATGATAGCCACGTGATCAGTGCATGATCAGTCATGTGATACGTGTGTGATCAGCCACGTGATCAGTGCATGATATCCACGTGATCAGTGCATGATAGCCACGTGATCAGTGCATGAGAGCCACGTGATCAGTGCATGATCAGTCACGTGATACATGTGTGATCAGCCACGTGATCAGTGCATGATGAGCCACGTGATCAGTGCAGGATCAATTACGTGATCAGTGCATGATCAGTCACGTGACCAGTACATGGTTGCTACGTGATCATTGCATGATCAGCCACGTGAGCAGAGCATGATAGCCACGTGATCAGTGCATGATCAGTCACGTGATCAGTACATGATCAGTCACGTGAACAGTGCATGATCATTTACGTGATCTGTGCATGATCAGTCACGTGACCAGTATATGGTAGCTGTGATCATTCCATGACGAGCCACGTGAGCAGTGCATGATAGCCACGTGATGTGTGCATGATGAGTTACGTGAGCAGAGTATGATCAGCCACGTGATCAGTGCATGAGTGCCACGTGATCAGTGCATGATATGTCACGTGACAGGTGTGTGATCAGCCACGTGAACAGTGCATGTTCAGCCACGTGATCAGTGCATGATAGCCACGTGATCAGTGCATGATCAGTTACGTGAGCAGTGTATGATCAGCCACGTGATCAGTGCATGGTCAGACACGTGAACAGTGTATGATCAGCCACGTGATCAGTGCATGATATCCAAGTGATCAGTGCATGATCATCACGTGATCAGTGTATGATCAGCCACGTGAACAGTGCATGCTCAGTCACGTGATCAGGGCCTGCTGAGCTGCGTGATTACTGTCTGCTCATCTGCTTGACAATTGCCAGCTGAGCTGCACGATTCCTGCCTGTCATCTGCTTGACAATTGCCAGCTGTGCTGCGTAATTCCTGCCTGCTCAGCTGCTTGATTATTGCCAGCTGAGCAGCATGATTCCTCACAGCTGAGTTCCATGATTATTGCCTGCTGACTGTATGATTCGTGCCTACTCAGCTCTTTGTTTATTGCCTCCAGAGGCACATGATCAGTGTATGATAGCAAACATGATCAGTGCATGATCAGTCACATGATCAGCGCCATTAAGTCACGTGATCACTACATGATAGTCATGTGATCAGTCCATGCTCAGTCACGGTATCAGTGCATGATCAGCCACGTGATCAGTGCATGATCAGCCAGGTGATCAGTTCATGATAGCTATGTGATCAGTGCATGATTTGTCACGTGATCAGTGCATGATCAGGCAGGTGATCAGTGCATGATCAGTCACGTGATCAGTGCATGATCAGTCACGTGATCAGTGCATGATCAGTCACGTGATCAGTGCATGATCAGCCACGTGATCAGTGCATGATCAGCCACGTGATCAGTGCATGATCAATTACGTGATCAGTGCATGATCAGTCACGTGACCAGTACATGGTAGCTACGTGATCATTGCATGATCAGCCACGTGAGCAGTGCATGATAGCCACGTGATCAGTGCATGATCAGTCACGTGATCAGTGCATGATCACTCACGTGATCAGTGCATGATAAGTCACGTGATCAGTGCATGATCAATTACGTGATCAGTGCATGATCAGTCACGTGACCAGTACATGGTAGCTACGTGATCATTGCATGATCAGCCACGTGATCAGTGCATGATAGCCACGTGATCAGTGCATGATCAGTCACATGATCAGTGTATGATCATCCGGGTGATCAGTGCATGATCAGTCATGTGATCAGTGCATGATATAGACGTGATCAGTGCATGATCAGTCTCGTGATCAGTGTATGATCAGCCACGTGATCAGTGCATGATAGCCAGTTAATGAGTGCATGATAGCCAGATGATCAGTGCATGATCAGTCACGTGATCAGTGCATGATCAGCCACGTGATCAGTGCATGATAGCCACTGATCAGTGCATGATCAGCCACGTGATCAGTGCATGATCAGTTACGTGAGCAGTGTATGATCAGCCACGTGATCAGTGCATGGTCAGACACGTGAACAGTGTATGATCAGCCACGTGATCAGTGCATGATAGCCACGTGATCAGTGCATGATCAGTCACGTGATCAGTGTATGATCAGCCACGTGAACAGTGCATGCTCAGTCACGTGATCTGGGCCTGCTGAGCTGCGTGATTACCGTCTGCTCATCTGCTTGACAATTGCCAGCTGAGCTGCACGATTCCTGCCTGTCATCTGCTTGACAATTATCAGCTGTGCTGCGTAATTCCTGCCTGCTCAGCTGCTTGATTATTGCCAGCTGAGCAGCATGATTCCTCACACCTGAGTTCCATGATTATTGCCTGCTGACTGTTTGATTCGTGCCTACTCAGCTCTTTGTTTATTGCCTCCAGAGGCACATGATCAGTGTATGATAGCAAACATGATCAGCGCATGATCAGTCACATGATCAGCGCCATTAAGTCACGTGATCACTACATGATAGTCATGTGATCAGTCCATGCTCAGTCACGGTATCAGTGCATGATCAGCCACGTGATCAGTGCATGATCAGCCACGTGATCAGTTCATGATAGCTATGTGATCAGTGCATGATTTGTCACGTGATCAGTGCATGACCAGGCAGGTGATCAGTGCATGATCAGCCACGTGATCAGTGCATGATAGCCACGTGATCAGTGCATGATCAGTCACCTGATGGGTGTATGATCAGTCACGTGACCAGTACATGGTAGCTACATGATCATTGCATGATCAGCCACGTGAGTAGTGCATGATAGCCACGTGATCAGTGCATGATCAGTCACGTGATCAGTGCATGATCAGTCACGTGAACAGTGCATGATCAGTCACGTGATCAGTGCATGATCAGCCACGTGATCAGTGCATGATCAGTCACGTGATCAGTGCATGATCATCCACGTGATCAGTGCATGATCAGTCATGTGATCAGTGCATGATATAGACGTGATCAGTGCATGATCAGTCACGTGATCAGTGCATGATAGCCACGTGATCAGTGCATGATCAGTCACGTGATCAGTGCATGATCAGTCATGTGATCAGTGCATGATCAGGCACGTGATCAGTGCATGATCAGCCACGTGATCAGTGCATGATAGCCACGTGATCAGTGCATGATCAGTCACGTGATCAGTGCATGATCAGTCACGTGATCAGTGCATGATCAGCCACGTGATCAGTGCATGATCAGCCACATGATCAGTGCATGATCAATTACGTGATCAGTGCATGATCAGTCACGTGATCAGTATATGTAGCTACGTGATCATTGCATGATCAGCCACGTGATCAGTGCATGATAGCCACGTGATCAGTGCATGATCAGTCACGTGATCAGTGCATGATCAGTCACGTGATCAGTGCATGATCAGTCACGTGATCAGTGCATGATCAGTCACGTGATCAGTGCATGGTAGCTACGTGATCATTGCATGATCAGCCACGTGATCAGTGCATGATAGCCACGTGATCAGTGCATGATAGCCACGTGATCAGTGCATGATCAGTCATGTGATACGTGTGTGATCAGCCACGTGATCAGTGCATGATATCCACGTGATCAGTGCATGATAGCCACGTGATCAGTGCATGAGAGCCACGTGATCAGTGCATGATCAGTCACGTGATACATGTGTGATCAGCCACGTGATCAGTGCATGATGAGCCACGTGATCAGTGCAGGATCAATTACGTGATCAGTGCATGATCAGTCACGTGACCAGTACATGGTTGCTACGTGATCATTGCATGATCAGCCACGTGAGCAGAGCATGATAGCCACGTGATCAGTGCATGATCAGTCACGTGATCAGTACATGATCAGTCACGTGAACAGTGCATGATCATTTACGTGATCTGTGCATGATCAGTCACGTGACCAGTATATGGTAGCTATGTGATCATTCCATGACGAGCCACGTGAGCAGTGCATGATAGCCACGTGATGTGTGCATGATGAGTTACGTGAGCAGAGTATGATCAGCCACGTGATCAGTGCATGAGTGCCACGTGATCAGTGCATGATATGTCACGTGACAGGTGTGTGATCAGCCACGTGAACAGTGCATGTTCAGCCACGTGATCAGTGCATGATAGCCACGTGATCAGTGCATGATCAGTTACGTGAGCAGTGTATGATCAGCCACGTGATCAGTGCATGGTCAGACACGTGAACAGTGTATGATCAGCCACGTGATCAGTGCATGATATCCAAGTGATCAGTGCATGATCATCACGTGATCAGTGTATGATCAGCCACGTGAACAGTGCATGCTCAGTCACGTGATCAGGGCCTGCTGAGCTGCGTGATTACTGTCTGCTCATCTGCTTGACAATTGCCAGCTGAGCTGCACGATTCCTGCCTGTCATCTGCTTGACAATTGCCAGCTGTGCTGCGTAATTCCTGCCTGCTCAGCTGCTTGATTATTGCCAGCTGAGCAGCATGATTCCTCACAGCTGAGTTCCATGATTATTGCCTGCTGACTGTATGATTCGTGCCTACTCAGCTCTTTGTTTATTGCCTCCAGAGGCACATGATCAGTGTATGATAGCAAACATGATCAGTGCATGATCAGTCACATGATCAGCGCCATTAAGTCACGTGATCACTACATGATAGTCATGTGATCAGTCCATGCTCAGTCACGGTATCAGTGCATGATCAGCCACGTGATCAGTGCATGATCAGCCAGGTGATCAGTTCATGATAGCTATGTGATCAGTGCATGATTTGTCACGTGATCAGTGCATGATCAGGCAGGTGATCAGTGCATGATCAGTCACGTGATCAGTGCATGATCAGTCACGTGATCAGTGCATGATCAGCCACGTGATCAGTGCATGATCAGCCACGTGATCAGTGCATGATCAATTACGTGATCAGTGCATGATCAGTCACGTGACCAGTATATGGTAGCTACGTGATCATTGCATGATCAGCCACGTGAGCAGTGCATGATAGCCACGTGATCAGTGCATGATCAGTCACGTGATCAGTGCATGATCACTCACGTGATCAGTGCATGATAAGTCACGTGATCAGTGCATGATCAATTACGTGATCAGTGCATGATCAGTCACGTGACCAGTACATGGTAGCTACGTGATCATTGCATGATCAGCCACGTGAGCAGTGCATGATAGCCACGTGATCAGTGCATGATCAGTCACATGATCAGTGTATGATCATCCGGGTGATCAGTGCATGATCAGTCATGTGATCAGTGCATGATATAGACGTGATCAGTGCATGATCAGTCACGTGATCAGTGCATGATCAGCCACGTGATCAGTGCATGATAGCCAGTTAATGAGTGCATGATAGCCAGTGATCAGTGCATGATCAGTCACGTGATCAGTGTATGATCAGCCACGTGATCAGTGCATGATAGCCACGTGATCAGTGCATGATCAGCCACGTGATCAGTGCATGATCAGTTACGTGAGCAGTGTATGATCAGCCACGTGATCAGTGCATGGTCAGACACGTGAACAGTGTATGATCAGCCACGTGATCAGTGCATGATAGCCACGTGATCAGTGCATGATCAGTCACGTGATCAGTGTATGATCAGCCACGTGAACAGTGCATGCTCAGTCACGTGATCTGGGCCTGCTGAGCTGCGTGATTACTGTCTGCTCATCTGCTTGACAATTGCCAGCTGAGCTGCACGATTCCTGCCTGTCATCTGCTTGACAATTATCAGCTGTGCTGCGTAATTCCTGCCTGCTCAGCTGCTTGATTATTGCCAGCTGAGCAGCATGATTCCTCACACCTGAGTTCCATGATTATTGCCTGCTGACTGTTTGATTCGTGCCTACTCAGCTCTTTGTTTATTGCCTCCAGAGGCACATGATCAGTGTATGATAGCAAACATGATCAGCGCATGATCAGTCACATGATCAGCGCCATTAAGTCACGTGATCACTACATGATAGTCATGTGATCAGTCCATGCTCAGTCACGGTATCAGTGCATGATCAGCCACGTGATCAGTGCATGATCAGCCACGTGATCAGTTCATGATAGCCACGTGATCAGTGCATGATCAGTCACGTGATCAGTGCATGACCAGGCAGGTGATCAGTGCATGATCAGCCACGTGATCAGTGCATGATAGCCACGTGATCAGTGCATGATCAGTCACCTGATGGGTGTATGATCAGTCACGTGACCAGTACATGGTAGCTACATGATCATTGCATGATCAGCCACGTGAGTAGTGCATGATAGCCACGTGATCAGTGCATGATCAGTCACGTGATCAGTGCATGATCAGTCACGTGATCAGTGCATGATAAGTCACGTGATCAGTGCATGATCAATTACGTGATCAGTGCATGATCAGTCACGTGATCAGTACATGGTAGCTACGTGATCATTGCATGATCAGCCACGTGATCAGTGCATGATAGCCACGTGATCAGTGCATGATCAGTCACATGATCAGTGTATGATCATCCGGGTGATCAGTGCATGATCAGTCATGTGATCAGTGCATGATATAGACGTGATCAGTGCATGATCAGTCACGTGATCAGTGCATGATCAGCCACGTGATCAGTGCATGATAGCCAGTTAATGAGTGCATGATAGCCAGTGATCAGTGCATGATCAGTCACGTGATCAGTGCATGATCAGCCACGTGATCAGTGCATGATAGCCACTGATCAGTGCATGATCAGCCACGTGATCAGTGCATGATCAGCCACGTGATCAGTGCATGATCAGCCACGTGATCAGTGCATGATAGCCACGTGATCAGTGCATGATCAGTTACGTGATCAGTGTATGATCAGCCACGTGATCAGTGCATGATAGCCACGTGATCAGTGCATGATCAGTCACGTGATCAGTGTATGATCAGCCACGTGAACAGTGCATGCTCAGTCACGTGATCTGGGCCTGCTGAGCTGCGTGATTACTGTCTGCTCATCTGCTTGACAATTGCCAGCTGAGCTGCACGATTCCTGCCTGTCATCTGCTTGACAATTATCAGCTGTGCTGCGTAATTCCTGCCTGCTCAGCTGCTTGATTATTGCCAGCTGAGCAGCATGATTCCTCACACCTGAGTTCCATGATTATTGCCTGCTGACTGTTTGATTCGTGCCTACTCAGCTCTTTGTTTATTGCCTCCAGAGGCACATGATCAGTGTATGATAGCAAACATGATCAGCGCATGATCAGTCACATGATCAGCGCCATTAAGTCACGTGATCACTACATGATAGTCATGTGATCAGTCCATGCTCAGTCACGGTATCAGTGCATGATCAGCCACGTGATCAGTGCATGATCAGCCACGTGATCAGTTCATGATAGCCACGTGATCAGTGCATGATCAGTCACGTGATCAGTGCATGATCAGGCAGGTGATCAGTGCATGATCAGCCACGTGATCAGTGCATGATAGCCACGTGATCAGTGCATGATCAGTCACCTGATGGGTGTATGATCAGTCACGTGACCAGTACATGGTAGCTACATGATCATTGCATGATCAGCCACGTGATCAGTGCATGATAGCCACGTGATCAGTGCATGATCAGTCACGTGATCAGTGCATGATCAGTCACGTGATCAGTGCATGATCAGTCACGTGATCAGTGCATGATCAGCCACGTGATCAGTGCATGATCAGTCACGTGATCAGTGCATGATCAGCCACGTGATCAGTGCATGATCAGTCACGTGATCAGTGCATGATATAGACGTGATCAGTGCATGATCAGTCACGTGATCAGTGCATGATAGCCACGTGATCAGTGCATGATCAGTCACGTGATCAGTGCATGATCAGTCACGTGATCAGTACATGGTAGCTACGTGATCAGTGCATGATCAGCCACGTGATCAGTGCATGATAGCCACGTGATCAGTGCATGATCATCACGTGATCAGTGCATGATCAGTCACGTATCAGTGCATGATCAGCCACGTGATCAGTGCATGATCAGCCACGTGATCAGTGCATGATAGCCACGTGATCAGTGCATGATCAGTCACGTGATCAGTGCATGATCAGTGGTGATCAGTGTATGATCAGCCACGTGATCAGTGCATGATAGCCACGTGATCAGTGCATGATCATCACGTGATCAGTGCATGATCAGTCACGTGACCAGTACATGGTAGCTACGTGATCAGTGCATGATCAGCCACGTGATAGTGCATGATAGCCACGTGATCAGTGCATGATCAGTCACGTGATCAGTGCATGATCAGTCACGTGATCAGTGCATGATCAGTCACGTGATCAGTGCATGATCAGCCACGTGATCAGTGCATGATCAGTCACGTGATCAGTGCATGATCAGCCACGTGATCAGTGCATGATCAGTCACGTGATCAGTGCATGATATAGACGTGATCAGTGCATGATCAGTCACGTGATCAGTGCATGATAGCCACGTGATCAGTGCATGATCAGTCACCTGATGGTGTATGATCAGTCACGTGACCAGTACATGGTAGCTACATGATCAGTGCATGATCAGCCACGTGATCAGTGCATGATAGCCACGTGATCAGTGCATGATAGTCATGTGATCAGTGCATGATCAGTCACGTATCAGTGCATGATCAGCCACGTGATCAGTGCATGATCAGCCACGTGATCAGTGCATGATAGCCACGTGATCAGTGCATGATCAGTCACGTGATCAGTGCATGATCAGGCACGTGATCAGTGCATGATCAGCCACGTGATCAGTGCATGATAGCCACGTGATCAGTGCATGATCAGTCACCTGATCAGTGTATGATCAGTCACTGACCAGTACATGGTAGCTACATGATCATTGCATGATCAGCCACGTGAGTAGTGCATGATAGCCACGTGATCAGTGCATGATCAGTCACGTGATCAGTGCATGATCAGTCATGTGATCAGTGCATGATCAGGCACGTGATCAGTGCATGATCAGCCACGTGATCAGTGCATGATAGCCACGTGATCAGTGCATGATCAGTCACGTGATCAGTGCATGATCAGTCACGTGATCAGTGCATGATCAGCCACGTGATCAGTGCATGATCAGCCACGTGATCAGTGCATGATCAGTCACGTGATCAGTGCATGATCAGTCACGTGATCAGTGCATGGTAGCTACGTGATCAGTGCATGATCAGCCACGTGATCAGTGCATGATAGCCACGTGATCAGTGCATGATCAGTCACGTGATCAGTGCATGATCACTCACGTGATCAGTGCATGATCAGTCACGTGATCAGTGCATGATCAATTACGTGATCAGTGCATGATCAGTCACGTGACCAGTACATGGTAGCTACGTGATCATTGCATGATCAGCCACGTGATCAGTGCATGATAGCCACGTGATCAGTGCATGATAGCCACGTGATCAGTGCATGATCAGTCATGTGATCGTGTGTGATCAGCCACGTGATCAGTGCATGATATCCACGTGATCAGTGCATGATAGCCACGTGATCAGTGCATGATAGCCACGTGATCAGTGCATGATCAGTCACGTGATACATGTGTGATCAGCCACGTGATCAGTGCATGATGAGCCACGTGATCAGTGCATGATCAATTACGTGATCAGTGCATGATCAGTCACGTGACCAGTACATGGTTGCTACGTGATCATTGCATGATCAGCCACGTGAGCAGTGCATGATAGCCACGTGATCAGTGCATGATCAGTCACGTGATCAGTACATGATCAGTCACGTGAACAGTGCATGATCATTTACGTGATCTGTGCATGATCAGTCACGTGACCAGTATATGGTAGCTACGTGATCATTCCATGATGAGCCACGTGAGCAGTGCATGATAGCCACGTGATGTGTGCATGATGAGTTACGTGAGCAGAGTATGATCAGCCACGTGATCAGTGCATGAGTGCCACGTGATCAGTGCATGATATGTCACGTGACAGGTGTGTGATCAGCCACGTGAACAGTGCATGTTCAGCCACGTGATCAGTGCATGATAGCCACGTGATCAGTGCATGATCAGTTACGTGAGCAGTGTATGATCAGCCACGTGATCAGTGCATGGTCAGACACGTGAACAGTGTATGATCAGCCACGTGATCAGTGCATGATATCCAAGTGATCAGTGCATGATCATCACGTGATCAGTGTATGATCAGCCACGTGAACAGTGCATGCTCAGTCACGTGATCAGGGCCTGCTGAGCTGCGTGATTACTGTCTGCTCATCTGCTTGACAATTGCCAGCTGAGCTGCACGATTCCTGCCTGTCATCTGCTTGACAATTGCCAGCTGTGCTGCGTAATTCCTGCCTGCTCAGCTGCTTGATTATTGCCAGCTGAGCAGCATGATTCCTCACAGCTGAGTTCCATGATTATTGCCTGCTGACTGTATGATTCGTGCCTACTCAGCTCTTTGTTTATTGCCTCCAGAGGCACATGATCAGTGTATGATAGCAAACATGATCAGTGCATGATCAGTCACATGATCAGTGCCATTAAGTCACGTGATCACTACATGATAGTCATGTGATCAGTCCATGCTCAGTCACGGTATCAGTGCATGATCAGCCACGTGATCAGTGCATGATCAGCCACGTGATCAGTGCATGATAGCCATGTGATCAGTGCATGATCAGTCACGTGATCAGTGCATGATCAGGCACGTGATCAGTGCATGATCAGTCACGTGATCAGTGCATGATCAGTCACGTGATCAGTGCATGATCAGTCACGTGATCAGTGCATGATCAGCCACGTGATCAGTGCATGATCAGCCACGTGATCAGTGCATGATCAGTTACGTGATCAGTGCATGATCAGTCACGTGACCAGTACATGGTAGCTACGTGATCATTGCATGATCAGCCACGTGAGCAGTGCATGATAGCCACGTGATCAGTGCATGATCAGTCACGTGATCAGTGCATGATCAGCCACGTGATCAGTGCATGATAGCCAGTTAATGAGTGCATGATAGCCAGTGATCAGTGCATGATCAGTCACGTGATCAGTGCATGATCAGCCACGTGATCAGTGCATGATCAGCCACGTGATCAGTGCATGATCAGCCACGTGATCAGTGCATGATCAGTTACGTGAGCAGTGTATGATCAGCCACGTGATCAGTGCATGGTCAGACACGTGAACAGTGTATGATCAGCCACGTGATCAGTGCATGATAGCCACGTGATCAGTGCATGATCAGTCACGTGATCAGTGTATGATCAGCCACGTGAACAGTGCATGCTCAGTCACGTGATCTGGGCCTGCTGAGCTGCGTGATTACTGTCTGCTCATCTGCTTGACAATTGCCAGCTGAGCTGCACGATTCCTGCCTGTCATCTGCTTGACAATTATCAGCTGTGCTGCGTAATTCCTGCCTGCTCAGCTGCTTGATTATTGCCAGCTGAGCAGCATGATTCCTCACACCTGAGTTCCATGATTATTGCCTGCTGACTGTTTGATTCGTGCCTACTCAGCTCTTTGTTTATTGCCTCCAGAGGCACATGATCAGTGTATGATAGCAAACATGATCAGTGCATGATCAGTCACATGATCAGCGCCATTAAGTCACGTGATCACTACATGATAGTCATGTGATCAGTCCATGCTCAGTCACGGTATCAGTGCATGATCAGCCACGTGATCAGTGCATGATCAGCCACGTGATCAGTTCATGATAGCCACGTGATCAGTGCATGATCAGTCACGTGATCAGTGCATGACCAGGCAGGTGATCAGTGCATGATCAGCCACGTGATCAGTGCATGATAGCCACGTGATCAGTGCATGATCAGTCACCTGATGGGTGTATGATCAGTCACGTGACCAGTACATGGTAGCTACATGATCATTGCATGATCAGCCACGTGAGTAGTGCATGATAGCCACGTGATCAGTGCATGATCAGTCACGTGATCAGTGCATGATCAGTCACGTGATCAGTGCATGATAAGTCACGTGATCAGTGCATGATCAATTACGTGATCAGTGCATGATCACTCACGTGATCAGTACATGGTAGCTACGTGATCATTGCATGATCAGCCACGTGATCAGTGCATGATAGCCACGTGATCAGTGCATGATCAGTCACATGATCAGTGTATGATCATCCACGTGATCAGTGCATGATCAGTCATGTGATCAGTGCATGATATAGACGTGATCAGTGCATGATCAGTCACGTGATCAGTGCATGATCAGCCACGTGATCAGTGCATGATAGCCAGTGAATGAGTGCATGATAGCCAGTGATCAGTGCATGATCAGTCACGTGATCAGTGCATGATCAGCCACGTGATCAGTGCATGATAGCCACGTGATCAGTGCATGATCAGCCACGTGATCAGTGCATGATCAGTCACGTGATCAGTGCATGATCAGCCACGTGATCAGTGCATGATAGCCACGTGATCAGTGCATGATCAGTTACGTGATCAGTGTATGATCAGCCACGTGATCAGTGCATGATAGCCACGTGATCAGTGCATGATCAGTCACGTGATCAGTGTATGATCAGCCACGTGAACAGTGCATGCTCAGTCACGTGATCTGGGCCTGCTGAGCTGCGTGATTACTGTCTGCTCATCTGCTTGACAATTGCCAGCTGAGCTGCACGATTCCTGCCTGTCATCTGCTTGACAATTATCAGCTGTGCTGCGTAATTCCTGCCTGCTCAGCTGCTTGATTATTGCCAGCTGAGCAGCATGATTCCTCACACCTGAGTTCCATGATTATTGCCTGCTGACTGTTTGATTCGTGCCTACTCAGCTCTTTGTTTATTGCCTCCAGAGGCACATGATCAGTGTATGATAGCAAACATGATCAGCGCATGATCAGTCACATGATCAGTGCCATTAAGTCACGTGATCACTACATGATAGTCATGTGATCAGTCCATGCTCAGTCACGGTATCAGTGCATGATCAGCCACGTGATCAGTGCATGATCAGCCACGTGATCAGTTCATGATAGCCACGTGATCAGTGCATGATTTGTCACGTGATCAGTGCATGATCAGGCAGGTGATCAGTGCATGATCAGCCACGTGATCAGTGCATGATAGCCACGTGATCAGTGCATGATCAGTCACCTGATGGGTGTATGATCAGTCACGTGACCAGTACATGGTAGCTACATGATCATTGCATGATCAGCCACGTGATCAGTGCATGATAGCCACGTGATCAGTGCATGATCAGTCACGTGATCAGTGCATGATCAGTCACGTGAACAGTGCATGATCAGTCACGTGATCAGTGCATGATCAGCCACGTGATCAGTGCATGATCAGTCACGTGATCAGTGCATGATCAGCCACGTGATCAGTGCATGATCAGTCACGTGATCAGTGCATGATATAGACGTGATCAGTGCATGATCAGTCACGTGATCAGTGCATGATAGCCACGTGATCAGTGCATGATCAGTCACGTGATCAGTGCATGATCAGTCACGTGACCAGTACATGGTAGCTACGTGATCAGTGCATGATCAGCCACGTGATCAGTGCATGATAGCCACGTGATCAGTGCATGATCATCACGTGATCAGTGCATGATCAGTCACGTATCAGTGCATGATCAGCCACGTGATCAGTGCATGATCAGCCACGTGATCAGTGCATGATAGCCACGTGATCAGTGCATGATCAGTCACGTGATCAGTGCATGATCAGGTGGTGATCAGTGCATGATCAGCCACGTGATCAGTGCATGATAGCCACGTGATCAGTGCATGATCATCACGTGATCAGTGCATGATCAGTCACGTGACCAGTGCATGGTAGCTACGTGATCAGTGCATGATCAGCCACGTGATCAGTGCATGATAGCCACGTGATCAGTGCATGATCAGTCACGTGATCAGTGCATGATCAGTCACGTGATCAGTGCATGATCAGTCACGTGATCAGTGCATGATCAGCCACGTGATCAGTGCATGATCAGTCACGTGATCAGTGCATGATCATCCACGTGATCAGTGCATGATCAGTCATGTGATCAGTGCATGATATAGACGTGATCAGTGCATGATCAGTCACGTGATCAGTGCATGATAGCCACGTGATCAGTGCATGATCAGTCACGTGATGGTGTATGATCAGTCACGTGACCAGTACATGGTAGCTACATGATCAGTGCATGATCAGCCACGTGATCAGTGCATGATAGCCACGTGATCAGTGCATGATAGTCATGTGATCAGTGCATGATCAGTCACGTATCAGTGCATGATCAGCCACGTGATCAGTGCATGATCAGCCACGTGATCAGTGCATGATAGCCACGTGATCAGTGCATGATCAGTCACGTGATCAGTGCATGATCAGGCACGTGATCAGTGCATGATCAGCCACGTGATCAGTGCATGATAGCCACGTGATCAGTGCATGATCAGTCACCTGATCAGTGTATGATCAGTCACTGACCAGTACATGGTAGCTACATGATCATTGCATGATCAGCCACGTGAGTAGTGCATGATAGCCACGTGATCAGTGCATGATCAGTCACGTGATCAGTGCATGATCAGTCATGTGATCAGTGCATGATCAGGCACGTGATCAGTGCATGATCAGCCACGTGATCAGTGCATGATAGCCACGTGATCAGTGCATGATCAGTCACGTGATCAGTGCATGATCAGTCACGTGATCAGTGCATGATCAGCCACGTGATCAGTGCATGATCAGCCACGTGATCAGTGCATGATCAGTCACGTGATCAGTGCATGATCAGTCACGTGATCAGTGCATGGTAGCTACGTGATCAGTGCATGATCAGCCACGTGATCAGTGCATGATAGCCACGTGATCAGTGCATGATCAGTCACGTGATCAGTGCATGATCAGTCACGTGATCAGTGCATGATCAGTCACGTGATCAGTGCATGATCAATTACGTGATCAGTGCATGATCAGTCACGTGACCAGTACATGGTAGCTACGTGATCATTGCATGATCAGCCACGTGATCAGTGCATGATAGCCACGTGATCAGTGCATGATAGCCACGTGATCAGTGCATGATCAGTCATGTGATACGTGTGTGATCAGCCACGTGATCAGTGCATGATATCCACGTGATCAGTGCATGATAGCCACGTGATCAGTGCATGATAGCCACGTGATCAGTGCATGATCAGTCACGTGATACATGTGTGATCAGCCACGTGATCAGTGCATGATGAGCCACGTGATCAGTGCATGATCAATTACGTGATCAGTGCATGATCAGTCACGTGACCAGTACATGGTTGCTACGTGATCATTGCATGATCAGCCACGTGAGCAGTGCATGATAGCCACGTGATCAGTGCATGATCAGTCACGTGATCAGTACATGATCAGTCACGTGAACAGTGCATGATCATTTACGTGATCTGTGCATGATCAGTCACGTGACCAGTATATGGTAGCTACGTGATCATTCCATGACGAGCCACGTGAGCAGTGCATGATAGCCACGTGATGTGTGCATGATGAGTTACGTGAGCAGAGTATGATCAGCCACGTGATCAGTGCATGAGTGCCACGTGATCAGTGCATGATATGTCACGTGACAGGTGTGTGATCAGCCACGTGAACAGTGCATGTTCAGCCACGTGATCAGTGCATGATAGCCACGTGATCAGTGCATGATCAGTTACGTGAGCAGTGTATGATCAGCCACGTGATCAGTGCATGGTCAGACACGTGAACAGTGTATGATCAGCCACGTGATCAGTGCATGATATCCAAGTGATCAGTGCATGATCATCACGTGATCAGTGTATGATCAGCCACGTGAACAGTGCATGCTCAGTCACGTGATCAGGGCCTGCTGAGCTGCGTGATTACTGTCTGCTCATCTGCTTGACAATTGCCAGCTGAGCTGCACGATTCCTGCCTGTCATCTGCTTGACAATTGCCAGCTGTGCTGCGTAATTCCTGCCTGCTCAGCTGCTTGATTATTGCCAGCTGAGCAGCATGATTCCTCACAGCTGAGTTCCATGATTATTGCCTGCTGACTGTTTGATTCGTGCCTACTCAGCTCTTTGTTTATTGCCTCCAGAGGCACATGATCAGTGTATGATAGCAAACATGATCAGTGCATGATCAGTCACATGATCAGTGCCATTAAGTCACGTGATCACTACATGATAGTCATGTGATCAGTCCATGCTCAGTCACGGTATCAGTGCATGATCAGCCACGTGATCAGTGCATGATCAGCCACGTGATCAGTGCATGATAGCCATGTGATCAGTGCATGATCAGTCACGTGATCAGTGCATGATCAGGCACGTGATCAGTGCATGATCAGTCACGTGATCAGTGCATGATCAGTCACGTGATCAGTGCATGATCAGTCACGTGATCAGTGCATGATCAGCCACGTGATCAGTGCATGATCAGCCACGTGATCAGTGCATGATCAGTTACGTGATCAGTGCATGATCAGTCACGTGACCAGTACATGGTAGCTACGTGATCATTGCATGATCAGCCACGTGAGCAGTGCATGATAGCCACGTGATCAGTGCATGATCAGTCACGTGATCAGTGCATGATCAGCCACGTGATCAGTGCATGATAGCCAGTGATCAGTGCATGATAGCCAGTGATCAGTGCATGATCAGTCACGTGATCAGTGCATGATCAGCCACGTGATCAGTGCATGATCAGCCACGTGATCAGTGCATGATCAGCCACGTGATCAGTGCATGATCAGTTACGTGAGCAGTGTATGATCAGCCACGTGATCAGTGCATGGTCAGACACGTGAACAGTGTATGATCAGCCACGTGATCAGTGCATGATAGCCACGTGATCAGTGCATGATCAGTCACGTGATCAGTGTATGATCAGCCACGTGAACAGTGCATGCTCAGTCACGTGATCTGGGCCTGCTGAGCTGCGTGATTACTGTCTGCTCATCTGCTTGACAATTGCCAGCTGAGCTGCACGATTCCTGCCTGTCATCTGCTTGACAATTCAGCTGTGCTGCGTAATTCCTGCCTGCTCAGCTGCTTGATTATTGCCAGCTGAGCAGCATGATTCCTCACACCTGAGTTCCATGATTATTGCCTGCTGACTGTTTGATTCGTGCCTACTCAGCTCTTTGTTTATTGCCTCCAGAGGCACATGATCAGTGTATGATAGCAAACATGATCAGCGCATGATCAGTCACATGATCAGCGCCATTAAGTCACGTGATCACTACATGATAGTCATGTGATCAGTCCATGCTCAGTCACGGTATCAGTGCATGATCAGCCACGTGATCAGTGCATGATCAGCCACGTGATCAGTTCATGATAGCCACGTGATCAGTGCATGATCAGTCACGTGATCAGTGCATGACCAGGCACGTGATCAGTGCATGATCAGCCACGTGATCAGTGCATGATAGCCACGTGATCAGTGCATGATCAGTCACCTGATGGGTGTATGATCAGTCACGTGACCAGTACATGGTAGCTACATGATCATTGCATGATCAGCCACGTGAGTAGTGCATGATAGCCACGTGATCAGTGCATGATCAGTCACGTGATCAGTGCATGATCAGTCATGTGATCAGTGCATGATCAGTCACGTGATCAGTGCATGATCAGCCACGTGATCAGTGCATGATCAGTCACGTGATCAGTGCATGATCAGCCACGTGATCAGTGCATGATCAGTCACGTGATCAGTGCATGATATAGACGTGATCAGTGCATGATCAGTCACGTGATCAGTGCATGATCAGCCACGTGATCAGTGCATGATCAGTCACGTGATCAGTGCATGGTAGCTACGTGATCAGTGCATGATCAGCCACGTGATCAGTGCATGATAGCCACGTGATCAGTGCATGATCAGTCACATGATCAGTGCATGATCATCCACGTGATCAGTGCATGATCAGTCACGTGATCAGTGCATGATATAGACGTGATCAGTGCATGATCAGTCACGTGATCAGTGCATGATCAGCCACGTGATCAGTGCATGATAGCCAGTGATCAGTGCATGATAGCCAGTGATCAGTGCATGATCAGTCACGTGATCAGTGCATGATCAGCCACGTGATCAGTGCATGATAGCCACGTGATCAGTGCATGATCAGCCACGTGATCAGTGCATGATCAGTCACGTGATCAGTGCATGATCAGCCACGTGATCAGTGCATGATCAGCCACGTGATCAGTGCATGATCAGCCACGTGATCAGTGCATGATAGCCACGTGATCAGTGCATGATCAGTCACGTGATCAGTGTATGATCAGCCACGTGATCAGTGCATGATAGCCACGTGATCAGTGCATGATCAGTCACGTGATCAGTGTATGATCAGCCACGTGAACAGTGCATGCTCAGTCACGTGATCAGGGCCTGCTGAGCTGCGTGATTACTGTCTGCTCATCTGCTTGACAATTGCCAGCTGAGCTGCACGATTCCTGCCTGTCATCTGCTTGACAATTGCCAGCTGTGCTGCGTAATTCCTGCCTGCTCAGCTGCTTGATTATTGCCAGCTGAGCAGCATGATTCCTCACACCTGAGTTCCATGATTATTGCCTGCTGACTGTTTGATTCGTGCCTACTCAGCTCTTTGTTTATTGCCTCCAGAGGCACATGATCAGTGTATGATAGCAAACATGATCAGTGCATGATCAGTCACATGATCAGCGCCATTAAGTCACGTGATCACTACATGATAGTCATGTGATCAGTCCATGCTCAGTCACGGTATCAGTGCATGATCAGCCACGTGATCAGTGCATGATCAGCCACGTGATCAGTTCATGATAGCTACGTGATCAGTGCATGATCAGTCACGTGATCAGTGCATGATCAGGCAGGTGATCAGTGCATGATCAGCCACGTGATCAGTGCATGATAGCCACGTGATCAGTGCATGATCAGTCACGTGATCAGTGCATGATCAGTCACGTGATCAGTGCATGATCAGTCACGTGATCAGTGCATGATCAGCCACGTGATCAGTGCATGATCAGTCACGTGATCAGTGCATGATCATCCACGTGATCAGTGCATGATCAGTCATGTGATCAGTGCATGATATAGACGTGATCAGTGCATGATCAGTCACGTGATCAGTGCATGATAGCCACGTGATCAGTGCATGATCAGTCACGTGATCAGTGCATGATCAGTCACGTGACCAGTACATGGTAGCTACGTGATCAGTGCATGATCAGCCACGTGATCAGTGCATGATAGCCACGTGATCAGTGCATGATAGTCACGTGATCAGTGCATGATCAGTCACGTATCAGTGCATGATCAGCCACGTGATCAGTGCATGATCAGTCACGTGATCAGTGCATGATAGCCACGTGATCAGTGCATGATCAGTCACGTGATCAGTGCATGATCAGGCACGTGATCAGTGCATGATCAGCCACGTGATCAGTGCATGATAGCCACGTGATCAGTGCATGATCAGTCACGTGATCAGTGTATGATCAGTCACTGACCAGTACATGGTAGCTACATGATCAGTGCATGATCAGCCACGTGATAGTGCATGATAGCCACGTGATCAGTGCATGATCAGTCACGTGATCAGTGCATGATCAGTCATGTGATCAGTGCATGATCAGGCACGTGATCAGTGCATGATCAGCCACGTGATCAGTGCATGATAGCCACGTGATCAGTGCATGATCAGTCACGTGATCAGTGCATGATCAGTCACGTGATCAGTGCATGATCAGCCACGTGATCAGTGCATGATCAGCCACGTGATCAGTGCATGATCAATTACGTGATCAGTGCATGATCAGTCACGTGACCAGTGCATGGTAGCTACGTGATCAGTGCATGATCAGCCACGTGATCAGTGCATGATAGCCACGTGATCAGTGCATGATCAGTCACGTGATCAGTGCATGATCAGTCACGTGATCAGTGCATGATCAGTCACGTGATCAGTGCATGATCAATTACGTGATCAGTGCATGATCAGTCACGTGACCAGTACATGGTAGCTACGTGATCATTGCATGATCAGCCACGTGATCAGTGCATGATAGCCACGTGATCAGTGCATGATAGCCACGTGATCAGTGCATGATCAGTCATGTGATACGTGTGTGATCAGCCACGTGATCAGTGCATGATATCCACGTGATCAGTGCATGATAGCCACGTGATCAGTGCATGAGAGCCACGTGATCAGTGCATGATCAGTCACGTGATACATGTGTGATCAGCCACGTGATCAGTGCATGATGAGCCACGTGATCAGTGCAGGATCAATTACGTGATCAGTGCATGATCAGTCACGTGACCAGTACATGGTTGCTACGTGATCATTGCATGATCAGCCACGTGAGCAGAGCATGATAGCCACGTGATCAGTGCATGATCAGTCACGTGATCAGTACATGATCAGTCACGTGAACAGTGCATGATCATTTACGTGATCTGTGCATGATCAGTCACGTGACCAGTATATGGTAGCTACGTGATCATTCCATGACGAGCCACGTGAGCAGTGCATGATAGCCACGTGATGTGTGCATGATGAGTTACGTGAGCAGAGTATGATCAGCCACGTGATCAGTGCATGAGTGCCACGTGATCAGTGCATGATATGTCACGTGACAGGTGTGTGATCAGCCACGTGAACAGTGCATGTTCAGCCACGTGATCAGTGCATGATAGCCACGTGATCAGTGCATGATCAGTTACGTGAGCAGTGTATGATCAGCCACGTGATCAGTGCATGGTCAGACACGTGAACAGTGTATGATCAGCCACGTGATCAGTGCATGATATCCAAGTGATCAGTGCATGATCATCACGTGATCAGTGTATGATCAGCCACGTGAACAGTGCATGCTCAGTCACGTGATCAGGGCCTGCTGAGCTGCGTGATTACTGTCTGCTCATCTGCTTGACAATTGCCAGCTGAGCTGCACGATTCCTGCCTGTCATCTGCTTGACAATTGCCAGCTGTGCTGCGTAATTCCTGCCTGCTCAGCTGCTTGATTATTGCCAGCTGAGCAGCATGATTCCTCACAGCTGAGTTCCATGATTATTGCCTGCTGACTGTTTGATTCGTGCCTACTCAGCTCTTTGTTTATTGCCTCCAGAGGCACATGATCAGTGTATGATAGCAAACATGATCAGTGCATGATCAGTCACATGATCAGCGCCATTAAGTCACGTGATCACTACATGATAGTCATGTGATCAGTCCATGCTCAGTCACGGTATCAGTGCATGATCAGCCACGTGATCAGTGCATGATCAGCCACGTGATCAGTTCATGATAGCCATGTGATCAGTGCATGATCAGTCACGTGATCAGTGCATGATCAGGCAGGTGATCAGTGCATGATCAGTCACGTGATCAGTGCATGATCAGTCACGTGATCAGTGCATGATCAGTCACGTGATCAGTGCATGATCAGCCACGTGATCAGTGCATGATCAGCCACGTGATCAGTGCATGATCAGCCACGTGATCAGTGCATGATCAGTCACGTGATCAGTGCATGGTAGCTACGTGATCAGTGCATGATCAGCCACGTGATCAGTGCATGATAGCCACGTGATCAGTGCATGATCAGTCACGTGATCAGTGCATGATCAGTCACGTGATCAGTGCATGATCAGTCACGTGATCAGTGCATGATAGCCACGTGATCAGTGCATGATCAGCCACGTGATCAGTGCATGATAGCCACGTGATCAGTGCATGATCAGTCACGTGATCAGTGCATGATCACCACGTGATCAGTGCATGATCAGTCACGTGATCAGTGCATGATCAATTACGTGATCAGTGCATGATCAGTCACGTGACCAGTACATGGTAGCTACGTGATCATTGCATGATCAGCCACGTGATCAGTGCATGATAGCCACGTGATCAGTGCATGATCAGTCACATGATCAGTGCATGATCATCCACGTGATCAGTGCATGATCAGTCACGTGATCAGTGCATGATATAGACGTGATCAGTGCATGATCAGTCACGTGATCAGTGCATGATCAGCCACGTGATCAGTGCATGATAGCCAGTGATCAGTGCATGATAGCCAGTGATCAGTGCATGATCAGTCACGTGATCAGTGTATGATCAGCCACGTGATCAGTGCATGATCAGCCACGTGATCAGTGCATGATCAGCCACGTGATCAGTGCATGATCAGTTACGTGAGCAGTGTATGATCAGCCACGTGATCAGTGCATGGTCAGACACGTGAACAGTGTATGATCAGCCACGTGATCAGTGCATGATAGCCACGTGATCAGTGCATGATCAGTCACGTGATCAGTGTATGATCAGCCACGTGAACAGTGCATGCTCAGTCACGTGATCTGGGCCTGCTGAGCTGCGTGATTACTGTCTGCTCATCTGCTTGACAATTGCCAGCTGAGCTGCACGATTCCTGCCTGTCATCTGCTTGACAATTGCCAGCTGTGCTGCGTAATTCCTGCCTGCTCAGCTGCTTGATTATTGCCAGCTGAGCAGCATGATTCCTCACAGCTGAGTTCCATGATTATTGCCTGCTGACTGTTTGATTCGTGCCTACTCAGCTCTTTGTTTATTGCCTCCAGAGGCACATGATCAGTGTATGATAGCAAACATGATCAGCGCATGATCAGTCACATGATCAGCGCCATTAAGTCACGTGATCACTACATGATAGTCATGTGATCAGTCCATGCTCAGTCACGGTATCAGTGCATGATCAGCCACGTGATCAGTGCATGATCAGCCACGTGATCAGTTCATGATAGCCACGTGATCAGTGCATGATCAGTCACGTGATCAGTGCATGACCAGGCACGTGATCAGTGCATGATCAGCCACGTGATCAGTGCATGATAGCCACGTGATCAGTGCATGATCAGTCACCTGATGGGTGTATGATCAGTCACGTGACCAGTACATGGTAGCTACATGATCATTGCATGATCAGCCACGTGAGTAGTGCATGATAGCCACGTGATCAGTGCATGATCAGTCACGTGATCAGTGCATGATCAGTCACGTGATCAGTGCATGATCAGTCACGTGATCAGTGCATGATCAGCCACGTGATCAGTGCATGATCAGTCACGTGATCAGTGCATGATCAGCCACGTGATCAGTGCATGATCAGTCACGTGATCAGTGCATGATATCCACGTGATCAGTGCATGATCAGTCACGTGATCAGTGCATGATAGCCACGTGATCAGTGCATGATCAGTCACGTGATCAGTGCATGATAGCCACGTGATCAGTGCATGATCAGCCACGTGATCAGTGCATGATAGCCACGTGATCAGTGCATGATCAGTCACATGATCAGTGCATGATCATCCACGTGATCAGTGCATGATCAGTCACGTGATCAGTGCATGATATAGACGTGATCAGTGCATGATCAGTCACGTGATCAGTGCATGATCAGCCACGTGATCAGTGCATGATAGCCAGTGATCAGTGCATGATAGCCAGTGATCAGTGCATGATCAGTCACGTGATCAGTGCATGATCAGCCACGTGATCAGTGCATGATAGCCACGTGATCAGTGCATGATCAGCCACGTGATCAGTGCATGATCAGTCACGTGATCAGTGCATGATCAGCCACGTGATCAGTGCATGATCAGTCACGTGATCAGTGCATGATCAGCCACGTGATCAGTGCATGATAGCCACGTGATCAGTGCATGATCAGTCACGTGATCAGTGCATGATCAGCCACGTGATCAGTGCATGATCAGCCACGTGATCAGTGCATGATCAGTCACGTGATCAGTGTATGATCAGCCACGTGATCAGTGCATGATAGCCACGTGATCAGTGCATGATCAGTCACGTGATCAGTGTATGATCAGCCACGTGAACAGTGCATGCTCAGTCACGTGATCTGGGCCTGCTGAGCTGCGTGATTACTGTCTGCTCATCTGCTTGACAATTGCCAGCTGAGCTGCACGATTCCTGCCTGTCATCTGCTTGACAATTGCCAGCTGTGCTGCGTAATTCCTGCCTGCTCAGCTGCTTGATTATTGCCAGCTGAGCAGCATGATTCCTCACACCTGAGTTCCATGATTATTGCCTGCTGACTGTTTGATTCGTGCCTACTCAGCTCTTTGTTTATTGCCTCCAGAGGCACATGATCAGTGTATGATAGCAAACATGATCAGCGCATGATCAGTCACATGATCAGCGCCATTAAGTCACGTGATCACTACATGATAGTCATGTGATCAGTCCATGCTCAGTCACGGTATCAGTGCATGATCAGCCACGTGATCAGTGCATGATCAGCCACGTGATCAGTGCATGATCAGCCACGTGATCAGTGCATGATCAGTCACGTGATCAGTGCATGATCAGGCACGTGATCAGTGCATGATCAGCCACGTGATCAGTGCATGATAGCCACGTGATCAGTGCATGATCAGTCACCTGATGGGTGTATGATCAGTCACGTGACCAGTACATGGTAGCTACATGATCATTGCATGATCAGCCACGTGAGTAGTGCATGATAGCCACGTGATCAGTGCATGATCAGTCACGTGATCAGTGCATGATCAGTCACGTGATCAGTGCATGATCAGTCACGTGATCAGTGCATGATCAGCCACGTGATCAGTGCATGATCAGTCACGTGATCAGTGCATGATCAGCCACGTGATCAGTGCATGATCAGTCACGTGATCAGTGCATGATCAGCCACGTGATCAGTGCATGATCAGTCACGTGATCAGTGCATGGTAGCCACGTGATCAGTGCATGATCAGCCACGTGATCAGTGCATGATAGCCACGTGATCAGTGCATGATCAGTCACGTGATCAGTGTATGATCAGCCACGTGATCAGTGCATGATAGCCACGTGATCAGTGCATGATCAGTCACGTGATCAGTGCATGATCAGCCACGTGATCAGTGCATGATCAGTCACGTGATCAGTGCATGATCAGTCACGTGATCAGTGCATGATCAGTCACGTGATCAGTGCATGATCAGCCACGTGATCAGTGCATGATCAGTCACGTGATCAGTGCATGATCAGCCACGTGATCAGTGCATGATCAGTCACGTGATCAGTGCATGATATAGACGTGATCAGTGCATGATCAGTCACGTGATCAGTGCATGATAGCCACGTGATCAGTGCATGATCAGTCACGTGATCAGTGCATGATCAGTCACGTGACCAGTACATGGTAGCTACATGATCAGTGCATGATCAGCCACGTGATCAGTGCATGATAGCCACGTGATCAGTGCATGATAGTCACGTGATCAGTGCATGATCAGTCACGTGATCAGTGCATGATCAGCCACGTGATCAGTGCATGATCAGCCACGTGATCAGTGCATGATAGCCACGTGATCAGTGCATGATCAGTCACGTGATCAGTGCATGATCAGTCACGTGATCAGTGCATGATCAGCCACGTGATCAGTGCATGATAGCCACGTGATCAGTGCATGATCAGTCACGTGATCAGTGCATGATCAGTCACGTGACCAGTACATGGTAGCTACGTGATCAGTGCATGATCAGCCACGTGATCAGTGCATGATAGCCACGTGATCAGTGCATGATCAGTCACGTGATCAGTGCATGATCAGTCACGTGATCAGTGCATGATCAGCCACGTGATCAGTGCATGATCAGCCACGTGATCAGTGCATGATAGCCACGTGATCAGTGCATGATCAGTCACGTGATCAGTGCATGATCAGTCACGTGATCAGTGCATGATCAGCCACGTGATCAGTGCATGATCAGTCACGTGATCAGTGCATGATCAGCCACGTGATCAGTGCATGATAGCCAGTGATCAGTGCATGATAGCCAGTGATCAGTGCATGATCAGTCACGTGATCAGTGCATGATCAGCCACGTGATCAGTGCATGATAGCCACGTGATCAGTGCATGATCAGCCACGTGATCAGTGCATGATCAGTTACGTGATCAGTGTATGATCAGCCACGTGATCAGTGCATGGTCAGACACGTGAACAGTGTATGATCAGCCACGTGATCAGTGCATGATAGCCACGTGATCAGTGCATGATCAGTCACGTGATCAGTGTATGATCAGCCACGTGAACAGTGCATGCTCAGTCACGTGATCAGGGCCTGCTGAGCTGCGTGATTACTGTCTGCTCATCTGCTTGACAATTGCCAGCTGAGCTGCACGATTCCTGCCTGTCATCTGCTTGACAATTGCCAGCTGTGCTGCGTAATTCCTGCCTGCTCAGCTGCTTGATTATTGCCAGCTGAGCAGCATGATTCCTCACACCTGAGTTCCATGATTATTGCCTGCTGACTGTTTGATTCGTGCCTACTCAGCTCTTTGTTTATTGCCTCCAGAGGCACATGATCAGTGTATGATAGCAAACATGATCAGTGCATGATCAGTCACATGATCAGCGCCATTAAGTCACGTGATCACTACATGATAGTCATGTGATCAGTCCATGCTCAGTCACGGTATCAGTGCATGATCAGCCACGTGATCAGTGCATGATCAGTCACATGATCAGTGTATGATCATCCACGTGATCAGTGCATGGGCAGTCATGTGATCAGTGCATGATATAGACGTGATCAGTGCATGATCAGTACGTGATCAGTGCATGATAGCCACGTGATCAGTGCATGATCAGTCACCTGATGGGTGTATGATCAGTCACGTGACCAGTACATGGTAGCTACATGATCATTGCATGATCAGCCACGTGAGTAGTGCATGATAGCCACGTGATCAGTGCATGATCAGTCACGTGATCAGTGCATGATCAGTCATGTGATCAGTGCATGATCAGGCACGTGATCAGTGCATGATCAGCCACGTGATCAGTGCATGATAGCCACGTGATCAGTGCATGATCAGTCACGTGATCAGTGCATGATCAGTCACGTGATCAGTGCATGATCATTTACGTGATCAGTGCATGATCAGTCACGTGACCAGTATATGTAGCTACGTGATCATTCCATGACAGCCACGTGAGCAGTGCATGATAGCCACGTGATGTGTGCATGATGAGTTACGTGAGCAGAGTATGATCAGCCACGTGATCAGTGCATGAGTGCCACGTGATCAGTGCATGATATGTCACGTGACAGGTGTGTGATCAGCCACGTGAACAGTGCATGTTCAGCCACGTGATCAGTGCATGATAGCCACGTGATCAGTGCATGATCAGTTACGTGAGCAGTGTATGATCAGCCACGTGATCAGTGCATGGTCAGACACGTGAACAGTGTATGATCAGCCACGTGATCAGTGCATGATATCCAAGTGATCAGTGCATGATCATCACGTGATCAGTGTATGATCAGCCACGTGAACAGTGCATGCTCAGTCACGTGATCAGGGCCTGCTGAGCTGCGTGATTACTGTCTGCTCATCTGCTTGACAATTGCCAGCTGAGCTGCACGATTCCTGCCTGTCATCTGCTTGACAATTGCCAGCTGTGCTGCGTAATTCCTGCCTGCTCAGCTGCTTGATTATTGCCAGCTGAGCAGCATGATTCCTCACAGCTGAGTTCCATGATTATTGCCTGCTGACTGTTTGATTCGTGCCTACTCAGCTCTTTGTTTATTGCCTCCAGAGGCACATGATCAGTGTATGATAGCAAACATGATCAGCGCATGATCAGTCACATGATCAGCGCCATTAAGTCACGTGATCACTACATGATAGTCATGTGATCAGTCCATGCTCAGTCACGGTATCAGTGCATGATCAGCCACGTGATCAGTGCATGATCAGCCACGTGATCAGTTCATGATAGCCACGTGATCAGTGCATGATCAGTCACGTGATCAGTGCATGACCAGGCACGTGATCAGTGCATGATCAGCCACGTGATCAGTGCATGATAGCCACGTGATCAGTGCATGATCAGTCACCTGATGGGTGTATGATCAGTCACGTGACCAGTACATGGTAGCTACATGATCATTGCATGATCAGCCACGTGAGTAGTGCATGATAGCCACGTGATCAGTGCATGATCAGTCACGTGATCAGTGCATGATCAGTCATGTGATCAGTGCATGATCAGGCACGTGATCAGTGCATGATCAGCCACGTGATCAGTGCATGATAGCCACGTGATCAGTGCATGATCAGTCACGTGATCAGTGCATGATCAGTCACGTGATCAGTGCATGATCAGCCACGTGATCAGTGCATGATCAGCCACGTGATCAGTGCATGATCAATTACGTGATCAGTGCATGATCAGTCACGTGACCAGTACATGGTAGCTACGTGATCAGTGCATGATCAGCCACGTGATCAGTGCATGATAGCCACGTGATCAGTGCATGATCAGTCACGTGATCAGTGCATGATCAGTCACGTGATCAGTGCATGATCAGTCACGTGATCAGTGCATGATCAATTACGTGATCAGTGCATGATCAGTCACGTGATCAGTACATGGCAGCTACGTGATCAGTGCATGATCAGCCACGTGATCAGTGCATGATAGCCACGTGATCAGTGCATGATCAGTCACGTGATCAGTGCATGATCATCCACGTGATCAGTGCATGATCAGTCACGTGATCAGTGCATGATATAGACGTGATCAGTGCATGATCAGTCACGTGATCAGTGCATGATCAGCCACGTGATCAGTGCATGATAGCCAGTGATCAGTGCATGATAGCCAGTGATCAGTGCATGATCAGTCACGTGATCAGTGTATGATCAGCCACGTGAACAGTGCATGATCAGCCACGTGATCAGTGCATGATCAGCCACGTGATCAGTGCATGATCAGTTACGTGAGCAGTGTATGATCAGCCACGTGATCAGTGCATGGTCAGACACGTGAACAGTGTATGATCAGCCACGTGATCAGTGCATGATAGCCACGTGATCAGTGCATGATCAGTCACGTGATCAGTGTATGATCAGCCACGTGAACAGTGCATGCTCAGTCACGTGATCTGGGCCTGCTGAGCTGCGTGATTACTGTCTGCTCATCTGCTTGACAATTGCCAGCTGAGCTGCACGATTCCTGCCTGTCATCTGCTTGACAATTGCCAGCTGTGCTGCGTAATTCCTGCCTGCTCAGCTGCTTGATTATTGCCAGCTGAGCAGCATGATTCCTCACACCTGAGTTCCATGATTATTGCCTGCTGACTGTTTGATTCGTGCCTACTCAGCTCTTTGTTTATTGCCTCCAGAGGCACATGATCAGTGTATGATAGCAAACATGATCAGCGCATGATCAGTCACATGATCAGCGCCATTAAGTCACGTGATCACTACATGATAGTCATGTGATCAGTCCATGCTCAGTCACGGTATCAGTGCATGATCAGCCACGTGATCAGTGCATGATCTGTCACATGATTAGTGTATGATCATCCACGTGATCAGTGCATGGGCAGTCATGTGATCAGTGCATGATATAGACGTGATCAGTGCATGATCAGTCTCGTGATCAGTGCATGATAGCCACGTGATCAGTGCATGATCAGTCACCTGATGGGTGTATGATCATTCACGTGACCTGTACATGGTAGCTACATGATCATTGCATGATCAGCCACGTGAGTAGTGCATGATAGCCACGTGATCACTGCATGATCAGTCACGTGATCAGTGCATGATCAGTCATGTGACCAGTACATGGTAGCTGCGTGATCATGCATGATCAGCCACGTGATCAGTGCATGATCAGCCACGTGATCAGTGCATGATCAGCCACGTGATCAGTGCATGATCAGTCACGTGATCAGTGCATGATCAGTCACGTGATCAGTGCATGATCAGTCACGTGATCAGTGCATGATCAGCCACGTGATCAGTGCATGATCAGTCACGTGATCAGTGCATGATCAGTCACGTGATCAGTGCATGGTAGCTACGTGATCAGTGCATGATCAGCCACGTGATCAGTGCATGATAGCCACGTGATCAGTGCATGATCAGCCACGTGATCAGTGCATGATCAGTCACGTGATCAGTGCATGATCAGTCACGTGATCAGTGCATGATCAGCCACGTGATCAGTGCATGATCAGTCATGTGATCAGTGCATGATAGCCCGTGATCAGTGCATGATCAGTCCGTGATCAGTGCATGATCAGCCACGTGATCAGTGCATGATAGCCACGTGATCAGTGCATGATCAGTCACGTGATCAGTGCATGATCAGTCACGTGATCAGTGTATGATCAGCCACGTGAACAGTGCATGCTCAGTCACGTGATCAGGGCCTGCTGAGCTGCGTGATTACTGTCTGCTCATCTGCTTGACAATTGCCAGCTGAGCTGCACGATTCCTGCCTGTCATCTGCTTGACAATTGCCACCTGTGCTGCGTAATTCCTGCCTGCTCAGCTACTTGATTATTGCCAGCTGAGCAGCATGATTTCTCAGAGCTGAGTTCCATGATTATAGCCTGCTGACTGATTCGTGCCTACTCAGCTCTTTGTTCATTGCCTCCAGAGGCACATGATCAGTGTATGACACCAAACATGATCAGTGCATGATCAGTCACATGATCAGTGCATGATAAGCCACGTGATCAGTGCATGATCAGTCATGTGATCAGTGCATGATCAGTCACGTGATCAGTGCATGGTAGCTGCGTGATCAGTGCATGATCAGCCACGTGATCAGTGCATGATCAGTCACGTGATCAGTGCATGATCAGTCACGTGATCAGTGCATGATCAGCCACGTGATCAGTGCATGATAGCCACGTGATCAGTGCATGATAGCCACGTGATCAGTGCATGATCAGCCACGTGATCAGTGCATGATCAGCCACGTGATCAGTGCATGATCAGTCACGTGATCAGTGCATGATCAGTCACGTGATCAGTGCATGGTAGCGTGATCAGTGCATGATCAGCCACGTGATCAGTGCATGATAGCCACGTGATCAGTGCATGATCAGCCACGTGATCAGTGCATGATCAGTCACGTGATCAGTGCATGATCAGTCACGTGATCAGTGCATGATCAGTCACGTGATCAGTGCATGATCAGCCACGTGATCAGTGCATGATCAGTCACGTGATCAGTGCATGATAGCTACGTGATCAGTGCATGATCAGCCACGTGATCAGTGCATGATAGCCACGTGATCAGTGCATGATCAGCCACGTGATCAGTGCATGATCAGCCACGTGATCAGTGCATGATCAGTCACGTGATCAGTGCATGATCAGTCAGTGATCAGTGCATGATCAGCCACGTGATCAGTGCATGATCAGCCACGTGATCAGTGCATGATCAGTCACGTGATCAGTGCATGATCAGTCACGTGATCAGTGCATGATAGCCACGTGATCAGTGCATGATCAGCCACGTGATCAGTGCATGATAGCCACGTGATCAGTGCATGATCAGTCACGTGATAGTGTGTGATCAGCCACGTGATCAGTGCATGATAGCCACGTGATCAGTGCATGATCAGCCACGTGATCAGTGCATGATAGCCACGTGATCAGTGCATGATCAGTCACGTGATCAGTGCATGATCAGTCACGTGACCAGTACATGATAGCTACGTGATCAGTGCATGATCAGCCACGTGATCAGTGCATGATAGCCACGTGATCAGTGCATGATCAGTCACGTGATCAGTGCATGATCAGTCACGTGATCAGTGCATGATCAGGCACGTGATCAGTGCATGACAGCCACGTGATCAGTGCATGATAGCCACGTGATCAGTGCATGATCAGTCACGTGATCAGTGCATGATCAGTCACGTGATCAGTGCATGATCAGCCACGTGATCAGTGCATGATCAGCCACGTGATCAGTGCATGATCAGCCACGTGATCAGTGCATGATCAGTCACGTGATCAGTGCATGATAGCCACGTGATCAGTGCATGATCAGCCACGTGAGCAGTGCATGATCAGCCACGTGATCAGTGCATGGTCAGACACGTGAACAGTGTATGATCAGCCACGTGATCAGTGCATGATATCCAAGTGATCAGTGCATGATCATCACGTGATCAGTGTATGATCAGCCACGTGAACAGTGCATGCTCAGTCACGTGATCAGGGCCTGCTGAGCTGCGTGATTACTGTCTGCTCATCTGCTTGACAATTGCCAGCTGAGCTGCACGATTCCTGCCTGTCATCTGCTTGACAATTGCCAGCTGTGCTGCGTAATTCCTGCCTGCTCAGCTGCTTGATTATTGCCAGCTGAGCAGCATGATTCCTCACAGCTGAGTTCCATGATTATTGCCTGCTGACTGTATGATTCGTGCCTACTCAGCTCTTTGTTTATTGCCTCCAGAGGCACATGATCAGTGTATGATAGCAAACATGATCAGTGCATGATCAGTCACATGATCAGCGCCATTAAGTCACGTGATCACTACATGATAGTCATGTGATCAGTCCATGCTCAGTCACGGTATCAGTGCATGATCAGCCACGTGATCAGTGCATGATCAGCCACGTGATCAGTGCATGATAGCCACGTGATCAGTGCATGATCAGTCACGTGATCAGTGCATGATCAGGCACGTGATCAGTGCATGATCAGTCACGTGATCAGTGCATGATCAGTCACGTGATCAGTGCATGATCAGTGATCAGCCACATGATCAGTGCATGATCAGTCACGTGATCAGTGCATGATCAGTGATCAGCCACGTGATCAGTGCATGATCAGCCACGTGATCAGTGCATGATCAGTCACGTGATCAGTGCATGATCAGTCACGTGACAGTGCATGGTAGCCACGTGATCAGTGCATGATCAGCCACGTGATCAGTGCATGATAGCCACGTGATCAGTGCATGATCAGTCACGTGATCAGTGCATGATCAGTCACGTGATCAGTGCATGATCAGCCACGTGATCAGTGCATGATCAATTACGTGATCAGTGCATGATCAGTCACGTGACCAGTACATGGTAGCTACGTGATCATTGCATGATCAGCCACGTGAGCAGTGCATGATAGCCACGTGATCAGTGCATGATCAGTCACGTGATCAGTGCATGATCATCCACGTGATCAGTGCATGATCAGTCACGTGATCAGTGCATGATATAGACGTGATCAGTGCATGATCAGTCACGTGATCAGTGCATGATCAGCCACGTGATCAGTGCATGATAGCCAGTGATCAGTGCATGATAGCCAGTGATCAGTGCATGATCAGTCACGTGATCAGTGCATGATCAGCCACGTGATCAGTGCATGATCAGCCACGTGATCAGTGCATGATCAGCCACGTGATCAGTGCATGATCAGTTACGTGAGCAGTGTATGATCAGCCACGTGATCAGTGCATGGTCAGACACGTGAACAGTGTATGATCAGCCACGTGATCAGTGCATGATAGCCACGTGATCAGTGCATGATCAGTCACGTGATCAGTGTATGATCAGCCACGTGAACAGTGCATGCTCAGTCACGTGATCTGGGCCTGCTGAGCTGCGTGATTACTGTCTGCTCATCTGCTTGACAATTGCCAGCTGAGCTGCACGATTCCTGCCTGTCATCTGCTTGACAATTGCCAGCTGTGCTGCGTAATTCCTGCCTGCTCAGCTGCTTGATTATTGCCAGCTGAGCAGCATGATTCCTCACACTGAGTTCCATGATTATTGCCTGCTGACTGTTTGATTCGTGCCTACTCAGCTCTTTGTTTATTGCCTCCAGAGGCACATGATCAGTGTATGATAGCAAACATGATCAGCGCATGATCAGTCACATGATCAGCGCCATTAAGTCACGTGATCACTACATGATAGTCATGTGATCAGTCCATGCTCAGTCACGGTATCAGTGCATGATCAGCCACGTGATCAGTGCATGATCTGTCACATGATTAGTGTATGATCATCCACGTGATCAGTGCATGGGCAGTCATGTGATCAGTGCATGATATAGACGTGATCAGTGCATGATCAGTCACGTGATCAGTGCATGATAGCCACGTGATCAGTGCATGATCAGTCACCTGATGGGTGTATGATCATTCACGTGACCTGTACATGGTAGCTACATGATCATTGCATGATCAGCCACGTGAGTAGTGCATGATAGCCACGTGATCAGTGCATGATCAGTCACGTGATCAGTGCATGATCAGTCATGTGATCAGTGCATGATCAGGCACGTGATCAGTGCATGATCAGCCACGTGATCAGTGCATGATAGCCACGTGATCAGTGCATGATCAGTCACGTGATCAGTGCATGATCAGTCACGTGATCAGTGCATGATCATTTACGTGATCAGTGCATGATCAGTCACGTGACCAGTATATGTAGCCACGTGATCATTGCATGACAGCCACGTGAGCAGTGCATGATAGCCACGTGATGTGTGCATGATGAGTTACGTGAGCAGTGTATGATCAGCCACGTGATCAGTGCATGAGTGCCACGTGATCAGTGCATGATATGTCACGTGACAGGTGTGTGATCAGCCACGTGAACAGTGCATGTTCAGCCACGTGATCAGTGCATGATAGCCACGTGATCAGTGCATGATCAGTTACGTGAGCAGTGTATGATCAGCCACGTGATCAGTGCATGGTCAGACACGTGAACAGTGTATGATCAGCCACGTGATCAGTGCATGATATCCAAGTGATCAGTGCATGATCATCACGTGATCAGTGTATGATCAGCCACGTGAACAGTGCATGCTCAGTCACGTGATCAGGGCCTGCTGAGCTGCGTGATTACTGTCTGCTCATCTGCTTGACAATTGCCAGCTGAGCTGCACGATTCCTGCCTGTCATCTGCTTGACAATTGCCAGCTGTGCTGCGTAATTCCTGCCTGCTCAGCTGCTTGATTATTGCCAGCTGAGCAGCATGATTCCTCACAGCTGAGTTCCATGATTATTGCCTGCTGACTGTTTGATTCGTGCCTACTCAGCTCTTTGTTTATTGCCTCCAGAGGCACATGATCAGTGTATGATAGCAAACATGATCAGTGCATGATCAGTCACATGATCAGCGCCATTAAGTCACGTGATCACTACATGATAGTCATGTGATCAGTCCATGCTCAGTCACGGTATCAGTGCATGATCAGCCACGTGATCAGTGCATGATCAGCCACGTGATCAGTGCATGATCAGCCACGTGATCAGTGCATGATCAGTCACGTGATCAGTGCATGATCAGGCACGTGATCAGTGCATGATCAGCCACGTGATCAGTGCATGATAGCCACGTGATCAGTGCATGATCAGTCACCTGATGGGTGTATGATCAGTCACGTGACCAGTACATGGTAGCTACATGATCATTGCATGATCAGCCACGTGAGTAGTGCATGATAGCCACGTGATCAGTGCATGATCAGTCACGTGATCAGTGCATGATCAGTCATGTGATCAGTGCATGATCAGGCACGTGATCAGTGCATGATCAGCCACGTGATCAGTGCATGATAGCCACGTGATCAGTGCATGATCAGTCACGTGATCAGTGCATGATCAGTCACGTGATCAGTGCATGATCAGCCACGTGATCAGTGCATGATCAGCCACGTGATCAGTGCATGATCAATTACGTGATCAGTGCATGATCAGTCACGTGACCAGTACATGGTAGCTACGTGATCAGTGCATGATCAGCCACGTGATCAGTGCATGATAGCCACGTGATCAGTGCATGATCAGTCACGTGATCAGTGCATGATCAGTCACGTGATCAGTGCATGATCAGTCACGTGATCAGTGCATGATCAGCCACGTGATCAGTGCATGATCAGTCACGTGATCAGTACATGGTAGCTACGTGATCAGTGCATGATCAGCCACGTGATCAGTGCATGATAGCCACGTGATCAGTGCATGATCAGTCACGTGATCAGTGCATGATCATCCACGTGATCAGTGCATGATCAGTCACGTGATCAGTGCATGATATAGACGTGATCAGTGCATGATCAGTCACGTGATCAGTGCATGATCAGCCACGTGATCAGTGCATGATAGCCAGTGATCAGTGCATGATAGCCACGTGATCAGTGCATGATCAGTCACGTGATCAGTGTATGATCAGCCACGTGATCAGTGCATGATCAGCCACGTGATCAGTGCATGATCAGCCACGTGATCAGTGCATGATCAGTTACGTGAGCAGTGTATGATCAGCCACGTGATCAGTGCATGGTCAGACACGTGAACAGTGTATGATCAGCCACGTGATCAGTGCATGATAGCCACGTGATCAGTGCATGATCAGTCACGTGATCAGTGTATGATCAGCCACGTGAACAGTGCATGCTCAGTCACGTGATCTGGGCCTGCTGAGCTGCGTGATTACTGTCTGCTCATCTGCTTGACAATTGCCAGCTGAGCTGCACGATTCCTGCCTGTCATCTGCTTGACAATTGCCAGCTGTGCTGCGTAATTCCTGCCTGCTCAGCTGCTTGATTATTGCCAGCTGAGCAGCATGATTCCTCACACCTGAGTTCCATGATTATTGCCTGCTGACTGTTTGATTCGTGCCTACTCAGCTCTTTGTTTATTGCCTCCAGAGGCACATGATCAGTGTATGATAGCAAACATGATCAGCGCATGATCAGTCACATGATCAGCGCCATTAAGTCACGTGATCACTACATGATAGTCATGTGATCAGTCCATGCTCAGTCACGGTATCAGTGCATGATCAGCCACGTGATCAGTGCATGATCTGTCACATGATTAGTGTATGATCATCCACGTGATCAGTGCATGGGCAGTCATGTGATCAGTGCATGATATAGACGTGATCAGTGCATGATCAGTCTCGTGATCAGTGCATGATAGCCACGTGATCAGTGCATGATCAGTCACCTGATGGGTGTATGATCATTCACGTGACCTGTACATGGTAGCTACATGATCATTGCATGATCAGCCACGTGAGTAGTGCATGATAGCCACGTGATCAGTGCATGATCAGTCACGTGATCAGTGCATGATCAGTCATGTGACCAGTACATGGTAGCTGCGTGATCATGCATGATCAGCCACGTGATCAGTGCATGATCAGCCACGTGATCAGTGCATGATCAGCCACGTGATCAGTGCATGATCAGTCACGTGATCAGTGCATGATCAGTCACGTGATCAGCATGGTACCACGTGATCAGTGCATGATCAGCCACGTGATCAGTGCATGATAGCCACGTGATCAGTGCATGATCAGTCACGTGATCAGTGCATGATCAGTCACGTGATCAGTGCATGATCAGCCACGTGATCAGTGCATGATCAGCCACGTGATCAGTGCATGATAGCCACGTGATCAGTGCATGATCAGTCACGTGATCAGTGCATGATCAGTCACGTGATCAGTGCATGATCAGTCACGTGATCAGTGCATGATCAGCCACGTGATCAGTGCATGATCAATTACGTGATCAGTGCATGATCAGTCACGTGACAGTGCATGATAGCTACGTGATCAGTGCATGATCAGTCACGTGATCAGTGCATGATAGCCACGTGATCAGTGCATGATCAGTCACGTGATCAGTGCATGATCAGTCACGTGATCAGTGCATGATCAGCCACGTGATCAGTGCATGATAGCCACGTGATCAGTGCATGATCAGTTGTGATCAGTGCATGATCAGTCACGTGATCAGTGCATGATCAGCCACGTGATCAGTGCATGATCAGTCATGTGACAGTGCATGATAGCCCGTGATCAGTGCATGATCAGTCCCGTGATCAGTGCATGATCAGCCACGTGATCAGTGCATGATAGCCACGTGATCAGTGCATGATCAGCCACGTGATCAGTGCATGATCAGCCACGTGATCAGTGCATGACAATCACGTGATCAGTGCATGATCAGTCACGTGATCAGTGCATGATAGCCACGTGATCAGTGCATGATCAGTCACGTGATCAGTGTATGATCAGCCACGTGAACAGTGCATGCTCAGTCACGTGATCAGGGCCTGCTGAGCTGCGTGATTACTGTCTGCTCATCTGCTTGACAATTGCCAGCTGAGCTGCACGATTCCTGCCTGTCATCTGCTTGACAATTGCCACCTGTGCTGCATAATTCCTGCCTGCTCATCTGCTTGATTATTGCCAGCTGAGCAGCATGATTCCTCACAGCTGAGTTCCATGATTATAGCCTGCTGACTGATTCTGCCTACTCAGCTCTTTGTTCATTGCCTGCAGATGCACATGATCAGTGTATGACACCAAACATGATCAGTGCATGATCAGTCACATGATCAGTGCATGATAAGCCACGTGATCAGTGCATGATCAGTCACGTGATCAGTGCATGATCAGTCACGTGATCAGTGCATGATCAGCCACGTGATCAGTGCATGATCAGTCACGTGATCAGTGCATGATCAGTCACGTGATCAGTGCATGGTAGCTACGTGATCAGTGCATGATCAGCCACGTGATCAGTGCATGATCATTACGTGATCAGTGCATGATCAGCCACGTGATCAGTGCATGATAGCCACGTGATCAGTGCATGATCAGTCACGTGATCAGTGCATGATCAGCCACGTGATCAGTGCATGATCAGCCACGTGATCAGTGCATGATCAGCCACGTGATCAGTGCATGATAGCCACGTGATCAGTGCATGATCAGTTACGTGAGCAGTGTATGATCAGCCACGTGATCAGTGCATGGTCAGACACGTGAACAGTGTATGATCAGCCACGTGATCAGTGCATGATATCCAAGTGATCAGTGCATGATCAATCACGTGATCAGTGTATGATCAGCCACGTGAACAGTGCATGCTCAGTCACGTGATCAGGGCCTGCTGAGCTGCGTGATTACTGTCTGCTCATCTGCTTGACAATTGCCAGCTGAGCTGCACGATTCCTGCCTGTCATCTGCTTGACAATTGCCAGCTGTGCTGCGTAATTCCTGCCTGCTCAGCTGCTTGATTATTGCCAGCTGAGCAGCATGATTCCTCACAGCTGAGTTCCATGATTATTGCCTGCTGACTGTTTGATTCGTGCCTACTCAGCTCTTTGTTTATTGCCTCCAGAGGCACATGATCAGTGTATGATAGCAAACATGATCAGCGCATGATCAGTCACATGATCAGCGCCATTAAGTCACGTGATCACTACATGATAGTCATGTGATCAGTCCATGCTCAGTCACGGTATCAGTGCATGATCAGCCACGTGATCAGTGCATGATCTGTCACATGATTAGTGTATGATCATCCACGTGATCAGTGCATGGGCAGTCATGTGATCAGTGCATGATATAGACGTGATCAGTGCATGATCAGTCTCGTGATCAGTGCATGATAGCCACGTGATCAGTGCATGATCAGTCACCTGATGGGTGTATGATCATTCACGTGACCAGTACATGGTAGCTACATGATCAGTGCATGATCAGCCACGTGATCAGTGCATGATAGCCACGTGATCAGTGCATGATCAGTCACGTGATCAGTGCATGATCAGCCACGTGATCAGTGCATGATCAGCCACGTGATCAGTGCATGATCAGCCACGTGATCAGTGCATGATCAGTCACGTGATCAGTGCATGATAGCACGTGATCAGTGCATGATCAGCCACGTGATCAGTGCATGATAGCCACGTGATCAGTGCATGATCAGTCACGTGATCAGTGCATGATCAGTCACGTGATCAGTGCATGATCAGCCACGTGATCAGTGCATGATCAATTACGTGATCAGTGCATGATCAGTCACGTGATCAGTGCATGATAGCTACGTGATCAGTGCATGATCAGCCACGTGATCAGTGCATGATAGCCACGTGATCAGTGCATGATCAGTCACGTGATCAGTGCATGATCAGTCACGTGATCAGTGCATGATCAGCCACGTGATCAGTGCATGATCAGCCACGTGATCAGTGCATGATAGCCACGTGATCAGTGCATGATCAGTCACGTGATCAGTGTGTGATCAGCCACGTGATCAGTGCATGATAGCCACGTGATCAGTGCATGATCAGCCACGTGATCAGTGCATGATAGCCACGTGATCAGTGCATGATCAGTCACGTGATCAGTGCATGATCAGCCACGTGATCAGTGCATGATCAGTCACGTGATCAGTGCATGATAGCTACGTGATCAGTGCATGATCAGCCACGTGATCAGTGCATGATCAGTCACGTGATCAGTGCATGATCAGCCACGTGATCAGTGCATGATAGCCACGTGATCAGTGCATGATCAGTCACGTGATCAGTGCATGATCAGCCACGTGATCAGTGCATGATCAGCCACGTGATCAGTGCATGATAGCCACGTGATCAGTGCATGATCAGTCACGTGATCAGTGCATGATCAGCCACGTGATCAGTGCATGATCAGACACGTGATCAGTGCATGATCAGCCACGTGATCAGTGCATGATATCCACGTGATCAGTGCATGATCAGTCACGTGATCAGTGCATGATCAGTCACGTGATCAGTGCATGATCAGCCACGTGATCAGTGCATGATCAGCCACGTGATCAGTGCATGATAGTCACGTGATCAGTGCATGATCAGCCACGTGATCAGTGCATGATAGCCACGTGATCAGTGCATGATAGCCACGTGATCAGTGCATGATCAGTCACGTGATCAGTGCATGATCAGCCACGTGATCAGTGCATGATCAGCCACGTGATCAGTATGATCAGCCACGTGATCAGTGCATGATAGCCACGTGATCAGTGCATGATCAGTCACGTGATCAGTGCATGATCAGTCACGTGATCAGTGCATGATCAGCCACGTGATCAGTGCATGATCAGCCACGTGATCAGTGCATGATCAGTCACGTGATCAGTGCATGATCAGTCACGTGATCAGTGCATGGTAGCACGTGATCAGTGCATGATCAGCCACGTGATCAGTGCATGATAGCCACGTGATCAGTGCATGATCAGCCACGTGATCAGTGCATGATCAGTCACGTGATCAGTGCATGATCAGTCACGTGATCAGTGCATGATAGCCACGTGATCAGTGCATGATCAGTCACGTGATCAGTGCATGATCAGTCACGTGATCAGTACATGGTAGCTACGTGATCAGTGCATGATCAGCCACGTGATCAGTGCATGATAGCCACGTGATCAGTGCATGATCAGTCACGTGATCAGTGCATGATCAGTCACGTGACAGTGCATGATAGCTGCGTGATCATGCATGATCAGCCACGTGATCAGTGCATGATCAGCCACGTGATCAGTGCATGATAGCCACGTGATCAGTGCATGATCAGTCACGTGATCAGTGCATGATCAGTCACGTGACAGTGCATGGTACCACGTGATCAGTGCATGATCAGCCACGTGATCAGTGCATGATAGCCACGTGATCAGTGCATGATCAGTCACGTGATCAGTGCATGATCAGTCACGTGATCAGTGCATGATCAGGCACGTGATCAGTGCATGATCAGCCACGTGATCAGTGCATGATAGCCACGTGATCAGTGCATGATCAGTCACGTGATCAGTGCATGATCAGCCACGTGATCAGTGCATGATCAGCCACGTGATCAGTATGATCAGCCACGTGATCAGTGCATGATAGCCACGTGATCAGTGCATGATCAGTCACGTGATCAGTGCATGATCAGTCACGTGATCAGTGCATGATCAGCCACGTGATCAGTGCATGATCAGCCACGTGATCAGTGCATGATCAATTACGTGATCAGTGCATGATCAGTCACGTGACCAGTACATGGTAGCTACGTGATCAGTGCATGATCAGCCACGTGATCAGTGCATGATAGCCACGTGATCAGTGCATGATCAGCCACGTGATCAGTGCATGATCAGTCACGTGATCAGTGCATGATCAGTCACGTGATCAGTGCATGATCAGCCACGTGATCAGTGCATGATCAGTCATGTGTCAGTGCATGATAGCCATGATCAGTGCATGATCAGTCACGTGATCAGTGCATGATCAGCCACGTGATCAGTGCATGATAGCCACGTGATCAGTGCATGATCAGTCACGTGATCAGTGCATGATCAGCCACGTGATCAGTGCATGATAGCCACGTGATCAGTGCATGACAGTCACGTGATCAGTGCATGATCAGTCACGTGATCAGTGCATGATAGCCACGTGATCAGTGCATGATCAGTCACGTGATCAGTGTATGATCAGCCACGTGAACAGTGCATGCTCAGTCACGTGATCAGGGCCTGCTGAGCTGCGTGATTACTGTCTGCTCATCTGCTTGACAATTGCCAGCTGAGCTGCACGATTCCTGCCTGTCATCTGCTTGACAATTGCCACCTGTGCTGCATAATTCCTGCCTGCTCATCACTTGATTATTGCCAGCTGAGCAGCATGATTCTCACAGCTGAGTTCCATGATTATAGCCTGCTGACTGATTCGTGCCTACTCAGCTCTTTGTTCATTGCCTCCAGAGGCACATGATCAGTGTATGACACCAAACATGATCAGTGCATGATCAGTCACATGATCAGTGCATGATAAGCCACGTGATCAGTGCATGATCAGTCACGTGATCAGTGCATGATCAGTCACGTGATCAGTGCATGATCAGCCACGTGATCAGTGCATGATCAGTCACGTGATCAGTGCATGATCAGTCACGTGATCAGTGCATGGTAGCTACGTGATCAGTGCATGATCAGCCACGTGATCAGTGCATGATCATCACGTGATCAGTGCATGATCAGCCACGTGATCAGTGCATGATAGCCACGTGATCAGTGCATGATCAGTCACGTGATCAGTGCATGATCAGCCACGTGATCAGTGCATGATCAGCCACGTGATCAGTGCATGATCAGCCACGTGATCAGTGCATGATAGCCACGTGATCAGTGCATGATCAGTTACGTGAGCAGTGCATGATCAGCCACGTGATCAGTGCATGGTCAGACACGTGAACAGTGTATGATCAGCCACGTGATCAGTGCATGATATCCAAGTGATCAGTGCATGATCAATCACGTGATCAGTGTATGATCAGCCACGTGAACAGTGCATGCTCAGTCACGTGATCAGGGCCTGCTGAGCTGCGTGATTACTGTCTGCTCATCTGCTTGACAATTGCCAGCTGAGCTGCACGATTCCTGCCTGTCATCTGCTTGACAATTGCCAGCTGTGCTGCGTAATTCCTGCCTGCTCAGCTGCTTGATTATTGCCAGCTGAGCAGCATGATTCCTCACAGCTGAGTTCCATGATTATTGCCTGCTGACTGTTTGATTCGTGCCTACTCAGCTCTTTGTTTATTGCCTCCAGAGGCACATGATCAGTGTATGATAGCAAACATGATCAGCGCATGATCAGTCACATGATCAGCGCCATTAAGTCACGTGATCACTACATGATAGTCATGTGATCAGTCCATGCTCAGTCACGGTATCAGTGCATGATCAGCCACGTGATCAGTGCATGATCTGTCACATGATCAGTGTATGATCATCCACGTGATCAGTGCATGCAGTCATGTGATCAGTGCATGATATAGACGTGATCAGTGCATGATCAGTCACGTGATCAGTGCATGATAGCCACGTGATCAGTGCATGATCAGTCACCTGATGGGTGTATGATCATTCACGTGACCAGTACATGGTAGCTACATGATCAGTGCATGATCAGCCACGTGATCAGTGCATGATAGCCACGTGATCAGTGCATGATCAGTCACGTGATCAGTGCATGATCAGCCACGTGATCAGTGCATGATCAGCCACGTGATCAGTGCATGATCAGCCACGTGATCAGTGCATGATCAGTCACGTGATCAGTGCATGATAGCACGTGATCAGTGCATGATCAGCCACGTGATCAGTGCATGATAGCCACGTGATCAGTGCATGATCAGTCACGTGATCAGTGCATGATCAGTCACGTGATCAGTGCATGATCAGCCACGTGATCAGTGCATGATCAATCACGTGATCAGTGCATGATCAGTCACGTGATCAGTGCATGGTAGCTACGTGATCAGTGCATGATCAGCCACGTGATCAGTGCATGATAGCCACGTGATCAGTGCATGATCAGTCACGTGATCAGTGCATGATCAGTCACGTGATCAGTGCATGATCAGCCACGTGATCAGTGCATGATCAGCCACGTGATCAGTGCATGATAGCCACGTGATCAGTGCATGATCAGTCACGTGATCAGTGCATGATCAGCCACGTGATCAGTGCCACGTGATCAGTGCATGATCAGCCACGTGATCAGTGCATGATCAGCCACGTGATCAGTGCATGATCAGTCACGTGATCAGTGCATGATCAGCCACGTGATCAGTGCATGATCAGTCACGTGATCAGTGCATGATAGCACGTGATCAGTGCATGATCAGCCACGTGATGTGCATGATCAGTCACGTGATCAGTGCATGATCAGCCACGTGATCAGTGCATGATAGCCACGTGATCAGTGCATGATCAGTCACGTGATCAGTGCATGATCAGCCACGTGATCAGTGCATGATCAGCCACGTGATCAGTGCATGATAGCCACGTGATCAGTGCATGATCAGTCACGTGATCAGTGCATGATCAGCCACGTGATCAGTGCATGATCAGACACGTGATCAGTGCATGATCAGCCACGTGATCAGTGCATGATAGCCACGTGATCAGTGCATGATCAGTCACGTGATCAGTGCATGATCAGTCACGTGATCAGTGCATGATCAGCCACGTGATCAGTGCATGATCAGCCACGTGATCAGTGCATGATAGCCACGTGATCAGTGCATGATCAGCCACGTGATCAGTGCATGATAGCCACGTGATCAGTGCATGATAGCCACGTGATCAGTGCATGATCAGTCACGTGATCAGTGCATGATCAGCCACGTGATCAGTGCATGATCAGTCACGTGATCAGTGATCAGCCACGTGATCAGTGCATGATAGCCACGTGATCAGTGCATGATCAGTCACGTGATCAGTGCATGATCAGTCACGTGATCAGTGCATGATCAGCCACGTGATCAGTGCATGATCAGCCACGTGATCAGTGCATGATCAGCACGTGATCAGTGCATGATCAGTCACGTGATCAGTGCATGTAGCCACGTGATCAGTGCATGATCAGCCACGTGATCAGTGCATGATAGCCACGTGATCAGTGCATGATCAGTCACGTGATCAGTGCATGATCAGTCACGTGATCAGTGCATGATCAGCCACGTGATCAGTGCATGATAGCCACGTGATCAGTGCATGATCAGTCACGTGATCAGTGCATGATCAGTCACGTGATCAGTGCATGATCAGCCACGTGATCAGTGCATGATAGCCACGTGATCAGTGCATGATCAGTCACGTGATCAGTGCATGATCAGTCACGTGATCAGTGCATGATCAGCCACGTGATCAGTGCATGATAGCCACGTGATCAGTGCATGATCAGTCACGTGATCAGTGCATGATCAGTCACGTGATCAGTGCATGATCAGCCACGTGATCAGTGCATGATCAGCCACGTGATCAGTGCATGATCAGTCACGTGATCAGTGCATGATCAGTCACGTGATCAGTGCATGATCAGTCACGTGATCAGTGCATGATCAGTCACGTGATCAGTGCATGATAGCTACGTGATCAGTGCATGATCAGCCACGTGATCAGTGCATGATAGCCACGTGATCAGTGCATGATCAGTCACGTGATCAGTGCATGATCAGCCACGTGATCAGTGCATGATCAGTCACGTGATCAGTGCATGATCAGCCACGTGATCAGTGCATGATCAGCCACGTGATCAGTGCATGATCAGTCACGTGATCAGTGCATGATAGCCACGTGATCAGTGCATGATCAGCCACGTGATCAGTGCATGATCAGTCACGTGATCAGTGCATGATCAGCCACGTGATCAGTGCATGATCAGCCACGTGATCAGTGCATGATCAGCCACGTGATCAGTGCATGATAGCCACGTGATCAGTGCATGATCAGTCACGTGATCAGTGCATGATCAGTCACGTGATCAGTGCATGATCAGCCACGTGATCAGTGCATGATCAATCACGTGATCAGTGCATGATCAGTCACGTGATCAGTGCATGATAGCCACGTGATCAGTGCATGATCAGCCACGTGATCAGTGCATGATAGCCACGTGATCAGTGCATGATCAGTCACGTGATCAGTGCATGATCAGCCACGTGATCAGTGCATGATCAGTCACGTGATCAGTGCATGATCAGTCACGTGATCAGTGCATGATCAGTCATGATCAGTGCATGATCAGCCACGTGATCAGTGCATGATCAGCCACGTGATCAGTGCATGATCAGTCACGTGATCAGTGCATGATCAGTCACGTGAACAGTGCATGATCATTTACGTGATCTGTGCATGATCAGTCACGTGACCAGTATATGGTAGCTACGTGATCATTCCATGACGAGCCACGTGAGCAGTGCATGATAGCCACGTGATGTGTGCATGATGAGTTACGTGAGCAGAGTATGATCAGCCACGTGATCAGTGCATGAGTGCCACGTGATCAGTGCATGATATGTCACGTGACAGGTGTGTGATCAGCCACGTGAACAGTGCATGTTCAGCCACGTGATCAGTGCATGATAGCCACGTGATCAGTGCATGATCAGTTACGTGAGCAGTGTATGATCAGCCACGTGATCAGTGCATGGTCAGACACGTGAACAGTGTATGATCAGCCACGTGATCAGTGCATGATATCCAAGTGATCAGTGCATGATCAATCACGTGATCAGTGTATGATCAGCCACGTGAACAGTGCATGCTCAGTCACGTGATCAGGGCCTGCTGAGCTGCGTGATTACTGTCTGCTCATCTGCTTGACAATTGCCAGCTGAGCTGCACGATTCCTGCCTGTCATCTGCTTGACAATTGCCAGCTGTGCTGCGTAATTCCTGCCTGCTCAGCTGCTTGATTATTGCCAGCTGAGCAGCATGATTCCTCACAGCTGAGTTCCATGATTATTGCCTGCTGACTGTTTGATTCGTGCCTACTCAGCTCTTTGTTTATTGCCTCCAGAGGCACATGATCAGTGTATGATAGCAAACATGATCAGCGCATGATCAGTCACATGATCAGCGCCATTAAGTCACGTGATCACTACATGATAGTCATGTGATCAGTCCATGCTCAGTCACGGTATCAGTGCATGATCAGCCACGTGATCAGTGCATGATCTGTCACATGATTAGTGTATGATCAGCCACGTGATCAGTGCATGATATCACGTGATCAGTGCATGATCAGTCACGTGATCAGTGCATGATCAGCCACGTGATCAGTGCATGATAGCCACGTGATCAGTGCATGATCAGTCACGTGATCAGTGCATGATCAGTCACGTGATCAGTGCATGATCAGCACATGATCAGTGCATGATCAGTCACGTGATCAGTGCATGATAGCACGTGATCAGTGCATGATCAGCCACGTGATCAGTGCATGATAGCCACGTGATCAGTGCATGATCAGCCACGTGATCAGTGCATGATCAGCCACGTGATCAGTGCATGATCAGTCACGTGATCAGTGCATGATAGCACGTGATCAGTGCATGATCAGCCACGTGATCAGTGCATGATAGCCACGTGATCAGTGCATGATCAGCCACGTGATCAGTGCATGATCAGTCACGTGATCAGTGCATGATCAGCCACGTGATCAGTGCATGATCAGCCACGTGATCAGTGCATGATCAATTACGTGATCAGTGCATGATCAGTCACGTGATCAGTGCATGGTAGCTACGTGATCAGTGCATGATCAGCCACGTGATCAGTGCATGATAGCCACGTGATCAGTGCATGATCAGTCACGTGATCAGTGCATGATCAGTCACGTGATCAGTGCATGATCAGCCACGTGATCAGTGCATGATCAGTCACGTGATCAGTATATGATAGCTACATGATCATTGCATGATCAGTGCATGATCAGCCACGTGATCAGTGCATGATAGCCACGTGATCAGTGCATGATCAGTCACGTGATCAGTGCATGATCAGTCACGTGATCAGTGCATGATCAGTCACGTGATCAGTGCATGATCAGTCACGTGATCAGTGCATGATAGCTACGTGATCAGTGCATGATCAGCCACGTGATCAGTGCATGATAGCCACGTGATCAGTGCATGATCAGTCACGTGATCAGTGCATGATCAGCCACGTGATCAGTGCATGATCAGTCACGTGATCAGTGCATGATCAGACGTGATCAGTGCATGATCAGTCACGTGATCAGTGCATGATCAGCCACGTGATCAGTGCATGATAGCCACGTGATCAGTGCATGATAGCCAGTGATCAGTGCATGATCAGTCACGTGATCAGTGTATGATCAGCCACGTGATCAGTGCATGATTGCCACGTGATCAGTGCATGATCAGTCACGTGATCAGTGCATGATCAGTCACGTGATCAGTGCATGATCAGCCACGTGATCAGTGCATGATAGCCACGTGATCAGTGCATGATCAGTTACGTGATCAGTGTATGATCAGCCACGTGATCAGTGCATGATCAGACACGTGATCAGTGTATGATCAGCCACGTGATCAGTGCATGATATCCACGTGATCAGTGCATGATCAGTCACGTGATCAGTGTATGATCAGCCACGTGAACAGTGCATGCTCAGTCACGTGATCAGGGCCTGCTGAGCTGCGTGATTACTGTCTGCTCATCTGCTTGACAATTGCCAGCTGTGCTGCGTAATTCCTGCCTGCTCAGCTGCTTGATTATTGCCAGCTGAGCAGCATGATTCCTCACACCTGAGTTCCATGATTATTGCCTGCTGACTGTTTGATTCGTGCCTACTCAGCTCTTTGTTTATTGCCTCCAGAGGCACATGATCAGTGTATGATAGCAAACATGATCAGCGCATGATCAGTCACATGATCAGCGCCATTAAGTCACGTGATCACTACATGATAGTCATGTGATCAGTCCATGCTCAGTCACGGTATCAGTGCATGATCAGCCACGTGATCAGTGCATGATCAGTCACGTGATCAGTGCATGATCAGCCACGTGATCAGTGCATGATCAGTCACGTGATCAGTGCATGATCAGTCACGTGATCAGTGCATGATAGCTACGTGATCAGTGCATGATCAGCCACGTGATCAGTGCATGATAGCCACGTGATCAGTGCATGATCAGTCACGTGATCATGTGTGATCAGCCACGTGATCAGTGCATGATAGCCACGTGATCAGTGCATGATAGCCACGTGATCAGTGCATGATAGCCACGTGATCAGTGCATGATCAGTCACGTGATCAGTGTGTGATCAGCCACGTGATCAGTGCATGATCAGCCACGTGATCAGTGCATGATCAATTACGTGATCAGTGCATGATCAGTCACGTGACCAGTACATGGTTGCTACGTGATCAGTGCATGATCAGCCACGTGATCAGTGCATGATAGCCACGTGATCAGTGCATGATCAGTCACGTGATCAGTGCATGATCAGTCACGTGATCAGTGCATGATCATTTACGTGATCAGTGCATGATCAGTCACGTGATCAGTATATGGTAGCTACGTGATCATTGCATGACAGCCACGTGATCAGTGCATGATAGCCACGTGATCAGTGCATGATCAGTTACGTGATCAGTGTATGATCAGCCACGTGATCAGTGCATGAGTGCCACGTGATCAGTGCATGATCAGTCACGTGACAGTGTGTGTCAGCCACGTGATCAGTGCATGATCAGCCACGTGATCAGTGCATGATAGCCACGTGATCAGTGCATGATCAGTTACGTGATCAGTGCATGATCAGCCACGTGATCAGTGCATGATAGCCACGTGATCAGTGCATGATCAGTCACGTGATCAGTGCATGATATCCACGTGATCAGTGCATGATCAGTCACGTGATCAGTGCATGATCAGCCACGTGATCAGTGCATGATCAGCCACGTGATCAGTGCATGATCAGTCACGTGATCAGTGCATGATAGCTACGTGATCAGTGCATGATCAGCCACGTGATCAGTGCATGATAGCCACGTGATCAGTGCATGATAGCCACGTGATCAGTGCATGATCAGTCACGTGATCAGTGCATGATCAGTCACGTGATCAGTGCATGATCAGTACGTGATCAGTGCATGATCAGTCACGTGATCAGTGCATGATCAGTCACGTGATCAGTGCATGATCAGTCACGTGATCAGTGCATGATAGCCACGTGATCAGTGCATGATCAGTCACGTGATCAGTGCATGATCAGCCACGTGATCAGTGCATGATCAGCCACGTGATCAGTGCATGATCAGCCACGTGATCAGTGCATGATCAGCCACGTGATCAGTGCATGATAGCCACGTGATCAGTGCATGATCAGTCACGTGATCAGTGCATGATCAGCCACGTGATCAGTGCATGATCAGCCACGTGATCAGTGCATGATCAATTACGTGATCAGTGCATGATCAGTCACGTGATCAGTGCATGGTAGCTACGTGATCAGTGCATGATCAGCCACGTGATCAGTGCATGATAGCCACGTGATCAGTGCATGATCAGCCACGTGATCAGTGCATGATCAGTCACGTGATAGTGCATGATCAGCCACGTGATCAGTGCATGATAGCCACGTGATCAGTGCATGATAGCCACGTGATCAGTGCATGATCAGCCACGTGATCAGTGCATGATCAGTCACGTGATCAGTGTGATCAGCCACGTGATCAGTGCATGATCAGCCACGTGATCAGTGCATGATCAATTACGTGATCAGTGCATGATCAGTCACGTGATCAGTGCATGATAGCTACGTGATCAGTGCATGATCAGCCACGTGATCAGTGCATGATCAGTACGTGATCAGTGCATGATCAGCCACGTGATCAGTGCATGATCAGTCACGTGATCAGTGCATGATAGCTACGTGATCAGTGCATGATCAGCCACGTGATCAGTGCATGATAGCCACGTGATCAGTGCATGATCAGTCACGTGATCAGTGCATGATAGCCACGTGATCAGTGCATGATCAGTCACGTGATCAGTGCATGATAGCCACGTGATCAGTGCATGATCAGTCACGTGATCAGTGCATGATCAGACGTGATCAGTGCATGATCAGTCACGTGATCAGTGCATGATCAGCCACGTGATCAGTGCATGATAGCCACGTGATCAGTGCATGATAGCCACGTGATCAGTGCATGATCAGTCACGTGATCAGTGCATGATCAGCCACGTGATCAGTGCATGATAGCCACGTGATCAGTGCATGATCAGTCACGTGATCAGTGCATGATCAGTCACGTGATCAGTGCATGATCAGTCACGTGATCAGTGCATGATCAGCCACGTGATCAGTGCATGATCAGTCACGTGATCAGTGCATGATAGCACGTGATCAGTGCATGATCAGTCACGTGATCAGTGCATGATCAGCCACGTGATCAGTGCATGATAGCCACGTGATCAGTGCATGATCAGTCACGTGATCAGTGCATGATCAGCCACGTGATCAGTGCATGATAGCCACGTGATCAGTGCATGACAGCCACGTGATCAGTGCATGATCAGTCACGTGATCAGTGCATGATAGTCACGTGATCAGTGCATGATCAGTCACGTGATCAGTGTATGATCAGCCACGTGAACAGTGCATGCTCAGTCACGTGATCAGGGCCTGCTGAGCTGCGTGATTACTGTGCTCATCTGCTTGACAATTGCCAGCTGAGCTGCACGATTCCTGCCTGTCATCTGCTTGACAATTGCCAGCTGTGCTGCGTAATTCCTGCCTGCTCAGCTGCTTGATTATTGCCAGCTGAGCAGCATGATTCCTCACAGCTGAGTTCCATGATTATTGCCTGCTGACTGATTCGTGCCTACTCAGCTCTTTGTTCATTGCCTCCAGAGGCACATGATCAGTGTATGATAGCAAACATGATCAGTGCATGATCAGTCACATGATCAGTGCATGATAAGCCACGTGATCAGTGCATGATCAGTACGTGATCAGTGCATGATCAGTCACGTGATCAGTGCATGGTAGCTGCGTGATCAGTGCATGATCAGCCACGTGATCAGTGCATGATAGCCACGTGATCAGTGCATGATCAGCCACGTGATCAGTGCATGATCAGTCACGTGATCAGTGCATGATCAGCCACGTGATCAGTGCATGATCAGTCACGTGATCAGTGCATGATAGCTACGTGATCAGTGCATGATCAGCCACGTGATCAGTGCATGATAGCCACGTGATCAGTGCATGATCAGCCACGTGATCAGTGCATGATCAGCCACGTGATCAGTGCATGATCAGTCACGTGATCAGTGCATGATCAGCCACGTGATCAGTGCATGATAGCCACGTGATCAGTGCATGATCAGTCACGTGATCAGTGCATGATCAGTCACGTGATCAGTGCATGATCAGTCACGTGATCAGTGCATGATAGCCACGTGATCAGTGCATGATCAGCCACGTGATCAGTGCATGATAGCCACGTGATCAGTGCATGATCAGTCACGTGATCAGTGCATGATCAGCCACGTGATCAGTGCATGATCAGCCACGTGATCAGTGCATGATCAGTCACGTGATCAGTGCATGATCAGTCACGTGATCAGTGCATGGTAGCTACGTGATCAGTGCATGATCAGCCACGTGATCAGTGCATGATAGCCACGTGATCAGTGCATGATCAGTCACGTGATCAGTGCATGATCAGCCACGTGATCAGTGCATGATCAGCCACGTGATCAGTGCATGATCAGCCACGTGATCAGTGCATGATCAGCCACGTGATCAGTGCATGATCAGTCACGTGATCAGTGCATGATCAGCCACGTGATCAGTGCATGATCAGCCACGTGATCAGTGCATGATCAGCCACGTGATCAGTGCATGAGTTCCATGATCATTGCCTGCTGACTGTTTGATTCGTGCCTACTCAGCTCTTTGATTATTGCCTCCAGAGGCACGTGATCAGTGCATGATAGCAAACATGATCAGTGCATGATCAGTCACATGATCAGTGCATTAAGTCACGTGATCAGTGCATGATAGTCACGTGATCAGTGCATGATCAGTCACGTGATCAGTGCATGATCAGCCACGTGATCAGTGCATGATCAGTCACGTGATCAGTGCATGATCAGCCACGTGATCAGTGCATGATCAGTCACGTGATCAGTGCATGATCAGCCACGTGATCAGTGCATGATCAGTCCCGTGATCAGTGCATGATAGCCACGTGATCAGTGCATGATCAGCCACGTGATCAGTGCATGATAGCCACGTGATCAGTGCATGATCAGTCACGTGATCAGTGCATGATAGCCACGTGATCAGTGCATGATCAGTCACGTGATCAGTGCATGATCCCACGTGATCAGTGCATGATCAGTCACGTGATCAGTGCATGATCAGACGTGATCAGTGCATGATCAGTCACGTGATCAGTGCATGATCAGCCACGTGATCAGTGCATGATCAGCCACGTGATCAGTGCATGATAGCCACGTGATCAGTGCATGATCAGTCACGTGATCAGTGCATGATCAGCCACGTGATCAGTGCATGATAGCCACGTGATCAGTGCATGATCAGTCACGTGATCAGTGCATGATCAGTCACGTGATCAGTGCATGATCAGCCACGTGATCAGTGCATGATCAGTCACGTGATCAGTGCATGATAGCACGTGATCAGTGCATGATCAGTCACGTGATCAGTGCATGATCAGCCACGTGATCAGTGCATGATAGCCACGTGATCAGTGCATGATCAGTCACGTGATCAGTGCATGATCAGCCACGTGATCAGTGCATGATCAGCCACGTGATCAGTGCATGACAGTCACGTGATCAGTGCATGATCAGTCACGTGATCAGTGCATGATAGTCACGTGATCAGTGCATGATCAGTCACGTGATCAGTGTATGATCAGCCACGTGAACAGTGCATGCTCAGTCACGTGATCAGGGCCTGCTGAGCTGCGTGATTACTGTGCTCATCTGCTTGACAATTGCCAGCTGAGCTGCACGATTCCTGCCTGTCATCTGCTTGACAATTGCCACCTGTGCTGTGTAATTCCTGCCTGCTCAGCTGCTTGATTATTGCCAGCTGAGCAGCATGATTTCTCAGAGCTGAGTTCCATGATTATTGCCTGCTGACTGATTCCTGCCTACTCAGCTCTTTGTTCATTGCCTCCAGAGGCACATGATCAGTGTATGATACCAAACATGATCAGCACATGATCAGTCACATGATCAGTGCATGATAAGCCACGTGATCAGTGCATGATCAGTACGTGATCAGTGCATGATCAGTCACGTGACCAGTACATGGTAGCTGCGTGATCATTGCATGATCAGCCACGTGATCAGTGCATGATAGCCACGTGATCAGTGCATGATCAGCCACGTGATCAGTGCATGATCAGTCACGTGATCAGTGCATGATCAGCCACGTGATCAGTGCATGATCAGTCACGTGATCAGTGCATGGTAGCTACGTGATCAGTGCATGATCAGCCACGTGATCAGTGCATGATAGCCACGTGATCAGTGCATGATCAGTCACGTGATCAGTGCATGATCAGTCACGTGATCAGTGCATGATCAGCCACGTGATCAGTGCATGATCAGCCACGTGATCAGTGCATGATCAGCCACGTGATCAGTGCATGATAGCCACGTGATCAGTGCATGATCAGCACGTGATCAGTGCATGATCAGTCATGTATCAGTGCATGATAGCCCGTGATCAGTGCATGATCAGTCACGTGATCAGTGCATGATCAGCCACGTGATCAGTGCATGATAGCTACGTGATCAGTGCATGATCAGCCACGTGATCAGTGCATGATAGCCACGTGATCAGTGCATGATCAGTCACGTGATCAGTGCATGATCAGCCACGTGATCAGTGCATGATCAGTCACGTGATCAGTGCATGATCAGCCACGTGATCAGTGCATGATAGCCACGTGATCAGTGCATGATCAGTCACGTGATCAGTGCATGATCAGTCACGTGATCAGTGCATGATCAGTCACGTGATCAGTGCATGATAGCTACGTGATCAGTGCATGATCAGCCACGTGATCAGTGCATGATAGCCACGTGATCAGTGCATGATCAGTCACGTGATCAGTGCATGATCAGTCACGTGATCAGTGCATGATCAGTCCACGTGATCAGTGCATGATCAGTCACGTGATCAGTGCATGATCAGTCACGTGATCAGTGCATGGTAGCTACGTGATCAGTGCATGATCAGCCACGTGATCAGTGCATGATAGCCACGTGATCAGTGCATGATCAGTCACGTGATCAGTGCATGATCAGCCACGTGATCAGTGCATGATAGCCACGTGATCAGTGCATGATCAGCCACGTGATCAGTGCATGATCAGCCACGTGATCAGTGCATGATCAGTCACGTGATCAGTGCATGATCAGCCACGTGATCAGTGCATGATCAGCCACGTGATCAGTGCATGATCAGCCACGTGATCAGTGCATGAGTTCCATGATTAGTGCCTGCTGACTGTTTGATTCGTGCCTACTCAGCTCTTTGTTCATTGCCTCCAGAGGCACATGATCAGTGCATGATAGCAAACATGATCAGTGCATGATCAGTCACATGATCAGTGCATTAAGTCACGTGATCAGTGCATGATAGTCACGTGATCAGTGCATGATCAGTCACGTGATCAGTGCATGATCAGCCACGTGATCAGTGCATGATCAGTCACGTGATCAGTGCATGATCAGCCACGTGATCAGTGCATGATCAGTCACGTGATCAGTGCATGATCAGCCACGTGATCAGTGCATGATAGTCACGTGATCAGTGCATGATCAGTCACGTGATCAGTGCATGATCAGCCACGTGATCAGTGCATGATCAGCCACGTGATCAGTGCATGATCAGCCACGTGATCAGTGCATGATCAGTCACGTGATCAGTGCATGATCAGTCACGTGATCAGTGCATGATCAGCCACGTGATCAGTGCATGATCAGTCATGTATCAGTGCATGATAGCCCGTGATCAGTGCATGATCAGTCCCGTGATCAGTGCATGATCAGCCACGTGATCAGTGCATGATCAGCCACGTGATCAGTGCATGATCAGTCACGTGATCAGTGCATGATCAGTCACGTGATCAGTGTATGATCAGCCACGTGAACAGTGCATGCTCAGTCACGTGATCAGGGCCTGCTGAGCTGCGTGATTACTGTCTGCTCATCTGCTTGACAATTGCCAGCTGAGCTGCACGATCCTGCCTGTCATCTGCTTGACAATTGCCACTGTGCTGCGTAATTCCTGCCTGCTCAGCTGCTTGATTATTGCCAGCTGAGCAGCATGATTTCTCACAGCTGAGTTCCATGATTATTGCCTGCTGACTGATTCGTGCCTACTCAGCTCTTTGTTCATTGCCTCCAGAGGCACATGATCAGTGTATGATACCAAACATGATCAGCGCATGATCAGTCACATGATCAGTGCATGATAAGCCACGTGATCAGTGCATGATCAGTCATGTGATCAGTGCATGATCAGTCATGTGATCAGTGCATGATAGCCACGTGATCAGTGCATGATCAGCCACGTGATCAGTGCATGATAGCCACGTGATCAGTGCATGATCAGTCACGTGATCAGTGCATGATCAGTCACGTGATCAGTGCATGATCAGCCACGTGATCAGTGCATGATAGCCACGTGATCAGTGCATGATAGCCACGTGATCAGTGCATGATCAGTCACGTGATAGTGCATGATCAGCCACGTGATCAGTGCATGATAGCCACGTGATCAGTGCATGATCAGCCACGTGATCAGTGCATGATCAGCCACGTGATCAGTGCATGATAGCCACGTGATCAGTGCATGATCAGTCACGTGATCAGTGCATGATCAGCCACGTGATCAGTGCATGATCAGCCACGTGATCAGTGCATGATCAGTCACGTGATCAGTGCATGATCAGCCACGTGATCAGTGCATGATAGCCACGTGATCAGTGCATGATCAGCCACGTGATCAGTGCATGATAGCCACGTGATCAGTGCATGATCAGTCACGTGATCATGTGTGATCAGCCACGTGATCAGTGCATGATCAGCCACGTGATCAGTGCATGATCAGTCACGTGATCAGTGCATGATCAGCCACGTGATCAGTGCATGATCAGTCACGTGATCAGTGCATGATCAGTCACGTGACCAGTGCATGATAGTTACGTGATCAGTGCATGATCAGCCACGTGATCAGTGCATGATCAGCCACGTGATCAGTGCATGATCAGTCACGTGATCAGTGCATGATCAGCCACGTGATCAGTGCATGATCAGTCACGTGATCAGTGCATGATCAGTCACGTGATCAGTGCATGATAGCTACGTGATCAGTGCATGATCAGCCACGTGATCAGTGCATGATAGCCACGTGATCAGTGCATGATCAGTCACGTGATCAGTGCATGATCAGCCACGTGATCAGTGCATGATCAGTCACGTGATCAGTGCATGATCAATTACGTGATCAGTGCATGATCAGTCACGTGATCAGTGCATGATAGCTACGTGATCAGTGCATGATCAGCCACGTGATCAGTGCATGATAGCCACGTGATCAGTGCATGATCAGTCACGTGATCAGTGCATGATCATCCACGTGATCAGTGCATGATCAGTCACGTGATCAGTGCATGATCAGACGTGATCAGTGCATGATCAGTCACGTGATCAGTGCATGATCAGCCACGTGATCAGTGCATGATAGCCACGTGATCAGTGCATGATAGCCAGTGATCAGTGCATGATCAGTCACGTGATCAGTGCATGATCAGCCACGTGATCAGTGCATGATAGCCACGTGATCAGTGCATGATCAGTCACGTGATCAGTGCATGATCAGTCACGTGATCAGTGCATGATCAGTCACGTGATCAGTGCATGATCAGCCACGTGATCAGTGCATGATCAGTCACGTGATCAGTGCATGATAGCCCGTGATCAGTGCATGATCAGTCCCGTGATCAGTGCATGATCAGCCACGTGATCAGTGCATGATAGCCACGTGATCAGTGCATGATCAGTCACGTGATCAGTGCATGATCAGCCACGTGATCAGTGCATGATAGCCACGTGATCAGTGCATGACAGTTACGTGATCAGTGCATGATCAGTCACGTGATCAGTGCATGATAGCCACGTGATCAGTGCATGATCAGTCACGTGATCAGTGTGTGATCAGCCACGTGAACAGTGCATGCTCAGTCACGTGATCAGGGCCTGCTGAGCTGCGTGATTACTGTCTGCTCATCTGCTTGACAATTGCCAGCTGAGCTGCACGATTCCTGCCTGTCATCTGCTTGACAATTGCCAGCTGTGCTGCATAATTCCTGCCTGCTCATCTGCTTGATTATTGCCAGCTGAGCAGCATGATTTCTCAGAGCTGAGTTCCATGATTATTGCCTGCTGACTGATTCCTGCCTACTCAGCTCTTTGTTCATTGCCTCCAGAGGCACATGATCAGTGTATGATACCAAACATGATCAGCACATGATCAGTCACATGATCAGTGCATGATAAGCCACGTGATCAGTGCATGATCAGTACGTGATCAGTGCATGATCAGTCACGTGATCAGTGCATGATAGCTGCGTGATCAGTGCATGATCAGCCACGTGATCAGTGCATGATAGCCACGTGATCAGTGCATGATCAGCCACGTGATCAGTGCATGATCAGTCACGTGATCAGTGCATGATCAGCCACGTGATCAGTGCATGATCAGTCACGTGATCAGTGCATGATAGCTACGTGATCAGTGCATGATCAGCCACGTGATCAGTGCATGATAGCCACGTGATCAGTGCATGATCAGCCACGTGATCAGTGCATGATCAGTCACGTGATCAGTGCATGATCAGTCACGTGATCAGTGCATGATCAGTCACGTGATCAGTGCATGATCAGCCACGTGATCAGTGCATGATCAGTCACATGATCAGTGCATGATAGCTACGTGATCAGTGCATGATCAGCCACGTGATCAGTGCATGATAGCCACGTGATCAGTGCATGATCAGTCACGTGATCAGTGCATGATCAGCCACGTGATCAGTGCATGATCAGTCACGTGATCAGTGCATGATCAGCCACGTGATCAGTGCATGATCAGTCACGTGATCAGTGCATGATCAGTCACGTGATCAGTGCATGATAGCTACGTGATCAGTGCATGATCAGCCACGTGATCAGTGCATGATCAGTCACGTGATCAGTGCATGATCAGCCACGTGATCAGTGCATGATCAGTCACGTGATCAGTGCATGATCAGTCACGTGATCAGTACATGTAGCTACGTGATCAGTGCATGATCAGCCACGTGATCAGTGCATGATAGCCACGTGATCAGTGCATGATCAGTCACGTGATCAGTGCATGATCAGTCACGTGATCAGTGCATGATCAGTCACGTGATCAGTGCATGATCAGCCACGTGATCAGTGCATGATCAGTCACGTGATCAGTGCATGATAGCCACGTGATCAGTGCATGATCAGCCACGTGATCAGTGCATGATAGCCACGTGATCAGTGCATGATCAGTCACGTGATCAGTGCATGATCAGCCACGTGATCAGTGCATGATCAGTCACGTGATCAGTGCATGATCAGTCACGTGATCAGTGCATGTCAGTCATGTATCAGTGCATGATCAGCCACGTGATCAGTGCATGATCAGCCACGTGATCAGTGCATGATCAGTCACGTGATCAGTACATGATCAGTCACGTGAACAGTGCATGATCATTTACGTGATCTGTGCATGATCAGTCACGTGACCAGTATATGGTAGCTACGTGATCATTCCATGACGAGCCACGTGAGCAGTGCATGATAGCCACGTGATGTGTGCATGATGAGTTACGTGAGCAGAGTATGATCAGCCACGTGATCAGTGCATGAGTGCCACGTGATCAGTGCATGATATGTCACGTGACAGGTGTGTGATCAGCCACGTGAACAGTGCATGTTCAGCCACGTGATCAGTGCATGATAGCCACGTGATCAGTGCATGATCAGTTACGTGAGCAGTGTATGATCAGCCACGTGATCAGTGCATGGTCAGACACGTGAACAGTGTATGATCAGCCACGTGATCAGTGCATGATATCCAAGTGATCAGTGCATGATCAATCACGTGATCAGTGTATGATCAGCCACGTGAACAGTGCATGCTCAGTCACGTGATCAGGGCCTGCTGAGCTGCGTGATTACTGTCTGCTCATCTGCTTGACAATTGCCAGCTGAGCTGCACGATTCCTGCCTGTCATCTGCTTGACAATTGCCAGCTGTGCTGCGTAATTCCTGCCTGCTCAGCTGCTTGATTATTGCCAGCTGAGCAGCATGATTCCTCACAGCTGAGTTCCATGATTATTGCCTGCTGACTGTTTGATTCGTGCCTACTCAGCTCTTTGTTTATTGCCTCCAGAGGCACATGATCAGTGTATGATAGCAAACATGATCAGCGCATGATCAGTCACATGATCAGCGCCATTAAGTCACGTGATCACTACATGATAGTCATGTGATCAGTCCATGATCAGTCACGGTATCAGTGCATGATCAGCCACGTGATCAGTGCATGATCTGTCACATGATTAGTGTATGATCAGCCACGTGATCAGTGCATGATATCATGTGATCAGTGCATGATCAGTCACGTGATCAGTGCATGATCAGTCACGTGATCAGTGCATGATCAGCCACGTGATCAGTGCATGATCAGCCACGTGATCAGTGCATGATCAGTCACGTGATCAGTGCATGATCAGTCACGTGATCAGTGCATGATCAGCCACGTGAACAGTGCATGATCAGTCACGTGATCAGTGCATGATGAGCTGCGTGATTACTGTCTGCTCATCTGCTTGACAATTGCCAGCTGAGCTGCACGATCCTGCCTGTCATCTGCTTGACAATTGCCACCTGTGCTGCGTAATTCCTGCCTGCTCATCTACTTGATTATTGCCAGCTGAGCAGCATGATTTCTCAGAGGTGAGTTCCATGATTATAGCCTGCTGACTGATTCCTGCCTACTCAGCTCTATGTTCATTGCCTCCAGAGGCACATGATCAGTGTATGACACCAAACATGATCAGTGCATGATCAGTCACATGATCAGTGCATGATCAGCCACGTGATCAGTGCATGATCAATTACGTGATCAGTGCATGATCAGTCACGTGACCAGTACATGGTAGCTACGTGATCATTGCATGATCAGCCACGTGATCAGTGCATGATAGCCACGTGATCAGTGCATGATCAGCCACGTGATCAGTGCATGATCAGTCACGTGATCAGTGCATGATCAGTCACGTGATCAGTGCATGATCAGCCACGTGATCAGTGCATGATAGCCACGTGATCAGTGCATGATAGCCACGTGATCAGTGCATGATCAGTCACGTGATAGTGCATGATCAGCCACGTGATCAGTGCATGATAGCCACGTGATCAGTGCATGATCAGCCACGTGATCAGTGCATGATCAGCCACGTGATCAGTGCATGATAGCCACGTGATCAGTGCATGATCAGTCACGTGATAGTGCATGATCAGCCACGTGATCAGTGCATGATCAGCCACGTGATCAGTGCATGATCAATTACGTGATCAGTGCATGATCAGCCACGTGATCAGTGCATGATATCCACGTGATCAGTGCATGATCAGCCACGTGATCAGTGCATGATAGCCACGTGATCAGTGCATGATCAGTCACGTGATCATGTGTGATCAGCCACGTGATCAGTGCATGATCAGCCACGTGATCAGTGCATGATCAGTCACGTGATCAGTGCATGATCAGCCACGTGATCAGTGCATGATCAGTCACGTGATCAGTGCATGATCAGTCACGTGACTGCATGATAGTCACGTGATCAGTGCATGATCAGCCACGTGATCAGTGCATGATCAGCCACGTGATCAGTGCATGATCAGTCACGTGATCAGTGCATGATCAGCCACGTGATCAGTGCATGATCAGTCACGTGATCAGTGCATGATCAGTCACGTGATCAGTGCATGGTAGCTACGTGATCAGTGCATGATCAGCCACGTGATCAGTGCATGATAGCCACGTGATCAGTGCATGATCAGTCACGTGATCAGTGCATGATCAGCCACGTGATCAGTGCATGATCAGTCACGTGATCAGTGCATGATCAATCACGTGATCAGTGCATGATCAGTCACGTGATCAGTACATGGTAGCTACGTGATCAGTGCATGATCAGCCACGTGATCAGTGCATGATAGCCACGTGATCAGTGCATGATCAGTCACGTGATCAGTGCATGATCATCCACGTGATCAGTGCATGATCAGTCACGTGATCAGTGCATGATCAGACGTGATCAGTGCATGATCAGTCACGTGATCAGTGCATGATCAGCCACGTGATCAGTGCATGATAGCCACGTGATCAGTGCATGATAGCCAGTGATCAGTGCATGATCAGTCACGTGATCAGTGCATGATCAGCCACGTGATCAGTGCATGATAGCCACGTGATCAGTGCATGATCAGTCACGTGATCAGTGCATGATCAGTCACGTGATCAGTGCATGATCAGTCACGTGATCAGTGCATGATCAGCCACGTGATCAGTGCATGATCAGTCATGTGATCAGTGCATGATAGCCCGTGATCAGTGCATGATCAGTCACGTGATCAGTGTATGATCAGCCACGTGATCAGTGCATGATAGCCACGTGATCAGTGCATGATCAGTCACGTGATCAGTGCATGATCAGCCACGTGATCAGTGCATGATAGCCACGTGATCAGTGCATGACAATTACGTGATCAGTGCATGATCAGTCACGTGATCAGTGCATGATAGCCACGTGATCAGTGCATGATCAGTCACGTGATCAGTGTGTGATCAGCCACGTGAACAGTGCATGCTCAGTCACGTGATCAGGGCCTGCTGAGCTGCGTGATTACTGTCTGCTCATCTGCTTGACAATTGCCAGCTGAGCTGCACGATTCCTGCCTGTCATCTGCTTGACAATTGCCAGCTGTGCTGCATAATTCCTGCCTGCTCAGCTGCTTGATTATTGCCAGCTGAGCAGCATGATTCTCACAGCTGAGTTCCATGATTATTGCCTGCTGACTGATTCGTGCCTACTCAGCTCTTTGTTCATTGCCTCCAGAGGCACATGATCAGTGTATGATACCAAACATGATCAGTGCATGATCAGTCACGTGATCAGTGCATGATAAGCCACGTGATCAGTGCATGATCAGTACGTGATCAGTGCATGATCAGTCACGTGATCAGTGCATGATAGCTGCGTGATCAGTGCATGATCAGCCACGTGATCAGTGCATGATAGCCACGTGATCAGTGCATGATCAGTCACGTGATCAGTGCATGATCAGTCACGTGATCAGTGCATGATCAGCCACGTGATCAGTGCATGATCAGTCACGTGATCAGTGCATGATCAGCCACGTGATCAGTGCATGATAGCCACGTGATCAGTGCATGATCAGCCACGTGATCAGTGCATGATCAGCCACGTGATCAGTGCATGATAGCCACGTGATCAGTGCATGATCAGCCACGTGATCAGTGCATGATAGCCACGTGATCAGTGCATGACAGTTACGTGATCAGTGCATGATCAGCCACGTGATCAGTGCATGATAGCCACGTGATCAGTGCATGATCAGTCACGTGATCAGTGTGTGATCAGCCACGTGATCAGTGCATGCTCAGTCACGTGATCAGGGCCTGCTGAGCTGCGTGATTACTGTCTGCTCATCTGCTTGACAATTGCCAGCTGAGCTGCACGATTCCTGCCTGTCATCTGCTTGACAATTGCCACCTGTGCTGCATAATTCCTGCCTGCTCATCTACTTGATTATTGCCAGCTGAGCAGCATGATTTCTCAGAGCTGAGTTCCATGATTATAGCCTGCTGACTGATTCCTGCCTACTCAGCTCTTTGTTCATTGCCTCCAGAGGCACATGATCAGTGTATGACACCAAACATGATCAGCACATGATCAGTCACATGATCAGTGCATGATAAGCCACGTGATCAGTGCATGATCATCACGTGATCAGTGCATGATCAGTCATGTGATCAGTGCATGTAGCCACGTGATCAGTGCATGATCAGCCACGTGATCAGTGCATGATAGCCACGTGATCAGTGCATGATCAGTCACGTGATCAGTGCATGATCAGTCACGTGATCAGTGCATGATCAGCCACGTGATCAGTGCATGATAGCCACGTGATCAGTGCATGATCAGTCACGTGATCAGTGCATGATCAGCCACGTGATCAGTGCATGATCAGCCACGTGATCAGTGCATGATAGCCACGTGATCAGTGCATGATCAGTCACGTGATCAGTGCATGATCAGTCACGTGATCAGTGCATGATCAGCCACGTGATCAGTGCATGATAGCCACGTGATCAGTGCATGATCAGTCACGTGATCAGTGCATGATCAGTCACGTGATCAGTGCATGATCAGCCACGTGATCAGTGCATGATCAATTACGTGATCAGTGCATGATCAGTCACGTGATCAGTGCATGATCAGTCACGTGATCAGTGCATGATCAGTCACGTGATCAGTGCATGATCAGTCACATGATCAGTGCATGATAGCTACGTGATCAGTGCATGATCAGCCACGTGATCAGTGCATGATAGCCACGTGATCAGTGCATGATCAGTCACGTGATCAGTGCATGATCAGCCACGTGATCAGTGCATGATCAGTCACGTGATCAGTGCATGATCAGCCACGTGATCAGTGCATGATCAGTCACGTGATCAGTGCATGATCAGTCACGTGATCAGTGCATGATAGCTACGTGATCAGTGCATGATCAGCCACGTGATCAGTGCATGATCAGTCACGTGATCAGTGCATGATCAGCCACGTGATCAGTGCATGATCAGTCACGTGATCAGTGCATGATCAGCCACGTGATCAGTGCATGATAGCACGTGATCAGTGCATGATCAGTCACGTGATCAGTGCATGATCAGTCACGTGATCAGTGCATGATCAGTCACGTGATCAGTGCATGATCAGCCACGTGATCAGTGCATGATCAGTCACGTGATCAGTGCATGATAGCCACGTGATCAGTGCATGATCAGCCACGTGATCAGTGCATGATACCACGTGATCAGTGCATGATCAGTCACGTGATCAGTGCATGATCAGCCACGTGATCAGTGCATGATCAGTCACGTGATCAGTGCATGATCAGTCACGTGATCAGTGCATGATGGAGTCATGTATCAGTGCATGATCAGCCACGTGATCAGTGCATGATCAGCCCGTGATCAGTGCATGATCAGTCACGTGATCAGTACATGATCAGTCACGTGAACAGTGCATGATCATTTACGTGATCTGTGCATGATCAGTCACGTGACCAGTATATGGTAGCTACGTGATCATTCCATGACGAGCCACGTGAGCAGTGCATGATAGCCACGTGATGTGTGCATGATGAGTTACGTGAGCAGAGTATGATCAGCCACGTGATCAGTGCATGAGTGCCACGTGATCAGTGCATGATATGTCACGTGACAGGTGTGTGATCAGCCACGTGAACAGTGCATGTTCAGCCACGTGATCAGTGCATGATAGCCACGTGATCAGTGCATGATCAGTTACGTGAGCAGTGTATGATCAGCCACGTGATCAGTGCATGGTCAGACACGTGAACAGTGTATGATCAGCCACGTGATCAGTGCATGATATCCAAGTGATCAGTGCATGATCAATCACGTGATCAGTGTATGATCAGCCACGTGAACAGTGCATGCTCAGTCACGTGATCAGGGCCTGCTGAGCTGCGTGATTACTGTCTGCTCATCTGCTTGACAATTGCCAGCTGAGCTGCACGATTCCTGCCTGTCATCTGCTTGACAATTGCCAGCTGTGCTGCGTAATTCCTGCCTGCTCAGCTGCTTGATTATTGCCAGCTGAGCAGCATGATTCCTCACAGCTGAGTTCCATGATTATTGCCTGCTGACTGTTTGATTCGTGCCTACTCAGCTCTTTGTTTATTGCCTCCAGAGGCACATGATCAGTGTATGATAGCAAACATGATCAGCGCATGATCAGTCACATGATCAGCGCCATTAAGTCACGTGATCACTACATGATAGTCATGTGATCAGTCCATGCTCAGTCACGGTATCAGTGCATGATCAGCCACGTGATCAGTGCATGATCTGTCACATGATTAGTGTATGATCAGCCACGTGATCAGTGCATGATCCATGTGATCAGTGCATGATCAGTCACGTGATCAGTGCATGATCAGTCACGTGATCAGTGCATGATCAGCCACGTGATCAGTGCATGATAGCCACGTGATCAGTGCATGATCAGTCACGTGATCAGTGCATGATCAGTCACGTGATCAGTGCATGATCAGCCACGTGATCAGTGCATGATCAGTCACGTGATCAGTGCATGATAGCTGCGTGATCAGTGCATGATCAGCCACGTGAGCAGTGCATGATAGCCACGTGATCAGTGCATGATCAGCCACGTGATCAGTGCATGATCAGTCACGTGATCAGTGCATGATCAGTCACGTGATCAGTGCATGATAGCCACGTGATCAGTGCATGATCAGCCACGTGATCAGTGCATGATAGCCACGTGATCAGTGCATGATAGCCACGTGATCAGTGCATGATCAGTCACGTGATCAGTGTGTGATCAGCCACGTGATCAGTGCATGATCAGCCACGTGATCAGTGCATGATCAATTACGTGATCAGTGCATGATCAGTCACGTGACCAGTACATGGTTGCTACGTGATCAGTGCATGATCAGCCACGTGATCAGTGCATGATAGCCACGTGATCAGTGCATGATCAGTCACGTGATCAGTGCATGATCAGTCACGTGATCAGTGCATGATCAGCCACGTGATCAGTGCATGATCAGTCACGTGATCAGTATATGATAGCTACGTGATCATTGCATGTCATTGCATGATCAGCCACGTGATCAGTGCATGATAGCCACGTGATCAGTGCATGATCAGTCACGTGATCAGTGCATGATCAGTCACGTGATCAGTGCATGATCAGTCACGTGATCAGTGCATGATCAGTCACGTGATCAGTGCATGATAGCTACGTGATCAGTGCATGATCAGCCACGTGATCAGTGCATGATAGCCACGTGATCAGTGCATGATCAGTCACGTGATCAGTGCATGATCATCCACGTGATCAGTGCATGATCAGTCACGTGATCAGTGCATGATCAGACGTGATCAGTGCATGATCAGTCACGTGATCAGTGCATGATCAGCCACGTGATCAGTGCATGATAGCCACGTGATCAGTGCATGATAGCCAGTGATCAGTGCATGATCAGTCACGTGATCAGTGTATGATCAGCCACGTGATCAGTGCATGATTGCCACTGATCAGTGCATGATCAGTCACGTGATCAGTGCATGATCAGTCACGTGATCAGTGCATGATCAGCCACGTGATCAGTGCATGATAGCCACGTGATCAGTGCATGATCAGTTACGTGAGCAGTGTATGATCAGCCACGTGATCAGTGCATGGTCAGACACGTGATCAGTGTATGATCAGCCACGTGATCAGTGCATGATATCCACGTGATCAGTGCATGATCAGTCACGTGATCAGTGTATGATCAGCCACGTGAACAGTGCATGCTCAGTCACGTGATCAGGGCCTGCTGAGCTGCGTGATTACTGTCTGCTCATCTGCTTGACAATTGCCAGCTGTGCTGCGTAATTCCTGCCTGCTCAGCTGCTTGATTATTGCCAGCTGAGCAGCATGATTCCTCACAGCTGAGTTCCATGATTATTGCCTGCTGACTGTTTGATTCGTGCCTACTCAGCTCTTTGTTTATTGCCTCCAGAGGCACATGATCAGTGTATGATAGCAAACATGATCAGCGCATGATCAGTCACATGATCAGCGCCATTAAGTCACGTGATCACTACATGATAGTCATGTGATCAGTCCATGCTCAGTCACGGTATCAGTGCATGATCAGCCACGTGATCAGTGCATGATCAGTCACGTGATCAGTGCATGATCAGCCACGTGATCAATGCATGATCAATTACGTGATCAGTGCATGATCAGTCAGGTGAGCAGTACATGGTAGCTACGTGAACATTGCATGATCAGCCACGTGATCAGTGCATGATAGCCACGTGATCAGTGCATGATCAGTCACGTGATACATGCGTGATCAGCCACGTGATCAGTGCATGATATCCACGTGATCAGTGCATGATAGTCACGTGATCAATGCATGATAGCCACGTGATCAGTGCATGATCAGTCACGTGATCATGTGTGATCAGCCACGTGATCAGTGCATGATGAATCAGGTGATCAGTGCATGATCAATTACGTGATCAGTGCATGATCAGTCACGTGACCAGTACATGGTTGCTACCTTATCATTGCATGATCAGCCACGTGATCAGTGCATGATAGCCACGTGATCAGTGCATGATCAGTCACGTGATCAGTACATGATCAGTCAACTGATCAGTGCATGATCATTTACGTGATCTTTGCATGATCAGTCACGTGAACAGTATATGGTAGCTACGTGATCATTGCATGACAGCCACGTGAGAAGTGCATGATAGCCACGTGATGTGTGCATGATCAGTTACGTGATCAGAGTATGATCAGCCACGTGATCAGTGCATGAGTGCCACGTGATCAGTGCATGATCAGTCACGTGACAGTGTGTGATCATCCAGGTGATCAGTGCATGTTGAGCCACGTGATCAGTGCATGATATCCACGTGATCATTGCATGATCAGTTACGTGAACAGTGCATGATCAGCCACGTGATCAGTGCATGATAGTCACGTGATCAGTGCATGATCAGTCACGTGATCAGTGCATGATATCCACGTGATCAGTGCATGATCAGTCCCGTGATCAGTGCATGATCAGTCACGTGATCAGTGCATGATCAGCCACGTGATCAGTGCATGATCAGTCACGTGATCAGTGCATGGTAGCTGCGTGATCATTGCATGATCAGCCATGTGATCTGTGCATGATAGCCACGTGATCACTGCATGATAGCCACGTGATCAGTGCATGATGAGTCACGTGATCAGTGCATGATCAGGCACGTGATCAGTGCATGATCAGTACGTGATCAGTGCATGATCAGTCACGTGATCAGTGCATGATCAATTACGTGATCAGTGCATGATCAGTTACGTGACCAGTGCATGATAGCTACGTGATCATTGCATGATCAGTCACGTGATCAGTGCATGATAGCCACGTGATCAGTGCATGATATCCACGTGATCAGTGCAGGATAGCCACGTGATCAGTGCATGATCAGCCACGTGATCAGTGCATGATAGCCACGTGATCAATACATGATCAGTCATGTGATAGTGTGTGATCAGCCACCTGATCAGTGCGTGATGAGCCATGTGATCAGTGAAGGATCAATTACGTGATCAGTGCATGATCAGTCACGTGATCAGTACATGGTTGCTACGTGATCATTGCATGATCAGCCACGTGATCAGTGCATGATAGCCACGTGATCAGTGCATGATAGCCACGAGAAAAGTGCATGATCAGTCACGTGATATGTGTGTGATCAGCCACGTGATCAGTGCATGATATCCACGTGATCAGTGCATGATAGTCACGTGATCAGTGCATGAGAGCCACGTGATCAGTGCATGATCAGTCAAGTGATACATGTGTGATCAGCCACGTGATCAGTGCATGATCAGCCACGTGATCAGTGCAGTATCAATTATGTGATCAATGCATGATCAGTCACGTGACCAGTACATGATAGCTACGTGATCATTGCATGATCAGCCACGTGATCAGTGCATGATCAGTACGTGATCAGTGCATGATCAGCCACGTGATCAGTGCATGATAGTCACGTGACCAGTGCATGATAGCTACGTGGTCATTGCATGATCAGCCACGTGAACCGTGCATGATAGCAACGAGATCAGTGAATGATCAGTCACGTGATCAGTGCATGATAGCCACGTGTTCACTGCATGATCTGTCAAATGATCAGTGCATGATCCCACGTGATCAGTGCATGGTCAGTCAGGTGATCAGTGCATGATCAGACGTGATCAGTGCAAGATCAGTCTCGTGATCAGTGCATGATCAACCACGTGATCAGTGCATGATAGCCACGTGATGAGTGCACGATAGCCAGATGATCAGTGCATTATCAGTCATGTGATCAGTGTATGATCAGCCAAGTAATCAGTGCATGATTGCCAACTCATCAGTGCATGATCAGTCACGTGATCAGTGCATGGTCAGTCACGTGATCAGTGCATGATCAGTCACGTGATCAGTTGTATGATCATCCAGGTGATCAGTGCATGTTGAGTCATGTAATCAATGCATGATAGCACTGTGATCAGTGCATGATCAGTCCCGTGATGAGTGTATGATCAGCCAAGTGATCAGTGCAAGATAGCCACGTGATCAGTGCATGATCAGTCACATGATCAGTGCATGATCAGCCACGTCATCAGTGCATGATAGCCACGTGATCAGTGCATACAATTATGTGATCAGTGCATGCGCAATCACGTGATGAGTGCATGAGAGTCACGTGATAAGTGCATGATCAGTCACGTGATAGGTGTGTGATCATCCACGTGAACAGTGCATGCTCAGTCACGTGATCAGGGCCTGCTGAGCTGCGTGATTACTGTCAGCTCATCTGCTTGACAATTGCCAGCTGAGCTGCACGATTCCTGCCTGTCATCTGCTTGACATTTGCCACCTGTGCTGTGTAATTCCTGCCTGCTCATCTACTTGATTACTGCCAGCTGAGCAGCATGATTTCTCAGAGCTGAGTTCCATGATTATTGCCTGCTGACTGATTCCTGCCTACTCAGCTCTGTGTTCATTGCCTCCAGAGGCACATGATCAGTGTATGATACCAAACATGATCAGCACATGATGAGTCACATGATCAATGCATGATAAGCCAGGTGATCAGTGCATGATCAGTGCGTGATCAGTGCATGATCAGTCATGTGACCAGTACATGGTAGCTGCGTGATCATTGCATGATCAACCACGTGATCAGTGCATGATAGCCACGTGATCAGTTCATGATCAGCCACGTGATCAGTGCATGATCAGTCACGTGATCAGTGCATGATCAGCCACGTGATCAGTGCATGATCATTCACGTGACCAGTACATGGTAGCTACGTGATCATTGCATGATCAGCCACGTTATCTGTGAATGATAGCCACGTGATCAGTGCATGATAGACACGTGATCAGTGCATGATCAGTCACGTGATAAGTGCATGATCAGCCACATGATCAGTGCATGACCAGGCACATGATCAGTGTATGACCATCCAAATGATCAGTGCATGATAGCCACGTGATCAGTGCATGATCATGCACATGATCAGTGCATGTCAGTCATGTAGTCAGTGCATTATAGCCCGCAATCAGTGCACGATCAGTCCCATGATGAGTGTATGATCAGCCACGTGACCAGTGCATGATAGCTACATGATCAGTGCATGATCAGCCACGTTATCAGTGCATGATAGCCACGTGATCAGTGCATGATAGACACGTGATCAGTGCATGATCAGCCACGTGATCAGTGCATGATCAGTCACGTGATCAGTGTATGACCAGCCACGTGATCAGTGCATGATAGCCACGTGATCAGTGCATGATCAGCCACGTGATCAGTGCATGATCAATTACGTGATCAGTGCGTGATCAGTCACGTGACCAGTACATGATAGCTAGGTGATCATTGCATGATTAGCCACATGAGCCTTGCATGATAGCCACGAGATCAGTGCATGATCAGTCACGTGATCAGTGCATGATCACTCACGTGATCAGTGCATGATAAGTCACCTGATCAGTGCATGATCAATAACGTGATCAGTGCATGATCACTCACGTGATCAGTACATGGTAGCTACGTGATCATTGCATGAACTGCCACGTGAGCAGTGCATGATAGCCACGTGATCAGTGCATGATCAGTCACGTGATCAGTGCATGGTCAGCCACGTGAGCAGTGCATGATCAGCCACGTGATCAGTGCATGATCAGCCACGTGATCAGTGCATGTTCAGCCACGTGATCAGTGCATGATCAGTTATGTGAACAGTGTATGATCAGCCACGTGATCAGTGCATGGTCAGACACGTGATCAGTGCATGATCAGCCACGTGATCAGTGCTGAGTTCCAAGATTTTTGCCTGCTGACTGTTTGATTCGTGCCTACTCAGCTCTTTGTTTATTGCCTCCAGAGGCACATGATCAGTGTATGATAGCAAACATGCTCAGCGCATGATCATTCACATGGTCAGTGCCATTAAGTCACGTGATCACTACATGATAGTTATGTGATCAGTCCATGCTCAGTCACGGTATCAGTGCATGATCAGACACGTGATCAGTGCATGATCAGTCACATGATCAGTGCATGATCAGCCACGTGATCAGTGCATGACCACTCACGTGATCAGTGCATGATCAGCCACGTGATCAGTGCATGATACTCACGTGATCAGTGCATGATCAGTCACGTGATCAGTGCATGATCAGCCACGTGATCAGTGCATGATCAGCCACGTGATCAGTGCATGATCAGCCATGTGATCAGTGCATGATCAGTCACGTGATCAGTGCATGATCAGTCACGTGATCAGTGCATGATCATCCACGTGATCAGTGCATGTGAGTCATGTAGTCAATGCATGATAGCGCCGTGATCAGTGCATGATCAGTCCCGTGATGAGTGTATGATCAGCCAAGTGATCAGTGCAAGATTGCTATGTGATCAGTGCATGATCAGTCACATGATCAGTGCATGATCAGTCACGTGATAGGTGTGTGATCAGCCACGTGAACAGTGCATGCTCAGGCACGTGATCAGGGCCTGCTGAGCTGCGTGATTACTGTCTGCTCATCTGCTTGACAATTTCCAGCTGAGCTGCACGATCCTGCCTGTCATCTCCTAGACAATTGCCACATGTGCTGCGTAATTCCTGCCTGCTCATCTACTTGATTATTGCCAGCTGAGCAGCATGATTTCTCAGAGGTGAGTTCCATGATTATAGCCTGCTGACTGATTCCTGCCTACTCAGCTCTATGTTCATTGCCTCCAGAGGCACATGATCAGTGTGTGATACCAAACATGATCAGCACATGATCAGTCACATGATCAATGCATGATAAGCCAGGTGATCAGTGTATGATCAATTATGTGATCAGTGCATGATCAGTCATGTGACCAGTACATGGTAGCTGCGTGATCAGTGCATGATCAGCCACGTGATCAGTGCATGATAGCCACATGATCAGTGCATGATAGCCACGTGATCAGTGCATGATCAGTCACGTGATCAGTGCATGATCAGTCACGTGACAGTGCATGATCAGCCACGTGATCAGTGCATGATAGCCACGTGATCAGTGCATGTTAGCCACGTGATCAGTGCATGATCAGTCACGTGATACGTGCATGATCAGCCACGTGATCAGTGCATGATATCCACGTGATCAGTGCAGGATAGCCACGTGATCAGTGCATGATCAGCCACGTGATCAGGACATGATAGCCACGTGATCAATACATGATCAGTCACGTGATAGTGCGTGATCAGCCACCGGATCAGTGCGTGATGAGCCATGGGATCAGTGCAGGATTAATTACGTGATCATTGCATGATGAGCCACGTGATCAGTGCATGATATCCACGTGATCAGTGCATGATAGCCACGTGATCAGTGCATGATAGCCACGTGATCATTCCATGATCAGTCAAGTGATACATGTGTGATGAGCCACGTGATCAGTGCATGATCAGCCACGTGATCAGTGCAGGATCAATTACGTGATCAGTGTATGATCAGCCACGTGATCAGTGCATGATCAATTACGTGATCAGTGCATGATAGTCACGTGACCACTACATGGTAGTTACGTGATCATTGCATGATCAGCCACGTGATCAGTGCATGATCAGCCACGTGATCAGTGCATGATCAGTCACGTGATCAGTGTATGATCAGCCACGTGATCAGTGCATGATCAATTACGTGATCAGTGCATGATAGTCACGTGACCACTGCATGGTAGCTACGTGATCAGTGCATGATCAGCCATGTGAACAGTGCATGATAGCAACGTGATCAGTGCATGATCAGTCACGTGATCAGTGCATGATCAGCCACGTGAACAATGCATGATAAGTCACCTGATAAGTGTATGATCAATTAGGTGATCAGTGCATGATCACTCACGTGACCAGTACATGGTAGCTACGTGATCATTGCATGATCAGCCACGTGAGCAGTGCATGATAGCCGCGTGATCACTGCATGATCTGTCAAATGATCAGTGTATGTTTATCCACGTGATCAGTGCATGGGCAGTCACGTGATCAGTGCATGATACAGACGTGATCAGTGCAAGATCAGTCTCGTGATCAGTGTATGATCAACCACATGATCAGTGCACGATAGCCAGGTAATGAGTGCATGATAGCCAGTGATCAGTGCATTATCAGTCATGTGATCAGTGCATGATCAGCCAAGTAATCAGTGCATGATTGCCAACTCATCAGTGCATGATCAGTCACGTGATCAGTGCATGATCAGTCACGTGATCAGTGCATGATCAGTCACGTGATCAGTGCATGATCATCCAGGTGATCAGTGCATGTTGAGTCATGTAATCAATGCATGATAGCCCGTGATCAGTGCATGATCAGTCCCGTGATGAGTGTATGATCAGCCACGTGATCAGTGCAAGATAGCTACGTGATCAGTGCATGATCAGTCACATGATCAGTGCATGATCAGCCACGTCATCAGTGCATGATCAGCCACGTGATCAGTGCATGACAATTATGTGATCAGTGCATGCGCAATCACGTGATGAGTGCATGAGAGCCACGTGATAAGTGCATGATCAGTCACGTGATAGGTGTGCGATCATCCACGTGAACAGTGCATGCTCAGTCACGTGATCAGGGCCTGCTGAGCTTCGTGATTATTGTCTGCTCATGTGCTTGACAATTGCCAGCTGAGCTGCACGATTCCTGCCTGTCATCTCCTTGACAATTGCCACCAGTGCTGCATAATTCCTGCCTGCTCATCTACTTGATTATTGCCAGCTGAGCAGCATGATTTCTCAGAGCTGAGTTCCATGATTATTGCCTGCTGACTGATTCCTGCCTACTCAGCTCTGTGTTCATTGCCTCCAGAGGCACATGATCAGTGTATGACACCAAACATGATCAGCACATGATCAGTCACATGATCAATGCATGATAAGCCAGGTGATCAGTGCATGATCAAGTACGTGATCAGTGCATGATCAGTCATGTGACCAGTACATGTTAGCTGCGTGATCAGTGCATGATCAGCCACGTGAGCAGTGCATGATAGCCACGTGATCAGTGCATGATCAGCCACGTGATCAGTGCATGATCAGTCACGTGATCAGTGCATGATCAGCCACGTGATCAGTGCATGATCAGTCACGTGATCAGTACATGGTAGCTACATGATCATTGCATGATCAGCCACGTGATCTGTGCATGATAGTCACGTGATCAGTGCATGATAGACACGTGATCAGTGCATGATCAGTCACGTGATCAGTGCATGATCAGCCACATGATCAGTGCATGACCAGGCACGTGATCAGTGTATGACCAGCCAAATGATCAGTGCATGATATCCATGTGATCAGTGCATGATCAGCACGTGATCAGTGCATGTGAGTCATGTAGTCAATGCATTATAGCGCCACAATCAGTGCACGATCAGTCCCATGATGAGTGTATGATCAGCCACGTGACCAGTGCAAGATAGCTACGTGATCAGTGCATGATCAGTCACATGATCAGTGCATGATCAGCCACGTCATCAGTGCATGATAGCCACGTGACCAGTGCATGAAGTCACGTGATCAGTGCATGATCAGCCACATGATCAGTGCATGATCAGTCACGTGATAGGTGTGTGCTCAGCCACGTGAACAGTGAATGCTCAGTCACGTGATCAGGGCCTGCTGACCTGCGTGATTACTGTCTGCTCATCTGCTTGACAATTGCCAGCTGAGCTGCATGATTCCTGCCTGTCATCACCTTGACAATTGCCATCTGTGCTGCATAATTCCTGCCTGCTCATCTGTTGATTATTGCCAGCTGAGCAGCATGATTTCTCAGAGCTGAGTTCCATGATTATTGCCTACTGAATCCTGCTTACTCAGCTCTTTGTTCATTGCCTCCAGAGGCACATAATCAGTGTATGACACCAAACATGATCAGCACATGATGAATCACATAATCAATGCATGATAAGCCAGGTGATCAGTGCATGATCAATTACGTGATCAGTGCATGATCAGTCATGTGATCAGTACATGTAGCCACGTGATCAGTGCATGTTCAGCCACGTGAGCAGTGCATGATAGCCACGTGATCATTGCATGATCAGTCACGTGATCAGTGCATGATCAGTCACATGTTCAGTGCATGATCAGCCACGTGATCAGTGAATTATAGCCACGTGATTAGTGCATCATTAGTCACGTGATCTGTGCATGACCAGGAACGTGATCAGTGCATGATCAGCCACGTGATCAGTGCCTGATACCCACGTGATAAGTTCATGATTAGTCACGTGATCAGTGCATGACCAGGCACGTGAACAGTGTATGATCAGCCACGTGATCAGTGCATTATAGCCACGTGATCAGTGCATGATCAGTCACGTGATCAGTGCATGATCAGTCACGTGATCAGTGCATGATGAGCCACATAATCAGTGCTGGATCAATTACATGATCAGTGCATGATCAGTCATGTGATTATTGCATGATTGCCACGTGATCATTGCATGATCACACATGAGGAGTGCATGATAGACATGTGATCATTGCATGATCAGTCACGTGATCAGTGCATGATCAGTCACGGGATCAGTGCATGATCAGTCACGTGATCTGTGCATGATAAGTCACATGACCAGTGCATGGTAGCTACGTGATCATTGCATGACCAGCCACGTGAGCAGTACATGATAGCCCCGTGATGTGTTCATGATCAGTCACGTGATCAGTGCATGATCAGCCACGTGATCAGTGCATGATCAGTCACGTGATTAGTGCATGATCAGCCACGTGATCAGTGCATGATCAATTACATGATCAGTGCATGATCAGTCACGTGACCAGTACATGGTAGCAACGTGATCATTGCATGATCAGCCACGTGATCAGTGCATGATCAGTCACGTGATCAGTGCATGATCAGCCACGTGATCAGTGCATGATCAATTACGTGATCAGTGCATGATAGTCACGTGACCAGTACATGGTAGCTACGTGATCATTGCATGATCAGCCACGTGATCAGTGCATGATCAGTTACGTGATCAGTGCATGATCAGTCACGTGAACAGTGCATGATAAGTCACCTGATCAGTGTATGATGAATTACGTGATCAGTGCATGATCACTCATGTGACCAGTACATGGTAGCTACGTGATCATTGCATGATCAGCCACGTTAGCAGTGCATGATAGCCGCATGATCACTGCATGTTCTGTCACATGATCAGTGTATGTTTATCCACGTGATCAGTGCATGGACAGTCAGGTGATCAGTGCATGATCATTAACGTGAACAGTGCATGTGAGTCATGTAGTCAATGCATGATAGCGCCGTGATCAGTGCACGATCAGTCCCGTGATGAGTGTATGATCAGTCACGTGATCAGTACATGATCAGTCACGTGAACAGTGCATAATCATTTACGTGATCTGTGCATGATCAGTCAGGTGACCAGTATATGGTAGCTGTGATCATTCCATTACGAACCACGTGAGCAGTGCATGATAGCCACGTGATGTGTGCATGATGAGTTAAGTGAGCAGAGTATGATCAGCCACGTGATCAGTGCATGAGTGCCACGTGATCAGTGCATGATATGTCACGTGACAGGTGTGTGATCAGCCACGTGAACAGTGCCTGTTCAGCCACGTATTCAGTGCATGATAGCCACGTGATCAGTGCATGATCAGTTACGTGAGCAGTATATGATCACCCACGTGATCAGTGCATGGTCAGACACGTGAACAGTGTATGATCAGCCACGTGATCAGTGCATGATATCCAAGTGATCAGTGCATGATCAATCACGTGATCAGTGTATGATCAGCCACGTGAACAGTGCATGCTCAGTCACGTGATCAGGGCCTGCTGAGCTGCGTGATTCCTGTCTGCTCATCTGCTTGACAATTGCCAGCTGAGCTGCACGATTCCTGCCTGTTATCTGCTTGACAATTATCAGCTGTGCTGCGTAATTCCTGCCTGCTCAGCTGCTTGATTATTGCCAGCTGAGCAGCATGATTCCTCACAGCTGAGTTCCATGATTATTGCCTGCTGACTGTATGATTCGTGCCTACTCAGCTCTTTGTTTATTGCCTTCAGAGGCACATGATCAGTGTATGATAGCAAACATGATCAGCGCATGACCATTCACATGATCAGCGCCATTAAGTCATGTGATCACAACATGATAGTCATGTGATCAGTCCATGATCAGTCACGGTATCAGTGCATGATCAGCCACGTGATCAGTGCATGATCTGTCACATGATTAGTGTATGATCAGCCACGTGATCAGTGCATGATATCCAACTCATCAGTGCATGATCAGTCACGTGATCAGTGCATGGTCAGTCACGTGATCAGTGTATGACAGCCAAGTGATCAGTGCATGATAGCCACGTGATCAGTGCATGATCAGTCACGTGATCAGTGCATGATCAGTCACGTGATAGGTGTGTGATCAGCCATGTGAACAGTGAATGCTCAGGCACGTGATCAGGGCCTGCTGAGCTGCATGATTACTGTCTGCTCATCTGCTTTACAATTTCCAGCTGAGCTGCACGATCCTGCCTGTCATCTCCTAGACAATTGCCACCTGTGCTGCGTAATTCTTGCCTGCTCATCTACTTGATTATTGCCAGCTGAGCAGCATGATTTCTCAGAGGGTGAGTTCCATGATTATAGCCTGCTGACTGATTCCTGCCTACTCAGCTCTATGTTCATTGCCTCCAGAGGCACATGACCAGTGTGTGACACCAAACATGATCAGCACATGATCAGTCACATGATCAATGCATGATAAGCCAGGTGATCAGTGCATGATCAATTATGTGATCAGTGCATGATCAGTCATGTGACCAGTACATGGTAGCTGCGTGATCATTGCATGATCAGCCACGCGAGCAGTGCATGATGGCCACATGATCAGTGCATGATAGCCACGTGATCAGTGCATGATCAGTTACCTGAGCAGTATATGATCACCCACGTGATCAGTGCATGGTCAGACACGTGAACAGTGTATGATCAGCCACGTGATCAGTGCATGATATCCAAGTGATCAGTGCATGATCAATCACGTGATCAGTGTATGATCAGCCACGTGAACAGTGCATGTTCAGTCACGTGATCAGGGCCTGCTGAGCTGCGTGATTCCTGTCTGCTCATCTGCTTGACAATTGCCAGCTGAGCTGCACGATTCCTGCCTGTCATCTGCTTGACAATTGCCAGCTGTGCTGCGTAATTCCTGCCTGCTCAGGTGCTTGATTATTGCCAGCTGAGCAGCATGATTCCTCACACCTGAGTTCCATGATTATTGCCTGCTGACTGTATGACTCGTGCCTACTCAGCTCTTTGTTTATTGCCTTCAGAGGCACATGATCAGTGTATGATAGCAAATATGATCAGCGCATGACCATTCACATGATCAGCGCCATTAAGTCATGTGATCACAACATGATAGTCATGTGATCAGTCCATGATAGCAAACATGATCAGCGCATGATCAGTCACTTGATCAGCGCCATTAAGTCACGTGATCACTACATGATAGTCATGTGATCAGTCCATGCTCAGTCACGGTATCAGTGCATGATCAGCCACGTGATCAGTGCATGATCAGCCACGTGATCAGTTCATGATAGCTATGTGATCAGTGCATGATTGTCACGTGATCTGTGCATGACCAGGCACGTGATCAGTGTATGATCAGCCACGTGAACAGTGCATGATAGCCACGTGATTGGTGCATGATCCGTCACCTGATCGGTGCATGATCAGTCACCTGACCGTACATGGTAGCTACATGATCATTGCATGATCAGCCACGTGAGTAGTGCATGATAGCCACGTGATCAGTGCATGATCAGTCACGTGATCAGTGCATGATCAGTCACGTGATCAGTGCATGATAAGTCACCTGATCAGTGCATGATCAATTACGTGATCAGTGCATGATCACTCACGTGACCAGTACATGGTAGCTACGTGATCATTGCATGAACAGCCACGTGATCAGTGCATGATAGCCACGTGATCAGTGCATGATCAGTCGCATGATCAGTGTATGATCATCCACGTGATCAGTGCATGGGCAGTCATGTGATCAGTGCATGATATAGACATGATTAGTGCATGATCAGTCACGTGATCAGTGCATGATCAACCACGTGATCAGTGCACGATAGCCAGTTAATGAGTGCATGATAGCCAGATGATCAGTGCATTATCAGTCACGTGATCAGTGCATGATCAGCCAAGTAAAAAGTGCATGATAGCCAACTGATCAGTGCATGATCAGCCACGTGATCAGTGCATGATCAGTTACGTGAGCAGTGCATGATCAGCCAGGTGATCAGTGCATGATCAGACACGTGAACAGTGCATGATCAGCCACGTGATCAGTGCATGATAGCCACGTGATTAGTGCATTATCAGTTACGTGAGCAGTGTATGATCAGCCACGTGATCAGTGCATGATAGCCACGTGATCAGTGCATTATCAGTTACGTGAGCAGCGTATGATCAGCCACGTGAACAGTGCATGCTCAGTCACGTGATCTGGGCCTGCTGAGCTGCATGATTACTGTCTGCTCATCTGCTTGACAATTGCCAGCTGAGCTGCACGATTCCTGCCTGTCATCTGCTTGACAATTGCCAGCTGTGCTGCGTAATTCCTGCCTGCTCAGCTGCTTGATTATTGCCAGCTGAGCAGCATGATTCCTCACACCTGAGTTCCATGATTATTGCCTGCTGACTGTTTGATTCGTGCCTACTCAGCTCTTTGTTTATTGCCTCCAGAGGCACATGATCAGTGTATGATAGCAAACATGATCAGCGCATGATCAGTCACATGATCAGCGCCATTAAGTCACGTGATCACTACATGATAGTCATGTGATCAGTCCATGCTCAGTCACGGTATCAGTGCATGATCAGCCACGTGATCAGTGCATGATCAGCCAGGTGATCAGTTCATGATAGCCATGTGATCAGTTCATGATTTGTCACGTGATCTGTGCATGACCAGGCAGGTGATCAGTGTATGATCAGCCACGTGAACAGTGCATAATAGCCACGTGATCAGTGCATGATCCGTCACCTGATGGGTGTATGATCAGTCACCTGACCGGTACATGGTAGCTACATGATCATTGCATGATCAGCCACGTGAGTAGTGCATGATAGCCACGTGATCAGTGCATGATCAGTCACGTGATCAGTGCATGATCACTCACGTTAACAGTGCATGATAAGTCACCTGATCAGTGCATGATCAGCCACGTGATCAGTGCATGATCTGTCACATGATTAATGTATGATCATCCACGTGATCAGTGCATGGGCAGTCATGAGATCAGTGCATGATATAGACGTGATCAGTGCATGATCAGTCTCGTGATAAGTGCATGATAGCCACGTGATCAGTGCATGATCAGTCACCTGATGGGTGTATGATCATTCACGTGACCTGTACATGGTAGCTACATGATCAGTGCATGATCAGCCACGTGAGTAGTGCATGATAGCCTCGTGATCACTGCATGATAGTCACGTGATCAGTGCATGCTCAGTCACGGTATCAGTGCATGATCATCCACGTGATCAGTGCATGATCAGCCAGGTGATCAGTTCATGATAGCTACGTGATCAGTTCATGATCAGTCACGTGATCTGTGCATGACCAAGCAGGTGATCAGTGCATGATCAGCCACGTGAACAGTGCATGATAGCCACATGATCAGTGCATGATCCGTCACCTGATCAGTGAATGATCAGTCAACTGACCAGTACATGTAGCTACGTGATCATTGCATGATCAGCCACGTGATCAGTGCATGATAGCCACGTGATCAGTGCATGATCAGTCACGTGTTCATTGCATGATCAGTCATGTAATCTGTGCATGATCAGTCACGTGATCAGTGTATGACCAGCCAAGTGATCAGTGCATGATAGCCACGTGATCAGTGCATGATCAGCCACGTGATCAGTGCATGATAGCTACGTGATCAGTTCATGATTTGTCACGTGATCTGTGCATGACCAGGCAGGTGATCAGTGTATGATCAGCCACGTGAACAGTGCATGATAGCCACGTGATCAGTGCATGATCCGTCACCTGATGGGTGTGTGATCAGTCAACTGACCAGTACATGGTAGCTACATGATCATTGCATGATCAGCCACGTGAGTAGTGCATGATAGCCACGTGATCAGTGCATGATCAGTCACGTGTTCAGTGCATGATCAGTCATGTAATCTGTGCATGACCAGGCACGTGATCAGTGCATGATCAGCCACGTGATCAGTGCATGATAGCCACGTGATCAGTGCATGATCAGTCACGTGATCAGTGCATGATCAGTCACGTGATCAGTGCATGATCAGCCACGTGATCAGTGCATGATCAGCCACATGATCAGTGCATGATCAATTACGTGATCAGTGCATGATCAGTCACGTGACCAGTATATGGTAGCTACGTGATCATTGCATGATCAGCCACGTGATCAGTGCATGATAGCCACGTGATCAGTGCATGATCAGTCACGTGATCACTGCATGATCACTCACGTTAACAGTGCATGATAAGTCACCTGATCAGTGCATGATCAATTACGTGATCAGTGCATGATCAGTCACGTGACCAGTACATGTTAGCTACGTGATCATTGCATGATCAGCCGCGTGATCAGTGCATGATAGCCACGTGATCACTGCATGATAGCCACGTGATCAGTGCATGATCAGTCATGTGATACGTGTGTGATCAGCCACGTGATCAGGGCATGATATCCACGTGATCAGTGCATGAGAGCCACGTGATCAGTGCATGATCAGTCACGTGATACATGTGTGATCAGCCACGTGATCAGTGCATGATGAGCCACGTGATCAGTGCAGGATCAATTACGTGATCAGTGCATGATCAGTCACGTGACCAGTACATGGTTGCTACGTGATCGTTGCATGATCAGCCACGTGAGCAGAGCATGATAGCCACGTGATCAGTGCATGATCAGTCACGTGATCAGTACATGATCAGTCACGTGAACAGTGCATGATCATTTACGTGATCTGTGCATGATCAGTCACGTGACCAGTATATGATAGCTATGTGATCATTCCATGATGAGCCACGTGAGCAGTGCATGATAGCCACGTGATGTGTGCATGATGAGTTACGTGAGCAGAGTATGATCAGCCACGTGATCAGTGCATGAGTGCCACGTGATCAGTGCATGATATGTCACGTGACAGGTGTGTGATCAGCCACGTGAACAGTGCATGTTCAGCCACGTGATCAGTCCATGATAGCCACGTGATCAGTGCATGATCAGTTACGTGAGCAGTGTATGATCAGCCACGTGATCAGTGCATGGTCAGACACGTGAACAGTGTATGATCAGCCACGTGATCAGTGAATGATATCCAAGTGATCAGTGCATGATCATCACGTGATCAGTGTATGATCAGCCACGTGAACAGTGCCTGCTCAGTCACGTGATCAGGGCCTGCTGAGCTGCGTGAATACTGTCTGCTCATCTGCTTGACAATTGCCAGCTGAGCTGCACGATTCCTGCCTGTCATCTGCTTGACAATTGACAGCTGTGCTGCGTAATTCCTGCCTGCTCAGCTGCTTGATTATTGCCAGCTGAGCAGCATGATTCCTCAGAGCTGAGTTCCATGATTATTGCCTGCTGACTGTATAATTCGTGCCTACTCAGCTCTTTGTTTATTGCCTCCAGAGGCACATGATCAGTATATGATAGCAAACATGATCAGTGCATGATCAGTCACATGATCAGCGCCATTAAGTCATGTGATCACTACATGATAGTCATGTGAACAGTCCATGCTCAGTCACGGTATCAGTGCAAGATCAGCCACGTGATCAGTGCATGATCAGCCAGGTGATCAGTTCATGATAGCCATGTGATCAGTGCATGATTTGTCACGTGATCTGTGCATGACCAGGCAGGTGATCAGTGCATGATCAGTCACGTGATCAGTGCATGATCAGTCACGTGATCAGTGCATGATCAGTCACGTGATCAGTGGATGATCAGCCACGTGATCAGTGCATGATCAGCCACGTGATCAGTGCATGATCAGCCACGTGATCAGTGCATGATCAGTCACGTGACCAGTACATGGTAGCTAGGTGATCATTGCATGATCAGCCACATGAGCCGTGCATGATAGCCACGTGATCAGTGCATGATCAGTCACGTGATCAGTGCATGATCACTCACGTGATCAGTGCATGATAAGTCACCTGATCAGTGCATGATCAATTACGTGATCAGTGCATGATCACTCACGTGACCAGTACATGGTAGCTACGTGATCAGTGCATGAACAGCCACGTGAGCAGTGCATGATAGCCACGTGATCAGTACATGATCTGTCGCATGATCAGTGTATGATCATCCGGGTGATCAGTGCATGATCAGTCACGTGATCAGTGCATGATATAGACGTGATCAGTGCATGATCAGTCACGTGATCAGTGCATGATCAACCACGTGATCAGTGCATGATAGCCAGTAATGAGTGCATGATAGCCAGTGATCAGTGCATGATCAGTCACGTGATCAGTGTATGATCAGCCACGTGATCAGTGCATGATCAGCCACTGATCAGTGCATGATCAGCCACGTGATCAGTGCATGATCAGTTACGTGAGCAGTGTATGATCAGCCACGTGATCAGTGCATGGTCAACCACGTGAACAGTGTATGATCAGCCACGTGATCAGTGCATGATAGCCACGTGATCAGTGCATGATCAGTCACGTGATCAGTGTATGATCAGCCACGTGAACAGTGCATGCTCAGTCACGTGATCTGGGCCTGCTGAGCTGCGTGATTACTGTCTGCTCATCTGCTTGACAATTGCCAGCTGAGCTGCACGATTCCTGCCTGTCATCTGCTTGACAATTATCAGCTGTGCTGCGTAATTCCTGCCTGCTCAGCTGCTTGATTATTGCCAGCTGAGCAGCATGATTCCTCACACCTGAGTTCCATGATTATTGCCTGCTGACTGTTTGATTCGTGCCTACTCAGCTCTTTGTTTATTGCCTCCAGAGGCACATGATCAGTGTATGATAGCAAACATGATCAGCGCATGATCAGTCACATGATCAGCGCCATTAAGTCACGTGATCACTACATGATAGTCATGTGATCAGTCCATGCTCAGTCACGGTATCAGTGCATGATCAGCCACGTGATCAGTGCATGATCAGCCACGTGATCAGTGCATGATAGCCACGTGATCAGTGCATGATTTGTCACGTGATCAGTGCATGATCAGGCAGGTGATCAGTGCATGATCAGCCACGTGATCAGTGCATGATAGCCACGTGATCAGTGCATGATCAGTCACCTGATGGGTGTATGATCAGTCACGTGACCAGTACATGGTAGCTACATGATCATTGCATGATCAGCCACGTGAGTAGTGCATGATAGCCACGTGATCAGTGCATGATCAGTCACGTGATCAGTGCATGATCAGTCACGTGACAGTGCATGATAAGTCACGTGATCAGTGCATGATCAATTACGTGATCAGTGCATGATCAGTCACGTGATCAGTGCATGGTAGCCACGTGATCAGTGCATGATCAGCCACGTGATCAGTGCATGATAGCCACGTGATCAGTGCATGATCAGTCACATGATCAGTGTATGATCATCCACGTGATCAGTGCATGATCAGTCACGTGATCAGTGCATGATATAGACGTGATCAGTGCATGATCAGTCACGTGATCAGTGCATGATCAGCCACGTGATCAGTGCATGATAGCCAGTTAATGAGTGCATGATAGCCAGTGATCAGTGCATGATCAGTCACGTGATCAGTGCATGATCAGCCACGTGATCAGTGCATGATAGCCACGTGATCAGTGCATGATCAGCCACGTGATCAGTGCATGATCAGTTACGTGATCAGTGCATGATCAGCCACGTGATCAGTGCATGATCAGACACGTGATCAGTGCATGATCAGCCACGTGATCAGTGCATGATAGCCACGTGATCAGTGCATGATCAGTTACGTGATCAGTGTATGATCAGCCACGTGATCAGTGCATGATAGCCACGTGATCAGTGCATGATCAGTCACGTGATCAGTGTATGATCAGCCACGTGAACAGTGCATGCTCAGTCACGTGATCTGGGCCTGCTGAGCTGCGTGATTACTGTCTGCTCATCTGCTTGACAATTGCCAGCTGAGCTGCACGATTCCTGCCTGTCATCTGCTTGACAATTATCAGCTGTGCTGCGTAATTCCTGCCTGCTCAGCTGCTTGATTATTGCCAGCTGAGCAGCATGATTCCTCACACCTGAGTTCCATGATTATTGCCTGCTGACTGTTTGATTCGTGCCTACTCAGCTCTTTGTTTATTGCCTCCAGAGGCACATGATCAGTGTATGATAGCAAACATGATCAGTGCATGATCAGTCACATGATCAGCGCCATTAAGTCACGTGATCACTACATGATAGTCATGTGATCAGTCCATGCTCAGTCACGGTATCAGTGCATGATCAGCCACGTGATCAGTGCATGATCAGCCACGTGATCAGTGCATGATAGCCACGTGATCAGTGCATGATTTGTCACGTGATCAGTGCATGACCAGGCAGGTGATCAGTGCATGATCAGCCACGTGATCAGTGCATGATAGCCACGTGATCAGTGCATGATCAGTCACCTGATGGGTGTATGATCAGTCACGTGACCAGTACATGGTAGCTACATGATCATTGCATGATCAGCCACGTGAGTAGTGCATGATAGCCACGTGATCAGTGCATGATCAGTCACGTGATCAGTGCATGATCAGTCACGTGATCAGTGCATGATAGTCACGTGATCAGTGCATGATCAGCCACGTGATCAGTGCATGATCAGTCACATGATCAGTGCATGATCATCCACGTGATCAGTGCATGGGCAGTCATGTGATCAGTGCATGATATAGACGTGATCAGTGCATGATCAGTCACGTGATCAGTGCATGATAGCCACGTGATCAGTGCATGATCAGTCACCTGATCAGTGCATGATCAGTCACGTGACCAGTACATGGTAGCTACATGATCATTGCATGATCAGCCACGTGATCAGTGCATGATAGCCACGTGATCAGTGCATGATAGTCACGTGATCAGTGCATGATCAGTCACGTATCAGTGCATGATCAGCCACGTGATCAGTGCATGATCAGCCACGTGATCAGTGCATGATAGCTACGTGATCAGTGCATGATCAGTCACGTGATCAGTGCATGATCAGGCACGTGATCAGTGTATGATCAGCCACGTGATCAGTGCATGATAGCCACGTGATCAGTGCATGATCAGTCACGTGATCAGTGTATGATCAGTCACTGACCAGTACATGGTAGCTACATGATCATTGCATGATCAGCCACGTGAGTAGTGCATGATAGCCACGTGATCAGTGCATGATCAGTCACGTGATCAGTGCATGATCAGTCATGTGATCAGTGCATGATCAGACACGTGATCAGTGCATGATCAGCCACGTGATCAGTGCATGATAGCCACGTGATCAGTGCATGATCAGTCACGTGATCAGTGCATGATCAGTCACGTGATCAGTGCATGATCAGCCACGTGATCAGTGCATGATCAGCCACGTGATCAGTGCATGATCAATTACGTGATCAGTGCATGATCAGTCACGTGACCAGTATATGGTAGCTACGTGATCAGTGCATGATCAGCCACATGATCAGTGCATGATAGCCACGTGATCAGTGCATGATCAGTCACGTGATCAGTGCATGATCAGTCACGTGATCAGTGCATGATCAGTCACGTGATCAGTGCATGATCAATCACGTGATCAGTGCATGATCAGTCACGTGATCAGTGCATGATAGCTACGTGATCAGTGCATGATCAGCCACGTGATCAGTGCATGATAGCCACGTGATCAGTGCATGATAGCCACGTGATCAGTGCATGATCAGTCACGTGATCATGTGTGATCAGCCACGTGATCAGTGCATGATCAGCCACGTGATCAGTGCATGATCAGTTACGTGATCAGTGCATGATCAGTCACGTGATCAGTACATGATAGCTACGTGATCATTGCATGATCAGCCACGTGATCAGTGCATGATAGCCACGTGATCAGTGCATGATCAGCCACGTGATCAGTGCATGATCAGTCATGTGATCATGTGTGATCAGCCACGTGATCAGTGCATGATAGCCACGTGATCAGTGCATGATAGCCACGTGATCAGTGCATGATCAGTCATGTGATCGTGTGTGATCAGCCACGTGATCAGTGCATGATATCCACGTGATCAGTGCATGATAGCCACGTGATCAGTGCATGATAGCCACGTGATCAGTGCATGATCAGTCACGTGATACATGTGTGATCAGCCACGTGATCAGTGCATGATGAGCCACGTGATCAGTGCATGATCAATTACGTGATCAGTGCATGATCAGTCACGTGACCAGTACATGGTTGCTACGTGATCGTTGCATGATCAGCCACGTGAGCAGTGCATGATAGCCACGTGATCAGTGCATGATCAGTCACGTGATCAGTACATGATCAGTCACGTGAACAGTGCATGATCATTTACGTGATCTGTGCATGATCAGTCACGTGACCAGTATATGGTAGCTACGTGATCATTCCATGACGAGCCACGTGAGCAGTGCATGATAGCCACGTGATGTGTGCATGATGAGTTACGTGAGCAGAGTATGATCAGCCACGTGATCAGTGCATGAGTGCCACGTGATCAGTGCATGATATGTCACGTGACAGGTGTGTGATCAGCCACGTGAACAGTGCATGTTCAGCCACGTGATCAGTGCATGATAGCCACGTGATCAGTGCATGATCAGTTACGTGAGCAGTGTATGATCAGCCACGTGATCAGTGCATGGTCAGACACGTGAACAGTGTATGATCAGCCACGTGATCAGTGCATGATATCCAAGTGATCAGTGCATGATCATCACGTGATCAGTGTATGATCAGCCACGTGAACAGTGCATGCTCAGTCACGTGATCAGGGCCTGCTGAGCTGCGTGATTACTGTCTGCTCATCTGCTTGACAATTGCCAGCTGAGCTGCACGATTCCTGCCTGTCATCTGCTTGACAATTGCCAGCTGTGCTGCGTAATTCCTGCCTGCTCAGCTGCTTGATTATTGCCAGCTGAGCAGCATGATTCCTCACAGCTGAGTTCCATGATTATTGCCTGCTGACTGTATGATTCGTGCCTACTCAGCTCTTTGTTTATTGCCTCCAGAGGCACATGATCAGTGTATGATAGCAAACATGATCAGTGCATGATCAGTCACATGATCAGCGCCATTAAGTCACGTGATCACTACATGATAGTCATGTGATCAGTCCATGCTCAGTCACGGTATCAGTGCATGATCAGCCACGTGATCAGTGCATGATCAGCCACGTGATCAGTTCATGATAGCCATGTGATCAGTGCATGATTTGTCACGTGATCAGTGCATGATCAGGCACGTGATCAGTGCATGATCAGTCACGTGATCAGTGCATGATCAGTCACGTGATCAGTGCATGATCAGCCACGTGATCAGTGCATGATCAGCCACGTGATCAGTGCATGATCAGCCACGTGATCAGTGCATGATCAGTCACGTGACCAGTACATGGTAGCTACGTGATCAGTGCATGATCAGCCACGTGAGCAGTGCATGATAGCCACGTGATCAGTGCATGATCAGTCACGTGATCAGTGCATGATCAGCTCACGTGATCAGTGCATGATCAGTCACGTGATCAGTGCATGATCAATTACGTGATCAGTGCATGATCAGTCACGTGATCAGTGCATGATAGCCACGTGATCAGTGCATGATCAGCCACGTGATCAGTGCATGATAGCCACGTGATCAGTGCATGATCACGTGATCAGTGCATGATCATCCGGGTGATCAGTGCATGATCAGTCACGTGATCAGTGCATGATATAGACGTGATCAGTGCATGATCAGTCACGTGATCAGTGCATGATCAGCCACGTGATCAGTGCATGATAGCCAGTTAATGAGTGCATGATAGCCAGATGATCAGTGCATGATCAGTCACGTGATCAGTGCATGATCAGCCACGTGATCAGTGCATGATCAGCCACTGATCAGTGCATGATCAGCCACGTGATCAGTGCATGATCAGTTACGTGAGCAGTGTATGATCAGCCACGTGATCAGTGCATGGTCAGACACGTGAACAGTGTATGATCAGCCACGTGATCAGTGCATGATAGCCACGTGATCAGTGCATGATCAGTCACGTGATCAGTGTATGATCAGCCACGTGAACAGTGCATGCTCAGTCACGTGATCTGGGCCTGCTGAGCTGCGTGATTACCGTCTGCTCATCTGCTTGACAATTGCCAGCTGAGCTGCACGATTCCTGCCTGTCATCTGCTTGACAATTATCAGCTGTGCTGCATAATTCCTGCCTGCTCAGCTGCTTGATTATTGCCAGCTGAGCAGCATGATTCCTCACAGCTGAGTTCCATGATTATTGCCTGCTGACTGTTTGATTCGTGCCTACTCAGCTCTTTGTTTATTGCCTCCAGAGGCACATGATCAGTGTATGATAGCAAACATGATCAGCGCATGATCAGTCACATGATCAGCGCCATTAAGTCACGTGATCACTACATGATAGTCATGTGATCAGTCCATGCTCAGTCACGGTATCAGTGCATGATCAGCCACGTGATCAGTGCATGATCAGCCACGTGATCAGTTCATGATAGCTATGTGATCAGTTCATGATTTGTCACGTGATCTGTGCATGACCAGGCAGGTGATCAGTGTATGATCAGCCACGTGATCAGTGCATGATAGCCACGTGATCAGTGCATGATCCGTCACCTGATGGGTGTATGATCAGTCACGTGACCAGTACATGGTAGCTACATGATCATTGCATGATCAGCCACGTGAGTAGTGCATGATAGCCACGTGATCAGTGCATGATCAGTCACGTGATCAGTGCATGATCACTCACGTGAACAGTGCATGATAAGTCACGTGATCAGTGCATGATCAATTACGTGATCAGTGCATGATCAGTCACGTGACCAGTACATGGTAGCTACGTGATCAGTGCATGATCAGCCAGTGAGCAGTGCATGATAGCCACGTGATCAGTGCATGATCTGTCACATGATCAGTGCATGATCATCCGGGTGATCAGTGCATGGGCAGTCATGTGATCAGTGCATGATATAGACGTGATCAGTGCATGATCAGTCACGTGATCAGTGCATGATCAGCCACGTGATCAGTGCATGATAGCCAGTTGATGAGTGCATGATAGCCAGATGATCAGTGCATGATCAGTCACGTGATCAGTGTATGATCAGCCAAGTAATAAGTGCATGATAGCCAACTGATCAGTGTATGATCAGCCACGTGATCAGTGCATGATCAGTTACGTGAGCAGTGTATGATCAGCCAAGTAAAAAGTGCATGATAGCCAACTGATCAGTGTATGATCAGCCGCGTGATCAGTGCATGATCAGTTACGTGAGCACTGCATGATCAGCCACGTGATCAGTGCATGGTCAAACACATGAACAGTGTATGATCAGCCATGTGATCAGTGCATGATAGCCACTTGATCAGTGCATTATCAGTTACATGAGCAGTGTATGATCAGCCACGTGAACAGTGCATGCTCAGTCACGTGATC